>NC_057862.1:364365537-364674675 GCF_019393635.1 Dromiciops gliroides
GATACACTGTTAAAAACCCTGCACTTGATTGCAGAAGATCAGGGTTTAGCTCTAAATTCAGATACATATTAGCTATGTGCTGTTAAGTCCCATTTCTTCTATGTGCCTCAGTTTCCTCCTCTATACAATAAAGATGGTTAGACTAGATAATCCCTTAATGCCTCTTCCTGCTGTAACATTGTGTGATCATCTCCTTCCCTACCCTCCCAAATCACTGTTTTCCATCATTCCTCTGGACATCATCTAGGGAGCAGTGTAAATAAGAAAGGTTTTATCATAATCCTCAGGGCTTGTTCTCTTCTAGAAGGAATGAACAAGATGATGGCATTTTAAAAAGCAGCTTCAATAACTTCCAAATGTAGGACTCTCCAAGTGAGAGGGAACAGGATGAAACAGGGGTGGGATAAGGCCCAAGTTGATGTGATGTGCACATATGCAGATAAGTATAACACAAGATAGGACAGAGGCATAGTGGAGACAGAGCAGAAGTAGGAATTAGGAAGACTAGAGTTCAGGTCCTACCTCTGACATATACTGGCTGTGTGACCCCTGAGCAAGTCACTTAACTTAGCTCCCCAGGAAGTTGCAGAGAAGGTGCCAATCGCTTAGAGAGATAAGTGTTCCTCTCTGGGAAGCCCCTTACCTGGAAGAAATCACAGGTCCCTGACCAACTTGTGATAGGAAACAGAGGAAACATCAAGACAAAATGCCTTGGGAAAATCTTGGGAAAATTTCCTGAGCCCAGGAAATGGAAGATCACAGAGGTTATAGAAAAGAGCTGGCCCCTGAGCCATTCCTTGAAAAAAAAGAAGGCTTCAGTAATGCAGAGATAAGGAGGGATGGCATTATAGGAAAGGATTGAAATACAACCACCAAACAAAATGAAAGGAGTGGAGGGGAAGCCTATGCTTTCAAACACTTTGAGGCAATAGAGTCAAGGCAATAAGCATTCATTAAAGCATCTACTATATGCTAGGCAAGACTGTTGCTAAGCACTCATGGTATGAGTGGGCCACTGGGGGGGGGTTACAAAGAAAGGCAAAAGACAATCCCCATTCTCAAAGAGCTCACCATCTAGTGGGGAAGACAGCATTAAAGCAGCTATGTACAACCTAGATAGAGTGAGGAGAAATTGAAAATAATCAATAGAGGGAAGGTCCTAGAATTAAGAGGGATCAAGAAAACCTTTATGAGAGCTGAGTCCAGCTTGGCTAGATGGTGGAGTGCCTGAGGGAGGCTCTCACCCCAGTCACTGTCATTGTAAATGGTCCTTGTGACTTAGATGTGCTCATTGCAAGATGTCTCTATCCTCTCATTCTCCTTGGGTCAGCTCTGAATCAGGCCTCTTGAGAGCGGGGAGCATTTCCACCTTACTCTAGGGTTGATCATTTGCCTTCAGGTTCCAACCCACCCTAGAATACCCAGGCAATGAGCAAGTGTAAGGAAGTTGTCCACACCTGCCCTAGGCATCTCCCCAAAGACAATGAGGTTTTCTTTTAAATTTATCAGAATATCATTTGATGCAGGCTCTCCTTTCTCTGAGTCCAAGGTTGATGTTGCTTCTTCTGAGAGAGAGAGAACTATGAGATGCACCAGCAACAATGAGTAAGGTCTTACTCCATGTTAGATTAGCTCATTAGCAGAGTGGCCCCTTGGTAGGAGACAAATTAGTATAAGAAACCTTGTGGCACCTTATCACACAAATATACCCAGGAATAAGGCTATGTCTAACAGTATGGGTGTGTGTGCATGTGTGTATGTGTGTGTGAATGTAATCCCACATGCCCAATTATAGACTTTCTCTTTACACCAGATGGCCTTCCCCAAAGCAGGTATTTATCTTTGTCATATGCCATAGGCTTTAAAACTAGAAGGGACCCAAGAAATCATTTGTCCTTATTCTCTAGTGTCAGTGAGGAAACTGAGGTGTCAGAGAAGTTGAGTAAGCCAGGCAAGGTTCAAACCAGGTCCTCTGACTCAAATGTCCTCTCTCTCCCCAAGACATCTGGATGTGCACTGACCTCACCATTGGGGAATTAAGGTAATGAGGCTCAAAAAGATCAAGAGACATTGTGCCAGAGGCAGGGGAAGGATCATAGATCCAGAGCTTGGAGGGGCCTCAGAGACCATCTGTTCAAAGTCTCTTTCTATATAGAAGAGGAAACTGGGAACCAGAGAGATTAAGTGACTTGCCAGAGAGCATAGAGCTAGGGTCAGAGGTGGGATTGGAAGTTAGATCCTCTCATTCCAGATCCACCATCCTTTTCATTTTAGTGTGCTGCCTGAACCTAAGAAAGGTATTTAAAGTACCCAAGTGAGAAGGGGAGGAGTCTTCACTCCGAAAGGATGAGGGATAAGCTCAATGCTGAATGATTGTTAAGGGTTACATGAACTTGTTCACCAAATCCTACAGTACTAGGAAGAGGAAACTCCTTCATATTGACATGAGAGGAGGGTCAGATGTTTACCCAGCAGTAGTAAACTGAAGGAACTTGTTGTCCCAACCTGAAGATTTATAAATACATTCCTAAAGAAGCTAAGATAAATTTCTAGGCCCTTGAATGATGACAGGATATTAAGGGAAATAGTCATATTTGGACATATTCCTAATCTTTGAAATTGGTGCCAGGGAAGAAACCCAAATCCAGCCCCAAATCAGCTTTCAATTCACCCATTTGAGACTGCATTCTGTTCTAGATGGCAGAAGGGCTGGCCTTGCATGGCAGCTCTTCACCGGAGTGAAAAGAGAGCAGGCAGGAAAATCATGCAGTGTCCCAAACAGGAAACTATCAGGAAGGTTTATAGGCTAATAGCTCATCAATGACCCAGAAAGAAAGAGTATGGGATCTGGGGGAAACCATGAAGGATAGGAGGAAAGGAACCTGATTCCTCTGCAAACACGCCCCTTTCCTCTGTCCAAGCTTGTCCACTCAGGCTCTTGCTAGACCAGCTGGGAGAGATCAGAAATGTGTGTGCCCTTGGATACATCTCTGGGAGCAAGGGACCACTTTCCTTGTCCCTACAGTGAGCAGGCCATCTATAGAGACATTTCAGAGAAGACCCAGTGAAGATCAGGCCAGAGTTCAGGAGCAAAGAATTCATCTCGGAAGAAAATCCCTCCAGAAAGAGAAGTAGGTCCCAGAATGGGAATCAGGGAAAGACAAAAATGAGCTGGGATAGTTATCATTTATGTATGGTACCTATGGGACAGATACAGATACAGATACCTTATAAGCAGAGCTAGATCCCCTTTTACACAGATGCTGAGGCCCTGGTGAGGTGCCAGATACCACGGGAAAGAAGAAACTCCCAGAAGTGTCGCTGACAATTCCCTGTTTCTCTATTTGCTACCAGTGAGCCTGATAAGGTCTCATTTTGCTTTGATGACAGGGACTTTGACAAATCAAAAAGGGTCACTGCAAAAAATGAAGTGAGATGGGGAGATGAAATCACACAGAAGCTGCTAACTCAGGAACATGAAATGGTTGCAACCAGACAAGACAGGATTAGAACTTTAAACAAGCTGATGCAAAAGGGAAGGGAAGATACGGGAAAGAGAGGAGAATGAGTATTGCAAGAAGGAAGGTCATTCCATTCATTGGTTCAATGTTGATTAGCCACCCACCTTAGATCATGAATCACAGGAATTAGAGCTGGAAGAGACCATCAACGATTTTAGTCCAATGCCACCTTCACCCCCACCATTTTACAAATAAGGAAGCTAAGTCTCAGAGAGAGAAAGAAACTTGGAACTTAGAGAATCCTAAGACTTAGAGCTTAAATACCATGTGGTCAAATCCTCTCGTTTTAGAGAGGAGAAAAACAGATCCAGAGCAGATAAGTGACTTGCCCAAAGACTCACAGGGAGAGAGTAACAAAGCCAGATTCCAAGCCCAGGAAAACCTTTCTCCATTGTGCCTGTGCAGGGCCCAGTGTCCCTGTGCTGAGAGGGATGCAAAGATAAATAAGGCATACTCTGCTGTCTGCAGGGAGCTTACCATCTATTACAGGAGCTTTTTTCTTTTCTGGTGTCAGACCCCTTTAGCAAACTGGTAAAGCCTAGCCTATGGACTCCTCATAATCATGTTTTTAAATACATAAAATCAGATACACAAAATCTTTTTTTGAAATTGTAATCAGTTTGTAGACCCTAAGTTAAGAAGCCCTGATCTAAAAGATGTGGTCGCATAAAAATATAATGCAGTATAGAATGGGATGATTCCAAAAAGTCTACATGAGAGTTTAGAAGAATGCCCTTCTGATTGGGAAACTGAAGGAAGGCTTCTGGAGGAGGTAGTGTTTGAACCAGGCCTTAAAGGACAATAGGTAGATTTTCAATAGCTGGGGGTGAGGAGTTGGGAAAAGAAAAATAGGAGCAAAGGCAGGGGCAGGTTAGACTGTGAGAAGCTCAGCCACATTTTTCTTCTTTAGGACCATTTTTATATTTATAGCCATTTCTCATTTTCTCACTAGCTTTCTCCACACATTTTCTCAATAGTGCCTGAATTTTCTGTACCTTACCATAACCTCCTGACATGAACACAGTGTTGTGGTAAGCTTCTTGTAAACCAAACCAGTAATAGCACTCTGAACCCTAACAGATATGACAGAGAAGCTGTATTTAGCTCACAGTCCCACCCCACCCCCAAAATATTCATTGGTCTCACTGAATTTTAATTTTCTATAGTAATTGCTATTTTCTTTCCCAAGCCATTTGTTCATGGCAGACCTATGAAGGAGGCAGTGTGGGTTATTTTACAAATGAGGAAACTGAGGCTTAAGAAGCAGATGAGATAGTTCCCAGCATCACCGAAGCTGGGCTCATGAGTCCTGGCCTAGAACCCCAAGTTGCACATTTTGGTTACATTCCATCCTTTCCCAGCCTGTGAGTTATTCAAACTACTGCCATTCTGGAGGGAGTCCCACCCCATCAATGTAAAGGGAATGGCAGCCATGGTCTTGCTTTTTTTCTGCATCAAGCCAGCAACCTCAGCCTACTGTAACCAGAGACTGTCAACCACAGGTAAATGGAGCAGAAAAATATTTGCCAACAGAACAGAGAGATGCTGGAGATTTAGATTCAGACTAGCACTTGTAGCCACACACATCATCCCACAAAAGTGCTCCTTGTCTAGGCAATAGGAGAGGGCACCATCTACAGTAGCTTGGGACCACTCAGACCCAGAGTGTATGGAGCATTCTCACAAGAAGAAGAACCCTAGACTTTTAGCCAACAGTACTATATAGTGAGATGTTTTGTAATGAAGAGCAATGAAAGGGAGTCTCTCATCTTTCAGTTCTGTTCACAGCACTCCTCTTGTCTCCCATCAGAAAGAGTTTGTGATCATGGCTAAGCATAAACTCACTTGGAAGTGGAAAGGACCTCAGGGTCCTCTGGTCTTAGCCCTTACTTGAGGGCAAAACCATGTAAGCCACTTTGCATAAACCCAGGATGAAAATCCCCACTATTGTTTCATTCATGGCCCAAGATAGGATTGGCACAACTTGCCTGTGATGATTCACCAATACTACTAGTAAGACTGTGCATGTGTATCTTGTTAAGAATTTTAAAACTCTTTCATATTCATGATCTCATTTGATCCTCAAAGCTCTTCTGTGAGCAATGCAGGGATTATTAGGCTTGACAAAAGGAAAATCTTGTAATGATTACAAAGATTCAAAAATGGGATAGGCAATCGGGGTGGGCATGGGTCATGGACTCACCCTTGTTGGGGTTTTTAGGAAAAGGCTTGATGGCCCCTTATCAAGGCACAGAAAGATTCCTCTGAGGTGCCCTTCCCTCCAACTCTGGAAGTCTGAAACTATATAAGGACTAAAATCAGAATCTATTTTACCGAGGAAACTGACATATTAAATGGCTTGCCGAGGTTTACACAGGTGGAAAATGATAGAGACAGGACTGAATGCCATGGGTAAGTTGAGGGTTTATTCTATCACAAATACCCCCACCCTTACAAAATGAAACAGCACACCTTCCTAGTCTTTCTCCTCCCACACTGTGGATACTAGCAGGGGCCAGCAGACCCCTACAGAGGATAACTCAAGATGGGGCTGGAGATCCAGCTCTTCTGGGAGCCCCCTAGAAACTTTCCTGGCTTTTCAGGACATCCAAGAGAATCTTGTTGGTGAAGTCTGGACCACAGGGATTGGGGTGGGGCGGCAAAAGGGAATGGGCTACGTGTGATGTATGATTTGATCTTTTGCTCATCTACAAAATAGGGTGGGGAGAAGGCATTAGAGAGGGGACAGAACAAATATCCATGTCGCATTCTGCTCATTGGTTGTGCATGGGGAGAAATCAGGAAAGCCTGTACTTTCATAGTTCCTAAGAGCAGAATTTCTCAACCCAAACCATACTATGGATGAGTTAATACTTACTATTCAGCTTTTGACAATATCATTACTGAGCCCAGCAGATGAGAGAGCTAGGTGTGAGATAGGAGTGGCTTAGGAATATATAGTTAGTGTTGGAAGGGACCTGAGTGGTCATGTAGATCACTAAAACACCCCCCCTCTCATATTATAAATGAGGAGAATGAGGCCCAGAGAGGTTAAAGGATTTTCCATGGTAACACCAGTAATCAATTAATCAATCACTTATTAAGCACCTGCTATGTGGCAGGGGCTGTGCTAGATGCTAGGGATAGAAATACAATGAATGAAACAATCCCTACCCACAAAGAGCTTCTGTTCTAATGGGATACCACAAGGATAGACTTAAGCATGTATAGAATAAATCCAAGGAGAATAAATGCATATAATATAAAGTGGATCAAAATGAGAGAGAGAGAGAACACACATTGGTAATTGAGGGTATCACAAAAGGCTTCTGTAGAAGGTAGTACTTGAGCTGCCTCTTGAAGGAAGGGAATCTGTGAGATGGAAGTGCACAAAGAGTACATTTTAGGCATGGGGAATGATCACTACAAAGGCAGAGGTCCAACAAATGAGTGTTGTATATGATGATTTTCCCTTCAGGAAAATCACTTTGGAATCAGCCAGGATGATGGAATGAAGTGGAGAGAAATGTGAGTCAGGGAGGCCAACAAAGAGGCTGCTGCAACAATCTAGGTGAGAGGTGATGAGAGGCTGGGGAAATGTATTCAATAGATGTTGTGGGTATAGAAACAGCAAAATTTGACAACCGACTGGAGAAAGAGAATGCGTTGTGAAGGATGATGCCAAGGTTACAAACCTAGAAGAATGGTTATGCCTTTGATAGAATTTGGGAAGTTTGAAAGAGGGCTGGGTTTGAGAGGAAAGATAATGAATTGTTTTGGACATGTTGAGTTTGAGATGTCTCAGATGGGATTTGAACCTAGGTCATCTGACTCTAATCTAATCCAGCATGCTTTCCCTCACACCACGGTAGCAGGAAGGTAGAAGACAGTTCTTATGCTAATAAATGTTCAGAAGCAAAGGCCATTGATGGTACTCATTTGACAGAAAGAGAACTTTGCATCAGCCTGGCTCAGGTAACTAGAAAAAAGCATTTTTTTAAAATCCTGTTATCAGTCGGTCAACAAGCATTTATTAAGTGCTTACTATGTGTCAGGCACTGTGCTGGATGTCAGAATGAACAGCTCTGTTTCTCTTAGGGCTTAAAGTATGTGATGGTGAGTAGAGTGTCTGGAGATAGACATACTGAGACTCTAAGCCACAGTATAAAGAAGACCTCAATGCCAGTGACAGATTGACATATATGAATGAGATAATGAATGGGTCAGAAGTTAAAGGTTTTCAGGGGCAACTAGGTGGTGCAGTAGATAAAGCACTGGCCCTGGATTCAGGAGTACCTGAGTTCAAATCCAGCCTCAGATACTTGACATCTACTATCTGTGTGACTCTGGGCAAGTCACTTAACCCTCATTGTCCTGCAAAAAAAAAAAAGAAGTTAAAGGCTTTCTTTTCAGAAGGTTCTCTGGCAGCTACTTATTGCCAAGCACCGTGCTAGGCACTGAGGATAGAAAGACAAAAATAAAACTGTCTCTTTCCTCAAGGACAGAGACTCCTCCTCTTCCATAAATGAGAAGCAACATGTACATATAAAAGGAAATACAAAATATTTATAATGTATGCATACATACCAAATATACAAAATGTAAATACAAAATGACTGGGAGACACTAATAACTGGGGAGATTAGGGAAGGTCTTGTGTAGATGGCAGCACTTGAATGGAAATGTGAAGGAAGCTAGGGATACCAAGAGGTGGAGATGAGGAATGAGGGTATTCCAGGTATAGGGGACCACTTATACAAAGGTGCAGAGATGGGAAAAGAAACATTGCATATGAATCTAATTTCTGGAAAACTTCCTACAGGACCCCACAACCCAGAGAGATGAGAAAGTAAGCACATATGGGTTCTTCAATCATCAGTGCCCTGTTCCAAAGTGGCACTCATCTTCCCACCCTGTGAGCCTGAGGTGCTGTGTGTCAATGACCTTGTCCCCCATTTTGGACCACTAATGACAGAGTCTTACTCAAAATCTTGCCAGGAAAAGAAAAGGCTCCAAGGGGCCCTGGTCATTGCTTGGAAGTATTTGAAAGGCTGCCATGTGGAAGGGAGATGCAATTTATTCTGCCCCAGAGGAAGAACTAGGGGTATGAGGTGAAAAATTGCAGAAAGACAAATTTAGACTTAAAGGATTATAGGAAAGGATCATAGTTTTAGAGCTAGAAGCAACCTTATAGGCCATCCAATCAAATCCCCTAATTTTACAGATGAGGGAACTGAAGCCAGGAAAAAGGAAATGACTTGTCTAGGATCATACAGATAATAAATGGCATGGCTAGTATTTTGTACTTAGATTCCATGACTCTAAGCTCAATATTCCAAGTCCAGTGCCCATCCGATTGAACCACATCACCTCTTATGTAAGGAGAAGTGGAATGGGATGACTGAGGAGGTAGTAGGTTCCCATCCCTGGAAGTCTCCAACCAGAGATGGGACAGCCACTTGAGTGAGTTATAGTAGGGATTCAATTTGGGGCATAGATTGGACTAAATGAACTCTGAATGGCCTAGCAACTTAGAAGTTCTGTGCATCTGTGAAATGGACCTGGGGGTTGTACAAAGGGTGAGCATCCATACCTGTGTGGGAATCTAGAGTCTTGTACAAAGTTGCTTCCTTAGTAGTGAGATTCCAGCCTCCTAATTTTCCACAAAACCCCAGAACACACTGGAACTTGTGCTGATCACCTATCTGAGTCCTGTACCTGGATTGTCTGCAGGGAAGAGGGCCTATGTTCCCTGAAGAAAAGGAAGAATACCTCACAAGTCCTTTTTTTTTTTTTACATTTTCCACACACCTTCCTTGAAACAACCCTGGGAAGGACATAGTACAAGCATTTTCATTTGCATTTTACAGGTGATTAAAATAACTCGGAGAAATGAAGGCACTTGCCCCAAGAATGGTTTCCAATACTGCTGGACAGCTCCTTTGTTAATTACTGAATAGCCCTGGATTCTCACCTATGCTTCTACTTATAAAAGGATTACTCCCCTTCAAGGCTTTCCCTCCTCCTTTCAAAGCTTTCATCACAAAGCACACTGCCTCTGAGATGAAAGCCCAGCTTCTGGCCTCTTTCTCCAGCCCCTGAGCTTTTCCTTGGCAGGCCTAAGAGAAAGACATGGAGGGAGCAAAAACAACTCCCTGCATTGGGCCAAACTTAGCTGGCCCACGCTTTCCCCTTTCTCGACTTTGGCTAACCCACCACTGTGACTATCCTACCACTGCCACGATACATATAGTTCAGTCCCCAGGCTATATCATGTTAGCTTAGACTAGCCAGAAATGGTGATAGGATACAAACACATCTTCTTGACCACCTCTTTTTCTCCTTGCTAGAATTGCTAACCAATGACTTGAAATAAAGACCTTCTTCTGTGTTTTCATCACTGGACCCTGGTCTCCTAGATTCCCCTAGGAGTTCTTTGGATGCAATGAGTTGACCCACTTGGAGCAGTGTATTTACATGAGACCAAAATCTCCTTGCTATCCACAGTATCCACCCTGAATCTCAGTGACGCACATGTGTATAGTTTGGGTGTTTGGTAGATAAAGCATGTATGAAACATGAACACAAAAAATGTCAGCAGTGTGTAGTCAGTGGGTTTGTTCTTTTTGAGCTCAAGCGAAGGGAAGCACATACTGTAAGGTCAAGGACTATCAGATCTATTTTTTGATTGTACATTACAATGAAGTGTAACTTTTTTCTTTTTTTACAACTGCAAGTTCATCTTATTTATTGTTGTAAATGTTCTCAGACAATGTTTGTAATATGGGCTGTGTTGCAAATCCATACAATTAAATCTGTGATCCTAAGATTGATGTTTTCCTAGGAGATTTGCATTAGTGTCTTATTGTCACTGGGGAAGGACTCAGAAAATGGCTGGAGAAAGAAATCAGAGAAACTGCCTGCAGCGTAACTAGTTTTGTTCCCTGACAGCAGCTCCCAACTCTAAATGATAGGTTGTCCATAATGACCAAAAATGTCAAAATATCAATTCTTCATGATTTTCTGTGGTCAAGATAGGAGCACATCAAGAGCCAAAACTAGCATGGGATGACTTGAGCTTTGTCCAGATTTAGTGAATACCAAATTTAAAAGGCAATGATAGCACTAATTATCCTTTGGCAGCAATAACCAGAGATCCTAGCACCTCGTTAGCAAGAACAACTAATTCATACAAGAAACTACTACACAATGCATTTGTGTGAGTTTATCCCCTAGCCTGACTTGCTTGTCCAACACAACACCTACAAGGCAGACTCACGCTAGTGTCTTAGAGACTCCTCTTCACATGATGGTAGCCTGCCCTTTTACCCCTCAAATGATGACATACTTTGTACTACTTGCCCCTGGAATGGATCATCATACTTGCCCTATCATTTTTTTTTTGGTAAGGCAATTGGAGTTAAGTGACTTGCCCAGGGTCACACAGCTAGTAAGTGTCAAGTGTCTGAGGCCGGATTTGAACTCAGGTACTCCTGAATTCAGGGCTGGTGCTTTATCCACTGTGCCACCTAGCTGCCCCTTACTTGCCCTATCATAAAATGTCCTGGTTAAGATTCTAAATAGGCCCTAAATCCTAAATCCTAAATCCTGTTGTGCACACTCTTGCTCTCACTCTTGCTCTCTCTCTTCTCTCCCTGTTCCTCCATTTCCTTCCCCCCTTTCTCCCCACCTTTTTCCCTTCCCCCTTTTCCCTCTCTTCTCCCTTTCTCACTCTCTTCTCTGTCCTCCTCCTTCTCTCTCCCTCTTTCCTCCCTCTTGATTCTCTACCCTCTCTGTCTCCCCTTTCTTTCTAGTTAAAACTGAGTTTAAACTCTCTCACACATACAATACACATATACATATAGATAGTTGGAATATAGTTGTAGATATAGAGATCTCCCATCCTTAAGGTTTTTTATTTGAAAATCCATAGGATTATTAGATTAGTTTAAGGATGTACATTTCAAAGATCACTTGGTATATTGTATAGAGAGCTGCCCCTGGTGTTAGGAAGACCTGGGGACAGGTATTACTTATAATACTTGACAGGTATGTGACCTTGGACAGGTCACAAACTGCTCAGTGCCCCAGATAATGCTCAAAGACACTCAGTTACAAAAGAAAAGTTGCTGATCTTGAATAGCAGAGGGAGTTTCCTTGCCTGCAAGTGTCCTAAACCAGTGGCATTACAGGTCAATGCCAAAGATGTGAGAATTTCAAAATCCAAGAGCCTGTATGGGCATGTATTTGTGTTACAATAGGATATGACTGTAAATTATGAGGAAATCCTGTTTATCAGATTTGATCAGGAATTAGCATCCTTCATCCTTATAAGAATATTTTTCATGGAAATCACAGGCTGTTCAGTGTTCACAATGCAGCAAAATATGGACTTGTTTTGAAAAAATTAAAGGAGAGGGGGAACATCACCCAGAGCAAAAACTCTTTGTAATCCTTCTGAAATTTCTCAGTCTGATATCTTCACCCCAACTCCAGTTCATAGCACAAAACTTTGACATTTGCCAACTGGCTGATTTTACCCTTGGGGCCTCAGCTTTGTTCCTGGGCATCAGCCTCTGGTTTCCATTGGTGACTGCTCACTCAGCAGAGACAGAGATGTCACTGAACAATTTCCTCCAAGCTGGGTGTGCTGGCCATCTAAGACGCTGTCACTTTGGAGAAATTGGATTCCAGAGCAGTGCACCGTGACATGCTTTTCTGAAAGTGTCACCAGTTATAGAGATCATCTGGAACACCCACATGGGAGCTGCTCTGTGCCTGAGTGACCCAGGAAAATGGCCTAAGGAAGCAGCAAGGTATAGTCACAGTAGCAAGGACTTTCAGAGTTTGAGTCCCAAAATTGACATTAATTAAATCACTACTTGCCCTCTGCTCTGTAAGCCTTGGTTTCTTCTGACTAGCCACTAGGGGGCAGGGCAGAGCAAGGCTAGGCATCCTTTTATCTCCTAACACTGACATCAAGTGATCAATAGCCTCCCTACAACTCGCATGATAGAGTTGGCTTCATCTCCCCATCCTAGGATCAGCAAAGCTATCCTAGGACTCAGGGTTTCCATTCTCTAGGGCATGGCTCTATAACATGAGTCTAGAAGCAGGGGTTGTTGCCTTTCAGTGTCTTTGGCAGTCTGATGAAGTCTGTGGACTCCTCAGAATAATGTTTTCAAATGCATAAAATACATAGGATTACAAAAGAAGTCAACTTGTCGAAATAATTACAACAATGTTCTTAAGAAACAACTTTGGCAGGGCAGCTAGGTGGCCCCGTAGATAAAGCACTGGCCCTGGATTCAGGAGGACCTGAGGAAGGAAGGAAGGAAGGAAGGAAGGAAGCAAGCAAGCAAGCAAGCAAGCAAGCAAGCAAGCAAGCAAGCAAACAACTTCTCTGATCTAGAGGATGATAAGATTTACACTATCTTCCTCCTTGTTTGGGGGTCTCCACTCATGTACCCAGCTTTCACCAAGGGTCAATAGCAACTCCTGTCAATTTAGATCCCAGACTACCTTTAGCCTTCTCCCCCCCACCCATTCTCTCAGTTTCACCCCTCGCCTTCATTAATCAAGCCATTTGGGGTTGGTGACCACTAAGTTTTGATAGCAATGTTACTATAGCAAAGACATTATTATAGACAATTAGAGAACAGTTTATTTCCAATGCAGCCTGCCTGGGGCTACAGTCAGCAAGAAACTTGAACTGGCTGCTCTCCTCTTTACCCCCTCCCTTCTCTGGATGGAGGATAAAATTATAGGGAATGGTGGGCATTTAAGTGGAAACTTATTCCCCAGCCAGAGATGGAGAAGAAGGAAGGAAGATGACCAGGACCTGGTGTGTACAGCTCACCAGGCCACTCCATGATTTATCTCCTTCAGTGGCATCTAATCTCCTCTGGTCCATACTACTTGTGGCTCCATTCCTATACAATCACACTTCGAGCTCCACAGTCTCCTCTGGGATCTTTGGGTGGGGCAATAGCCGCCTGACTTCCCTCTGCTCCCAGTTTGGAGAGTCTATCTAGTATATCCCATTCCTGGCTAGATTCCCAGCATCTCCAGAGTGGCTGTGTCACCTTCTTCCCTGCTTCAACACCCTTTTGCAAAAGCTCACTCAGGGTCAAAGGGTTCAAAGTCAAAACTACTGGCTCTTGATGAATACTAAGAAATGCTGGCCCATCTAAACACCTTCCAAGTGTCCTAGACTTCCCAGGGTCACATCTGTAAAATGATAGGGTTATACAGCATGTTTTCTAGGGCCTTTATCCAGCTCATACATTCTGTTTCATATATTCCAAAGGTCCTTCTAGCTTTGATATTTTATATTCTAAGAATCTTTGTAGCTCTTGGTATTCTCTATTTTCTTTTGAGGTCACTTCAGGCTCTCACATTCTATACTCTGTGTCCTAAGGTCCTTCCATATCTGACATTCCATAGTCTATGTTCTAAGATCCCCTTCTGGTTTTCATATTCTACATTCTGAGTAATTCTGGATCTTGGTATTCTTTATCCTATAGTCCAACCTAACGCCACCCCCCAAGTCTGGCATTTTGTATTCTAAGGTCTTTTCTAGACCTACTCCCCAAATCCTGCCCCCCTTCTGAACTTTCTTAATATTGTCAAAGGCACCATCATCCTCCTAGTAACCTGGGCTTGAAACCATGGTATTATCTTTGACTCTTCACTTGAAGTTACCTTACATATCCAATCAGTGTACTGAGGTTCCTAAGCTCCAAAACTAAGGGTTTTGGATACTAGAGCATTAACCTCCCCTTTTAACTGTTTCCCTTATTTATCTCCCAGACTAGTAAATGGAAGAAGCCTCTGGTCTCTAGTTTGAGCTTTTATTGTTTGGAAATTACAAGGTGATGTTGATTAGAGAGATAGGAAAGTATAAATTCAAAACAAATAGTCTTAAGTCTAAACTTAGTCTATAGTCCATTTAAAACTCACCAAAAACCCAAGGCCACCTTTGGGGGGGAGAGCCAAGTCAAGCACGTGCTGTTAACAGCGAGCCAGGCCAAGTCGAACTCCAGTCAGCGTCTGTCTGTGCAGCGCAGCCAGTGAACAAGGAGAGCCGAAAAGAAAACTCTGGGGTTGGTGAGCCAACCTCATCACTCAGATGTCTTCCCCCACAATCTGCTACCTTTCACTCTTATCTCAAATGAAAATGTGCCATTTCTTCTTGCCAGTGCAAACCCCTTCAGGTACCCTTGATCTCATTTCATCCAACTTCTCCAACAGATTTCCCGCACTTTCATTCAGTAATCTTCAGGTACTCCCTTTCTACTGTTCCCTAATGCCTACAAACATCCCCACATTTTCCCTCCATCTTTAAAAGACCCTCATCTGATCCAATCATCTCCACTGGCTATGGTCCTATATCTTTCCTCCTTTTCATGGCTAAACTCCTAAGGAAATCTATCTATAATCAGTGCTTCCACTTCCTCTTCACTCTGCCTTTTGACTTCATCATTCAACTGAAACTACTTTCTCCATCATTGCCAATAATCTTAATTGCCAAATCGAATGGCCTTTTCTTAATCTTTATTCATTTTGACCTCTCCAAAGTTTTGGTCACCCTCTTCAGGATACTCTCCTCGCTAGATTTTCATGACACTGCTCTCTCTCACCTCTCCTACCTGACTAATCATTCCTTTCAATCTCCTTTCTAGGATCTTTATCTAGGTCATACCTACTAACCATGGGCATCTCCAAAGGGTGAATTCCAAAGCTCCTTTTCTTTCTAGTCCTATTGGAAATGAGAATTGTATGGCCTTATCAAGTCTCATGGATTCAATGATCATTTCTATGCAGATAATTCTCAGATTTTTTTATCAATCCTTAATCTTTCTCTTGACCTCTATCTTTGCATCACCAACTATCTATTGAATATCCCCAACTGGATGTCCTGTAAACATCTTAAACTCAACATATCCAAACCATACCTCATTACCTTTATACTCAAGCCCTCCCTTTTTCTAAACTTCAATATTACTGTTAAGGGCACCACCATCTTCCCAGTCACCTATATTCAAAACTTTGATATTATCCTCGACTCCTCACTGGCACTTACCTCATATATGCAGTTGGCAAGTCTTTTTTCCACCTTCACAAAATCTTTTATTTGTGTCCCTTCACTCTACTCATACAGCTGCCACCTAAATGTACCCTCATCACCACAATACCTGGTCTGTCTCCATTGCATTCTGGTTGGTCTCCATATGAACTTAGACAGACTTTTAAAAATAGTGGAGGATAGAAGGGTGTAGTATACTATGAGCCATGGGGTCATGAAGAGTCAGACATGACTGAATGACTGAACAACAAAATGGTCTTCCTGTCTCGAGTCTCTCCCTACTCTAGGCCATCTTCTACTCAGCTGCCAAAGAAGTCCCTACAGCATAAGTCTGTGATAATGTCAACCCCACCATTACTCAGTGAACTCCAGTGACTCCCTATTGTTGTTGTTTGTCCTTTCTTCTTGAAGAGGGCCATGACATCAGGGAGGTGATGTCATGACTTGCAGTGAATTGGATTTAAGTGAGGGAACAAAGTGCAAAGTCACCAGCCTTGCCCTCTCCTCCAGAGCCATCTGGAACCAGTGGGCAGCTAGATAGTGCAGTGGATAGAGCACTGGCCTTGAAGTTGGGAGAATCGGAGTTAAAAATCTCACCCCAGACACTTACTAGCTGTGTGACCTTGGGCAAGTCACTTAACCCCAATTGCCTTAAACATCTGGGACCATTTGCAGTCACCCTGAAGGTTCCCTATTACCTCCATAGTCAAATATCAAATCCTCTTTTTTATTTTTTAAGCACTTTACAACTTCCCTTCCTATCTTTCTAGTCTTCTTACACTTTCCTCCCCTTTACTTATTCTTGACACTCATTTTCTCACTTTTCTTAATATACAAGTGATCTCTCAACTCCATGGCTTTTTACTGACTGTCTCCAAGCCCTGAACTGCCCTCCCTCCTCACCTCCATATCCTGGCCTCCTTGGCTTCCACCAAGTTTCAGCTCAAATCTTACCTTCTTCAAGAGATCTTTCCTGGTCCTCCCCAATGTTAGTGCCTTCCCTCTGAGATACCTTTCATTTATTCTGTCTGCATCTTTCACATAGTTGTTTGCATGTTGTTTCCCCCTTTAGATTGTGAGCTCCTTAAAAACAGGAACTGTGTTTTGTTTTGTTTTTCTTATCCCCAGACCCTAGCACAGTGCCTAGCATATGCTGTTTAGTTGCTTCCGTCACATCTGACTCCACATGACCCTGTTTGGGGTTTTCTTGGCATGGATACTGTAAAGGTTTGCCTTTTTCTTCTCCAGCTCATTTTACAGATGAGGAAACCAAGGCAAACAGGGTTAAATGACTTGCCCAGGGTCACACAGCTAGGAACTGTTTGAGGTCACATTTGAACTCAGATCCTCCTGACTCCAAGCCCAGTGTTTTGTCCACTCTGCCATCCACCTGCCCCTCCTAGCATATAGTAGACACATAGTAAATGCTAGTTGATGATTAAAGATGACAACGAGGAAGATGTTGATGAAGGATCTCTATGACCCCAGATTGTAGCTATGTGGTAACTGTAAGTATCCAGCCTTCTACAGACACACAGTTGATATTTCATACATTGTTGCTGCTCTCATGAGTTGTTTTAGATCCTCCTATTTCTGTTCCTTGTCTATTGTTTCCTGATACGTATAAACGTCCCCCCCCACCCCAACCTTTAAAAGTTCCTCTCCCAATCCAATCATCACCACAAGCTGTATGTAGCATTAGGCTGATGGCCCCAAATGTAGCTCTGTGCTGACTGTCACTTTTCTGAGTGGGTAGCAGTGTTAGGAAGTTCAGAAGCAGTTCTTCAAGCCAAACCCATCCACTCTGAGGCTTGCCTCCTAAGAGGCCTCTTTTTTTTGGTGAATCAGGAAATAAAAAGGAATAGCAGATGAGCCATGAGGATCTTCCTGAAGGCCCTGCCCATCTGTGTGGGCAGCATGGGTACAGATGGCAGGTCTGTGCTGGGCGCAGAATTTCATACTCCGAGATCTCCTCAGAGGTCATCTGACTAGTCCAACCTCCCACTCCAAGCACAAGTATCCTTGACAGGGGTCACCCACCCTTCTGCTTGAATACTTACTTCCTCTCATGAGGCACTCATTACTTTTTTGAGATGGGAGTAGAATGGGACTGGCAGCAGGCATGTGGCCCGCACAAGGAGCCTAGCTATTTAACTTCTGTCTATGTGCCATTGGCTTCAGACCAGATCAACTCAAGGACCACAGTAGGGCAGTTCAGAGGGATAGTGCTTAAGCCCTTTAGAAAGCAGCTTGATGTAGTTTTAGTTAAATGATCCCAAGTCTGGGAATCAGGAGACTGTTAACTTGCTGGGCATCCCTGGAAACTCAGTTTCCTCCTTTGTAAAGGGAGGAGGGTTAGAGGAGGGAGCCTCTAAGAAGGCCCCCTGCAGCCCCCACCCCGATGTCCTATGAAAATCCAGCAATTAGAACATAAGCTTAACTGAGAGACTTTTAAGAGTGGGGAAATGAAGCAGAGACATTAAATCACTGTTTTCCTGAAGCCTCTGGAGCAAGGATCAGACTCCAATGTTTCCCTTCCCCTTGCCCAGGTAGCTCTGATACTTTGCAGGACTACATGGTCTCTGACTCCCTACCAGTACTTGTGGTCTTTATTTTCTGATCACACTGTACAGGATGGCACTGAACAGCAGAGCTGGCAGGGACTACAGAGATCCTCCAATCCACCCCTTCCATTTTACACATGAGGAAACTGAGGCCGAGTGCAAGAGAGTGACTCAGCCTAGGGTCGCACAGCAAGTAAGTGACTGGAAGCCCAAGGCAAAGTCTCAGATGGTTTCATTTAATAACGGCCACGTGAAGTTCTGGTTTCTTCATTTTGCAGAAGAAGAAACTGAGGCCTGGAGAGGCAAAACACCCAAGGTTAGCACTCTGTCTGAGCTCATTTAGGAGGCCAATTAGTTTAGAGAAAGCTCTCCGCCGTCCCTCTCAGGGCGAGGCTTTTTCTGATGGGGGATCTGGGCCCTTTCCTTTTAATTAGCCAGTCCTCCTCGCTGCTGCCTCAAGCCTATGATATGATTCTCTCAGTTCCCATCTCCTCTGCAACATCAGGGAGCCTATAGGGCCTGGAAACCTGAAGTGGGAACTTGGGAGCTGTTACCAGATGCAGTTGTTCATCGAACCGCAGAAGCACCAGGAGACCTGAGAGAAACCTTGCTTCAGAAGAACCAAATCATATGCTGAAGGAGAGAGCTGCCGGGCTTCCTGCTGAAATTATGCAGCATTTGCCCCCCTGCCTGCCTCTCCTAGACACTCCTCACAGGGGCAATAGGAAAGCTTAAGTGTCATTGGTTCGAAGCCTGGGCCCCAAGGCTCTAGTGAATGAGACAGCTCCATCTGTAGTAGGGAGCTTTTAGAAGTTCTTGCAGGAGGATGAAAGGCACAGAGCTTGGTAGTGGAAGGATCCCTGCATGCAGTGCCAGAAACTACCTGTATGGCATGAAGCAGATCCCTTCCTTCTCTGAGCCTCAGTTTCCCCATCTATGCCAGGAGGGAACTGGGCTAGCAGCATGGTGCAGTGGGATGGATATTGATTGTATCTGGAGTAGGAAAAACTGACTTTAAATGTGGGTTCTGGACAGCTAGGTAGTGCAGTGGATAAAGCACTGGCCCTGGATTCAGGAGGACCTGAGTTCAAATCCAGACTCAGCCACTTGACATTTACTAGGTGTGTGACCCTGGGCAAGTCACTTAACCCGCATTGCGCTGCCAAAAAAAAAATATATGAGTTTTGTTGCTACCTGTGTAATCCTGGACATAGGATCTCTTTGAGCCTCAGGTTCTTCATCTGTAAAATATGGGGGTTGGGCTAGGTGACCTTTGGAGTCACTTCTATTTTTTCAAAACTTAATTTATGGAATAAAACAAGAATTTCCATAACATAGTATAATAAAAAATGATTGCACATAAAACAGCAAATCTTTTATTTACAACTTGCTATTTCTTTTAAATATGTAATAAAATTACCACATAAATTTCTTTTCATATTTTTTCCTTTTTTTCTTCCCTCCCTTCCCCCACCCTAGAGATGGCTACCATTAGACACAAATAGGTGTGTGTATGTGTGTCTATATATTTTTTAAATTATTGTATACATATTTCTATTTGTCAGTTATTTCTCTGGATGCAGATAGTGTATTAATATGTCCTTTATAGTTAAATTAGGGATTTGTAATAGACAAAAATGATTTTTTGGCTCAAAGTCACTTCTAGCTCCAGTTCTGGGACCCCATGAGCCTAAATTCTAAGACCCCTCTAGTTCTAAATTCTATGATATGGCCTTTCCTCTTTACAAAGTCAGCCAGCCTGATCAACACTGAGATGATGGATATCATCTCTGCCCACCAACCCCCCACCCCTTCAACATCCTCTTTGCCTTTTCCTAGTGATAAGACAACCTAAGAAGTCACAGAAGAGAACTGGAGGCATAGAAACATAGTCTCATAAAACCTCATCCCAGTGAGGAGCCTTAGAACCACTCCTCTGTTACTTGACAAAGAAGGAAACTGAAGTCCAGAGGGGTTGTGATATGCCCACAGATAGAGGGTAGCAGAGGCAAGATTCAAACTGAGGCAGGTCTCTGACTCAAGTCTAGTGCTCTGAGCTGGAAGAGTACCTTAGAGGTTGTCTATCTCATACAATGCATTTTACAGACATTAAAAATGAATCTTGGGGGCAGCAAGGTGGCTTAGTAGATAAAGCACTGGCCCTGGATTCAGGAGGCCCTGAGTTCAAATCCAACCTCAGACACTTGACACTTACTAGCTGTGTGACCCTAGGCAAGTCACTTAACCCCCATAGACCTAAAAAAAAAAAAGGAATCTTACAAAAGGAAAAGTAGTCTCCAAAGATTAAAGGGCTAGATAATGGCAGAATTGGGGAAAGAACTCAGGCCTCCTGGTTCCTCAGCCACAGCAGCCCAGCACCTTATAAAATCTTTATATAGTCACTGGGTAGGAAGCATGTTCCCCCTTTCTAGAAGAGAATGCACCAGCAAGAAGCAAAAAGGTCGAGACTGGAAGGCAGGGAAACCCAGAAAGTCTTTCATGGAATTTCTTCTCCCAGTTCTGTGTGCATCAGGAGCAAAGGCTTCTCCTATAAAAAGTAATCTTCCTGGGGGCAGCTAGGTGGCGCAGTAGATAAAGCACCAGCCCAGGATTCAGGAGAACCTGAGTTCAAATCTGACCTCAGACACATGACACTTACTAGCTGTGTGACCCTGGGCAAGTCACTTAACCCTCACTGCCCCAAAGTGGGGGAAAAAGGCTTTAAAGAGCAGTCTTCCTTTTACAACAGAATTCATCAAAGAATTCTTTAAAATTTAGGAGCAGCCGGTAGCACAGTAAATAGAGCACGGAGTCTGGAGTCAGGAAGACCAGAATTCAAATCTACCCTCAGACACTTCACAAGGCACTTAGACTCCCTGGGCCTCAGTTTCCTCAACTGTAAAATGGGAATGGTAATAGCAACTACTTCACAGGGTTCTTGTGAGGATCAAATTTGTAAAAGGGCTTGGCACAGTACATAATAGGAACTATATAAATACTTATTCCCTTAAATAGTAAATCCTCAATCAACACCTATTTGGCTTACACCCAATTTTTCAGGAACACATCTATTCTGTAAAGTCAGGCATATCTGTGAGTCCCGAAGAAATCACTCCCCTGTCCTACTTTCCTGCCAGGCCCCAGCACTCGGAAGTGAAGCTAGGGCCACACAAATGGGCACACGGCTGGGACAGCGCAAAGGGGAAGAGGGGGACCATAAGGAATATGTCTTGACATGAGCTTGTTATAAAATGTACAATGTTGTTAATCCCATAAGAGCCTGCTCTCTGTGGCATATGCTTTTTTTGTGCTGAGTCAGGTTGCTGATGACACAGAAGAGATCCCCAGCATCCTCGTGGGCAGTAACTGAATGTGGGAGGAGAAGGAGACATGGCAGAGTCAGGGATAGGAGTTGACTTTTGCTCCCAACCTTTGTCTCCATAAGGAACATGATGGACTGGAGTCACAGGAGGAGGAGAGAGAAGAAGACAAGCAGCTGACCTTCTGGGCATTGTCATGCTGACCTTCCCCCAGGGAGTCCAGATGTGAAAAGGAAGGAGGAGAAAGAGCTGTGAGGGTCAGATGTGCTGCTGGGATTCTAAATCACAGAAACTGATGAAGCAGGGAAAGGCAAAGTGTGGCTTGGTTATAGGAAAAGATAGATACACACATATACATAGATATACACATGTGTAGACATGTATGAGTGCATGTACATATATGCACACATGTGTGTATGTATACATATACACACATATATCTATTTATCTGGATATCTTTCCTCTCTCTTTCTCCCCATACACACACACACACACACACACACACACACATATACACGCGCACACATTCCCTTCAAGTATCCCATTTCTTTGGACCCAAGATGCTCAGCTAGGATCTGGCATTCTAAAAATGTTCCCCAAATTCCCAGCTACTACCCGGTCAGACTGAGACCCTTGTGGGTATTCAGATAGGCCAGAGATAGTTCAAAAAACAACCCAGCATGTGAGAGGCCCCATGATACAGTGGGAAAAGTTCTAGCTCTTGAGTCAGAGGGTCAGGATTCAAATCTCTATTTTGAGGGCAACTAGGTGGTGTAGTGTATAAAGCACCAGCCCAGGATTCAGGAGCACTTGAGTTCAAATCCCGGCCTCAGACCCTTGACGCTTACTAGCTGTGTGACCCTGGGCAAGTCACTTTACCCTCATTGCCATGAATGAATGAAAAAGATAGATAATTAAGAATCTCTCTACCTAGATAATTAAATAGCCATATCAGATCCACTAAGTAAAAAATAGAATACATTACTCAAATCTCTATTTTGAAACATTGTGTGACCTTGAGCAAGCTTCAATTTCTCTTGGCCTCAGTTTCCCCCTCTGTAAAATAAAGGTGGGTAAGCTAGATGGGCTCTGAAATTCCTCCTAGATCTATGATTCTGCACCTATATTATGGTCACTAGTGTCACTTGGACCCCATCCAAGGCTCTGTCCACATTACCACACTGCACTTCTGTTATCTCACACAGTCATTCCACTCAAGGCCACTACTTGTGCATCACTTGGATCTGCCCAGGGCCACAAGAACAGGGATGCTGGAATAGAGTTTTTACAAGAGTTAATTAGACCCAAGAAGTTCAGAAAACCTTCCACTCTATTCTAGCTTGCTTGAATAGAAATTACAGGTTTGTTCTCCAGGCCTCAACCAGAGAGCCCTTGATAAGACAATTCATCCGTTAAGTACCTTGAGAAAAATACCTTGATTGGCTTGTAAAAGCACATCTCAGGTCAGAATAACCTCAACTCATTTTGTTTTTGATATAATTAAATCTGCAATAAGCACATGTGAAATATAAGCACTGACAAGGACATCTAGACCCACACCAGCTGATGGGCTCCAGGGTAAGTGACTTTCTAAGGCAAACATCCCCTGTGTTTCTCGTTAAGGACAGAACAAAGCCTTCCCCAAGACTTTGGCTGAAGATGATCAGAGTAAATATCAGGCCTGCACAAAATGGGAGATCTGGGGAATATTTATAAACCTTCTCCTACTTCCCTGGTCTTCCCAGGACTCATCCATGAGGAAAATGAACAATTAAGAAATAAAATGAAAGACCAGATAGGCCAGACTTCTTGCTCAGCAGAGAATCAAAAGCATCCCAATGAGACAGCCTACTGGTACAGTGGATAGAGAGCTGGGCCTGGAGTCAGGAGGACCTGAGTTCAGATTTGGACTCAGATATTTACTAGCTGTATGAAGCTGGGCAAGTCAATTAGACTCCCCATTCCTCAGTTTGTCATCTGTGAAATGGAGATAATAATAGTGCCTACCTCCCTTGCCCAAAAAGCTATTTCAGTGACTTTCTATTGCCTCTAGGATAAGATTCAAGTTCCTTTGTTGCCATTTAAAGTGCTTCAAAATCTGGCACCAGGCTCTTCAGACGAATTACATACTATTCCTACATAAAACCCTCTATTCTCCCCCACCGAACTGGCTTGCTTACTGTTCTCTGTGCACAACATTCAGTCTCTTGCTTGGAATGCTCTCCCTCCCCACCTCCACCCCCTGGAATTCCTAGCTGCCTCTAAAACTTGGCCCAAATGCTACCTCCTACAAGTGGCCTCTCCTGATTACCCCTAACTGATAGAGTCTCTTCCTACATCCCTACCAAAATTACTCTGCATTTCCTCTGTATAAATCTTATATTTGAGAGGCATTATGGAATGGATAGAGAGCTATTAATCTTAGAGTGAGGAAGACCTGGATTCAAATCCTGATTCTGACACATATTGGCTGTATGACTCTGGGCAAGTCTCCTAACCTCTTAGTGTTCCCAAACAACTTTCTCAGACTAGAACTTGCAGAGCAACTGCTGTTCTACTTTGGGAGAGATAGTTTACTCCTCGGGAATTTAACACACCAATGAAACCACAGGTCTTATAAATTATACATATATATATGTAATATACACATATACATATTATATACACATACATATTTGTGAATATAAATATGTGTACACAAATATAAATATATATACATGTAGATGCACCTAGATAAAATGTACTTGTTTCCTGCATCTACTCTCAGGAGAATGTAATCTCATTGAATATAAAAACTGTCTAATTTTTATCTGTGTATACCCTAGCACCTAACATAGTAAACCTGGCATAGTAAAAACTTAATAAATGTTTATTCAATTAATTAGCTCTATCTTACAGATGGGTAAATAGGCTCAGAAGAGTTATGTGACTTGCCTAGACTCACACAGCTATTAAGTCTTTTTTTTTTTTTTTTTGTGGAGCAATGAGGGTTAAGTGACTTGCCCAGGGTCACACAGCTAGTAAGTGTCAAGTGTCTGAGGTTGCATTTGAACTCCAGTCGTCCTGAATCCAGGGCCGGTGCTATATCCACTGTGCCACCTAGCTGCCCCAGCTATTAAATCTTAAGGCCAGGACCAGAATCCATCTCTTAGCTCCAGGCCTAGTGCTGGGATGATGGAGAGATCATTACCAACTAGAGTTGTCAGAAAAGATTTCAAAAAGGATGCAGTGAGGGGTGGCTAGGTGGCGCAGTGGATAGAGCACTGGCCCTGGATTCAGGAGGACCTGAGTTCAAATCCAGCCTCAGACACTTGACACTTACTAGCTGTGTGACCCTGGGCAAGTCACTTAACCCTCATTGCCCCACAAAAACAACAATAAAAAAACAAAAACAAAAACAAAAAAAGGATGCAGTCACACTTTAGAGATGAGTACAATGTTAACAATAGAAATAATAATGGAGTGGGGAGTGGCATTCAAACACAAGAAAACAGTGGGATCAGAGACAGGGAGGTCAGAAAGAGTGAAGCATGTTCAGGGGATGGTCAGAAGTCAAATTTAGTTGTAGTATAATGTATAATAATAATAGTAGTAATAATAATAATAGTTCGTAGTTGTTCATAATAAGAATAATAATTGATGATGATAGCATTTTATGGTATTTTAAGGTTTGCAAAGCTCTTTACTTGCATTATCTCATTTGGTCCTCACCACCCTGGGAGGTAGGTTCTAATATCCCCATTTTACAGATGAGGAAATTAAGGCACAGAGTACTTAAGTGAGTGGCCCAGGATCATACAGCTGAGGCAAGGTTCAAGCTCAGATTTCCCTGACTCCAAGACCCATATTCTATTCACTGGCTGCCTAAGAATGTATAGAAGGGAATGAGCATCACGACACAGGGACAGAGAGGTAGGTGGGAATCAGACTCCATACATGGTCTTGAGTGCAGAGATTATTTCTGTTTGGTTTGGAATCTGCAGTGCCTGGCATATAGTAGACATTTAATAAATCACTGTTGGATTGCATCTACTCAGCAGACAACATGAAGCCATTGAAAGCTTTGGACAGGGGAGTGAAATGATCAGAACTATGCACCGAGAAGATTAATCTGGCAGCCAGTGCTGTATGATATTGGAGAGAAGGCCATGAGTTCTGGATGAAGGCTATTACTAGAGTCTAGGTGATAAATAATAAGGGCTTGAACTAGTACAGTCTCAATTGGCATGGAGAGGAGGAAACAGATGTAGAAAATCATGGAATGGACTTTGCAATTGATTGAATGAGGGTTGTGAGAGAGAGGGAAAGGTCAAAAGTGACCCCAGTGTTGCAAGTTTGGATTACTTGGAAAATAGTGGTTTTGTTATAGACAAGGAAGTCAGAAAGAGAAGGAAGATCTGAGTGATGCAAGAGTACCCTTCAGCGGTTCTTTATTTCCAACCAAATAAAAAAACTTATGTTAGGGAAAAATATGTTGTCTTTTACTTCAATTTTACTTAATTTGTTGTATTTGATTAAGAGGTGGCCCTCCTCTGCTCCATGGACAACCTTTCCTTTGTACCCTTGTATCCCATCTCCTCCTCCTCCTCCCACAGATCACTCTTAATTGTGACCAATCTCTTTAATCTCCAGTATCTCCCTAACTACTGGTTAAATTGCTGCTGCCTACAAGTATACACGGGTTTTTCCAATCAAAAAAAAAAAAACCACTTCATTTTGCCCTACTATTCCCTCAAGTTCTCAAGCTATTATACTATATCTCTCCTGCCTCTCAGTCAACCCCCCACACACACACAAAAGTTGTCTACATTCCTTGCTTCCACTGCCTCTCTTCTCACTCCACAACCTTTTGCAATCAGACCTCCAACCTCATAACTCAGCTAAAATTTCTTTCTCGGAATGATCTCTGATATGCCAAATATGAAATGTCTGTTTTAGTCCTTATCCTCCTGCATCTCTCTATAGCATTTGACACTCTGGACCACGTTCTCCTCCTGAACACCCTCTCCTCTCTCATTTCTCTTGAAAATGCTCTCTCTTGGCTCTCCTCCTACATGTCTGGTCACTCCTCAGCTTCATTTGCTGATTCACTGTCCATGCCCTACTCCCTCATTTGAGTATATACGAGATTTGTCTCTTTCTTTTTCTACACCATTGGCAACCTCAACAACTTCCCTGGGTTCAACTATCATCTCTATATCCAGCCCAAGTCTCTCTTCTGAGGTTCAATTTCAAATTGCCACCTGCCTTTTGGCTATTTCTAATTGGATGTACTGTAAGGGCCAAATTTAATATGGGGAGTGTTAATTGTGCATCTTGCTGAAATATTGGGGTAAGAAAGGAGATTAACAGTCTCTTTAAAAAACAAAACAGGGTTTATTAATAGGAACAAAATTTTAAAACACAAGTATGGTTAATAGAAAAAGGGAATAGGGGAAGGAAAAATATACAATCTGTAACTCACCACCACCCAGAAATCAGCCGTTCTGAAGAGGATCAGCTGCTCAGCGTTCCAGTGTCTTGCTCCCTCTACCACTCACACCAGAGTGCCCTCTCTTCCCTTCTCTCTCCCAGAAGCCCCCTCTCTTACAGGAAACAGGGCAGCCACACTCACACAGCCCCAAGCTAATTGGCTGGCAGCTCTGATTGACAGAAATAACAAGCGGCTCTACAAATGCCAGCTCCTCCAGCTTCAGGACACCGAAGATCACCTGACAGCCCTCACCAGGTGTCCCATCATTATAATTTGTCCAGGTCCATGCAGGTGCATGGGTGTCCAGCACGAGCCATGGGTGTGTACAGGGGCCTCCAATCACAGCCAAAGATGGAGTCACAGAAACCCCAAATGACAACCAATTCCTTACAGTACCATAGTCATCTCAAACTCAACATGTCTAAAACAGAACTCATTACCTTTCCCCAAAAGTTATCCCTCCTCAGAACTTCCCTATGTTATGTCAAGGTTCTCACCATCCTTCCATTCTCCCAGATTTTGAATCTCAGTCATCCTCAATTACTCATGCTCTGTCATTCCCTACATTTAATCACTTTCCAATTGTTGTTGATTCTGCATAAACAATAAGTTTTCACTCATCTCTTTCTCTCCACTTATATCAAACCATCCTAATTCAGATCCTCATCACCTTTTGACAGGACTATTTGAATGATGTCCTAATTGGTCTCCTTGCCTCAAGTTTCTCCTTACTCCAATCCATTTGACTGCCAGTGATGGTTTGGCCATGTTGCTTGTTGGCTTAAAAACCTTAATGACTCCCTATTGCTTCTAGGATCAAATAGAAACCTCATTGTTCATTATATAAAACTTGTCAAAAGCTGGCTCCAACCTACCCTTAACACACTACAACTGAACCAAACTGGTTTTCTTGCTGTTCCTCATACTCATTTCATTTTATTTCCTCTCTCTGGGCCTTTGCACTGGCTGTTCCCCCACCAAGAATGCACTCCTTGCTCATCTCTCTTTCATTCACTAGTTTTCTTTAAGGCTCAGCTCAACTGTCACTTCTAATATAAGGCTCCCCCCACACCGAGATTTCTCCTACTCTAGTTCTCCCTACAATCCCTGAAGGTAGTGCCTTCTTGACCACATTATTATGTATTTATCTTATTATAATTTGCATATACAACGGCAGCAGAGTAGAGTGCATAGAGAACCAGTGTGAGAATCAGGAAGCGCTGGGTTTTCGTCCTTGCCCCAATGTATGACCCTGGGCAAGTCATTTAATGTCTCAGTGTCTTAAGCAGCTCTGTAAGACTATAAGTTGTAGAGAAGATGCATACTTGAAGTAGTAGAGAGAATTTCCTTACCCAGGAGCATTTCCTAAAATAATGAAATCATAGCTCTAGTCCATACCAGATATGATATATATATATATATATATATACATACAAATGGGATATATATGTATACATATGTGCCATATGAACACAAAGCAAAATGAAAGTTTCTGATATATACGTATACTTTTATTTATACATATATGTATATATGTCTGTATACGTTCTATCAGAGGAGACTGTATGGATACATGCAAGTTTGTATATATACATATATGTATACACATATATACATATACACACATTTACATATATACATAATGTCTCCTCTGATAGAATGTAAGCTCCTTGAGAGCAAGAACTATTTAATTTTTAACAATATCCCCAGTGTCTAGCACAGTGCCTAATAAATGCCTGTTAGCTGATTCATTGACAGAACAGCAAATATTTATTTCCTATTAGACTGATTTCAATGTGGTTGGAGGGAGATGATAAGCACCTTCACAGTGAACTCCCTAGGGAAGGGAGTTGGGGAGGAGAAAGAGTGGGGTGATAAAAGGAAGAAATGGAAGGAGAGGCAAAGAAAGAGAGAAGGCAGGGAGATGAGAGGGAAAGGGGAAAGGGGAAAGGGGACAGGAGACAGGGCACCAGCCAACTGAGACAAATTGAAGAGAGTGTGAGTTCCCCCAGCCCAAGCTGCCTTGCCAAGCTAACCAGTCATACCTCTAATCTCCAACCTTATATTTTCTGCAAACTGCAGGATGTGTAGTTTTATTGGCATCCCTGCTTTCCTGTAGCAAGGATGTTTATGAAGAAGGATTGTTTATTTGGATCATCTCTCTCTCTGTTCCAGTGTGCCCTTACAAACATCTGCTCCTTTTCTACATAAGCCCAGTGTGTAGTTTGCTCACAGCTCAGCTCTGATTCTTCTTTAAGGACAAAAAGTGTGTGTGTGTGTGTGTGTGTGTGTGTGTGTGTGTGTGTGTGTGTGTGTGTGTGTGTGTGTGTGTGTGAGAGAGAGTGAGTGAGTGAGAGAGAGAGAGAGAGAGAGAGAGAGAGAGAGAGAGAGAGAGGGAGGGGTTGGTTTGGTTTCTACCAGATTCTGATCTCTGATACACAAACTGACTGCATATTTGGTTAAAGATTCCTTTAATCCTCTTTTGATCCTTGATAAATTTTTGTTGAAAATTTTTCAACTGAAACAGTATTATTTTCTTCATGCCCACAGGCTTCATCTTCATTCAATTCAGTGGGTGAATTGAATAGATATTAGTTGGAGGGGCAGCTAGGTGGCGCAGTGGATAAAGCACCGGCCCTGGATTCAAGAGTACCTGAGTTCAAATCCGGCCTCAGACATTTGACACTAGCTGTGTGACCGTGGGCAGGTCACTTAACCCCCATTGCCCCACAAAAAAAAAAAAGATATTAGTTGGAACATTTATTGAAGGACTTACATGTAAAACAGAGAAACAGGTGTGAGACCTTAGATCCAGAAAGACAAGTTGAACACCTGCCTTGGACACATCCTGGCCATAGTAAGGCACAACCTCTCAATGTCCCCAGGCACCTATCTAAGCCTGTCAGTTACAGAGATGTTGCCAGTTTTTGTCATAGAGGGAGTATTCTCCGTGGGTTCCATATCTTCATGTAGCCTCAGGTCCGCATTTCCTCCTCCTCACCTACCACCAAAAATTGTGATGCTCTAGGTGTTGGAGATAGAAGAAAAACACACAGCAATAGCCTCCAGTAGCTTATATTTCACATTCTAAGGAAAGAGAGGGAAATATAGCCAGGGATGAGTTAATAAACGTTTGATAACCAGCTCTCCAGAAGAAAAAGTGTAAGTACTTTCAAGTTTAATCTATATCATTAACATTTTCTCTATCACTTTCTTCAGTCTAGACAATCAACAACAAAATAAATCAAGTCCTGATTTGGAGCATTTACTGCTTTCTGAAGTGTAATTGCTCATGCTAAAAATTTAACAATCAGCTGGCTAACACCACTGAATCCAGCATACACACAAATAAGAAAATGTCAGATACTTGTAGAAAGGAGATAGCTTTAATAATTAGGGTGGTCAGGAAAGAGAAAAGGTAGCAGGATTGTGAGGGCAAAGTGAAGAGGGAGCTCATCCTAGGTAACTCCCAAAGGTACCCTACACACAGAAAGTGCCTTTAGATTTCTGGTGCACCTGGTGGCTCTAGTGTGAGCAAAGGTGTAGCAACTGGGGTTACTCTGACTGGGCAAGTCAGTTCTCTTTATTGATAACTTAGGGCTTTATCATTCAAGCTTTTGCTCAAGAATGTAAGGATGGTCCCTCTCAAGGGAGAAAAACAATGGGGACTTAGAATAGTCCTGCTGCCCTCTCAGGGTGGCCAGTTCTGCAATCCTTCAAGCTCTTCCTGGTTATTCACCAAAGCCAAGTTAAGCATTCAGTATGCTCCCTCTGGGCCATCGCCATCACCTATGAAATAGAGATGGAGGTTTGACTACACAATCTCAAAGATCCCTTACTAGAATCTTAGGATAATGATGACAATGAATTCAGCACATCTACCAAGGTAACCCCCTTGTAATCTGCAGGCTGATAACAGGACAAATGAGCTTTGATGAAGAGAAGAGGTCTTGAGAATTGGATGGTCCAGCTTAAAGCCCTGGCCCAGCTATAATGGAGGAGAAATCTAAGCCAGTGATGCCAGGAAGAAGGGATGGAAAATTAAAATGCAAAAGAGAAGGACAAATTTTGCTAGCTTCCCAGTTTTGCCATGAGAAACATGTCACCTGAGGTACCTCTACTGTAAGGAAGATGGTATGGTATAGTGGAAAGTGTATGATACATTAACCACTTCCTTCTGGAGGAAAGAGGAAGAAGCAAGCTTGTGATCTTTGAGTGAGTTTTGCCTGTTGAGATACGCCATCTGCATGACCCAATGAGGAATAGGGGCAAGATCACTGGGCTTAGAGTCAGAAGACCCAAGTCCAAGTCCCAGCTCAACCATTTACTAGTTGTGTGGCCCCCAGGAGACCCCTTCCCTTCTCTTAGACTGTGCTTCTTCCTCATTGCTAAAATGAGGCTGTTGAAACTAATGATGTCTGAAGCCCCTTCCAGATCTTAATATTCAATGATTGTGTAATACCCAGCCATTGGGCTGACACAAGAGACAGATTGAGGGCAGGGAGGCAGTACAGATCTGGGGTCCATAAAAGCCCTGAAAAGCTTCCCACTGCCTGGATGCCACAGACACACATACATTACTTTTAGAGGCAATGCTTTTGCACGGGTTGCTTCAAAAAATCAGAGCTAACGTTCCTTCAGACACGACCATTAAATCAGCAGTGATGTACTGGCCTGATTTTTATGAAATTGCCTTGGAAATGCTAAATATCTTCCTGCTCAATAACTCATTGCCTCCTAGACTCATAGAAACTTAGAGCTGGAAGGGACCTCGGAGTCTAGTAGCACCTCCTTTCCTGCGCAGACCCAGGCGCCCTAAATGAAGATGTAAAACCCTGTCAGTGATTCCAAAGATCACACAGCACCTGATTTTTTTCTGGCTAAGTTATAAAGTCAGCCCAAATCTTATAGTGGCCTTATATCAATGTTATAAGTCAGGTCCATTTCACCCAGCTCTATTTTCTCTCAGTGCATAGAAGGAGGGGCCTGGAAATCTCTAGGGCATCCTCCTCCCCTTTGCCCTGCCACCTTTCTCCTTTCAATATGGTGCCTCTTAACTTGGCTAGCAGAGCCTGGGTACTCACCACTTAGGGTGCTGCGGAGTATGCCATGGAGGGTAAGGGAATGATCCTGGGGGCTCAATGGTGCTTGGCTCTATTAGCTTCCAGGATTCTAAGGCAGGAAAGGAGGTGGCTATCTCTCTCTCCCCTTCTCCTCAATCTCACAGGCCAATTTTGACAATTTGATGCTCCCATGCCAGTTGAATCTGGGCCTTCAGTAAGGAAGGCTGTGACTGGTATTCAGTTCGGGCTGATGCAAAATGACCAAATCTCACAGGAACCATTCAAGCTCAGAGATGTTTGATTAGTCACTAGAGTTCAGTGTTAAGGAGGCCACCATTATGGAATCTATCCAGACTGATCAGATTAGCTTGGCTCTGTTCCTTGGCTATAGACCAAACCCTAATGGTGGCCTTCTGGAAGGTTAGTGAGACTTCCTGCTTGGCTGTGGAGTTGGAGAAGCAACAAAGGCCTGAGTCATGATGTGGGGGAGTAAACCTGGCCCTTCCTCACTTATCAGCCCCATGGAAGTTGTCAAGAAGGGAGAAAAAGCAACAGCGCTTCCCAGATGAAGGAATAACTAACTAGGGACAGTGGGGTAGATGCAAGAGTTGTTCCTGGATTCAGCTCCTGGGGTAAACTGTGAAGGGGCAGAGGTAGAATCTCAGATATAGAGATGGCAAGGATAGAAAGAGAACTAAATGGCTGAGTGGCCTTTAGGAGAAGTGGTAAATGTTCTCAGAGTTAAGGGAACTAAATTTAAATCCTGTATCTGCTACTTGGGCAAGTCATTTAATCTCTCTGTGCCTCAGTTTCCTCAACTAAAAAAATTAGGGTATTCAATTAGAACACTTCTAGCTCTAAGAGTATGAGCCGATTAACCCTAATCCCAGGCATAAAGTGAGCTCTGGCTCTAACCATAGATTTAATCTTTACCTCAGCCATAAATTGGACCCGAATCTCAAACACAAATCAAGCCCAAATTCTAGTCATGGACTCAGCCCTAATCCTTAATCCAGTGTGAATCTGGACTTTGGCCATAGCTTATTCCTAAAGCTTGGCCCCAGACTAGGCCTTCATCCTGGTCCCAAATGACTCATAAATATGTATCTATGACCAAAATGGACTACACATATGGATCAGCATGTGTCTACATCTTTATCTCCTCTCCTGGACATGCCTGAGGGCAGAAACCAATCAAGTGGTTGTTTTTTTCATTACTGTCTCTCTCACAGAACAGAGCACACTGAGAAATAAATGTAGAGCTCTTTTAAGGAATACTTGTCCAATGATTGATTAAGGAAATGTGTGTTAAAGAAGATGATGCATTTCATCCTTCTGTAAATATACCTGTGATCCAGCCATTACAGGCCCATAGGAAACTTGACCTCAACACCCCAGGTGCCCACCCCCTCTTAGCCATCACTGGAAAATGTTTGTTATTTTTAATACAACTTATTAATATGCTTCCTGATAGGCAGGAAGGGCCTAATTTTACAGGAAGCAACAGCTGCCCCAGCTAAGTGACAGGCAATTGAAAACTAATGAGGTGAGAAATGCCAGCAGGTTTGTGATCCCATCACTCCCCACAGCTGAACCAGGTCCCCATGGAGTCCAGTGAGGGCATGGGAATAGCCCCTGGGAGACCTCACGAAACAGTAATTTCTTAGTGGCCTAGTGACTGTGGCCAGTAAATACAAGCCAATTTCCTCCTAGAGAGTATGACTGGGACAGCATCATGGACAGCACCTCCTGGGCTACTGAGATATACCATCCCCTACTTTGGGATAGTTGGGATTTGTGGGCTGGGAAATGGAACTGGTTGAAGAGACTGAGGCTTCTTGCCATCATGGCTACAAATGCTTTCTTCACTGAGAGGTACAAGCATGTCTCCTGGAATCTGCCTTTTCCTATACTTAGTCTTTCTGTGGGTCTTTGAAGAGAGTCCTTCTTTTGCTCTTTATCTCTATTATTTCCCTTGGATGCTCTTGATGCAAATGATCACCTCTCAAAAAAAAAGGATTTGGCTGAATACTTCAAGGCCTCTTCTCCTTGGGTTGGGGTGGAGTAGGACCCTCAAGGTTTACTGACCCAAGAAGTAATCCAGTTGTCATTTAACTCATACTGCCTCCCCAAGATCCAAAACATCGAGGATTCAGGTTTGCTAACTGTCACTGCCACCAGGATGCCTGGATAAATACAAGGGAAATGGGATAATGAGGTATCAGATCCAAAGGACACAGTCAGCCAGATATGAATCTCAACTGAGTCAGTCAGGAGTGATTAGAAGAAACAATGGAACCAGTATAGGTTGGGTAGTAGATTTCTTATTTGAAGATATGACTGGTCCAAGTATGGTGTGGATAGATACTGTATGGGATCTTGCTCATCCCATCTCCAAGGAAGAGTACAATTTCTGCCTTTTCAGAGAGTAGGAGGAAAGCCTGCCAGTGCTTCCAAAAGTCTAGTTGGGAAGGAGCAGGCAGGGTCCAGCATTGCCATGGCTGGGTATATTGAAATCTCAAAGGGGTCTCTCAAACATCAGAATTCATATATCTCTCTACATAAGCAGCATGAAACATCACAGGGTTGCCCTTCAGGGAACTGCCCAATCCATATGTGTGAAGGTATTACAATAAAAAGGGGCAAAATAAAAAGTAAAGTTGAAACATGAACAACCTAGGATGAAACCACAAAGAAGCTTATCACCACGATGATGAAAGATGTCAATGGATATATCCATCAGCTGTGACCATCTCAAAGCATTCAAGGCTCTTGAAACATTTATTAATTCGCCTCTGGTTGTTCTTTTTACTAATGTTTGGCTAGTCTCAGTTTCCACTGTGCATTCTCAATATTGCTACCACCTATGAGTATTCATGTGACTAGCTAATCCCAGTTGTTAGTGTCATGACATCCCCATGAATCCTGACCAGTAATCCCAGAAAGAAACAATAATGTTTCCAATACATCTTATTCTAATCAGGTCTAGCTCCTTCATGTAATGACAAAGAAGCAGTGCGGTTCTCTCACCAAGGGGGTGGAGTCAGTCTTATTAACATATTTTGCAAGTGACCTTGTGGAAAATGCAGAGTTAAAAGATTCAAGAAGTTACAGCTCCAGCCACAGTTGTGCCAAAATTTGGCCTTGTAAATCTAGGCAAGTCACTCAAAATCTCAGTGCTGACTCCCTAATCTGTGAAATGGAGACAATACCTGCCCTATAAGTATCACACAGCATGGATCTCTAGTGGTCAACAAAGAATAATTCGAATAGAAAGCCTAAGGGAGAGAGCTTGTCTGTGGAGAACAATGGAGAAGGGGGGAGAAGTTAACAGAGCTCTGCCACATGGGACTGAGGTGCTTTATTCCTGTCTGGAGAAATTGTCCAGGAGGAAAGAAGAGGAAAGGGGAAAGAGGAGGGGAAGGAGAGAGAAAGAAAAGGGGAAAACACTTTGTTTTGTTTTGTTTTGTTTTGCAGGGCAATGAGGGTTAAGTGACTTGCCCAGGGTCACACACCTAGTAAGTGTCAAGTGTCTGAGGCCATATTTGAACTCAGGTCCTCCTGAATTCATGGTCAGTGCTTTATCCACTGTGCTTAAATTAAACATCCACTTTGATTAAATTACTCCTTTAGTAAAAAAAAAAACAACAACACTATAGTGCCAGCAGTATTATATTTCAAACTAGAAGTACCAGATATCAAAATATACTTTTGTTGTTGTTTAGTTGTTTTTCAGTCATGTATGACTCTTCATGGCCCAATTTGGGGTTTTCCTGGCAAAGATAGTGGAGCGATTTGCCATTTCCTTTTCCAGATGAAGAAACTGAAGCAAAAAGGGGTAAGTGACTTACCTAGGGTCTTGCAGCTAGTAAGTGTCTGGGGCCAGATTTGAAATCATTTTTTCCTGACTCTAGGTCCATCACTTGTCTACTGCCCCACCTAGCTGCCCATAAAACTATACTACAAAGTGGTAATCATCCAAACAATTTGGTACTGCTTAAGATGGAGAGGAGTACTAGTGCTTACAGCTCAAAGGGAGAAGGGCCTTTCATGGATAAGTACCAGAGTGCGGACCAGGAGAGCAATGATTACACTTTTCCCCAGATCATACCACCCTGAAAAACTTTGAAAACAGACTCCCAGAACTAGCTGTGAAAATAGTATGGCAAAAAAGCCTGAATCTTGGAAAATATAGAAAGAAACAATTAAAATATTGTGGTGCCACAAGATCACACAAGCTTTAGCATCAATGTGAAATGAGTAGAGAGCTTGGACTATGATATTCCAAAAGGCAAAGGAGGTAGAATTACAACCAAGAATAACTTACCCAGCAAAGCTTAACATAATCCTTCAGGGGAAAATGAGATATTTAAAGAAATCAAGGACTTTTAAGCATTATTTATGAAAAGACCAGAGAGGAATAGAAAATTTGACATTCAAACATAAGACTTAAGAGAAGTATAAAAAAGTAAACATGAAAGATAAATCACAGGGGATTTGATAAATTAAATTCTTTTCATTACTAAATGCAAAGATAATACATAACATAGAGTGTGAGTCAAATATATTAAGATGATCTAAAAAAATGGAGGTGTGAGAAAGAAGGGTGCATGGATAGAAGAGGTAAGGGAAAGGAAGAATAGGGTAAATGATCTCATATAAAAGAGGCAAACAAGGAAAAGTTTTTTCAGTGGACAGGGAAATGGAGTGGCAACACACGAACCTCATTTTCATTTGAACTGGTTCAAAGAGGGCAGGATATATATGTGCATATATGTGTGCATATATGAATATATATACATACACATACATACACACATATGCACACAAACTCAGTAGGGTATAGAAATCTATCTTACCCAATGAGGAAATAGGACAGGAAGGGCATAAAAGAAATAGGGGAGGGGTGAGAAGAGAGAGGAACTAATAAACAGGGCAGTAGTCAGGAGCAAAATAGACTTTAGAGGAAGAACAAAAGTTTTAAAAAGTAAAAAAAAAGGATAAACAGAAGAAAATAGGATGGAAAGAAATACACAGTAATCACAATTGTGAAAGTGATTGGGATAAACACCCATAAAATGGAAATAGATAGCAGAATAGATTAGAAACCAGAATCCAACAATAGATTGTTTATAAGAAACACACTTGAATCAGAAAGACACATGCAGAATTAAAATAAGGGACTGGAGAAGAATTTATTGTGTTTGGTTGAAGTTTAAAAAAATAGTCAAGGGTAGCAATTATAACCTCAGACAAAGCAAAAACAAAAATAAATTTAATTAAGAGAATCAGGGAAATTGTTGTTGTTTGTCCTTCATTCTAAAAGAGGACCATGACATCAGGGTGATATCATAACTTGCACTGAATTGGATTTAAGTCAGCAGGGCTATGAAAGGTCACCAACCTCCCTATCTCCTCCAGAGTCATCTGAGTCTAGTGGTGAGATATCAGGACAAATGGAGATGGCCCTGGCTGTTTTAGGCAATTGAGATTAAGTGACTTGCCCAGGGTCACAAAGCTAGTGTCTAAGGTGAGATTTGAACTCAGGTCCTCCCAACTTCAGGGCCAGTATTCTATCCACTGTGTCACCTAGCTGCCTCATCAGGGAAATTACATCTTGCTAAAAGGTACCATTAGATAATGAAGTAATATCAATACTAAAATATTATGAAGCAAATGGCATAGCATTTAAATTCTTAAAGGAAAAGTTAGAGGTATAGGAGGGAAAGGACAGTAAAACTACAGTAGTGGAAAAGTTCAACTTTCCTCTCTCAGAACTTGCTAAATCTAACCACAAAACAAATAAGAAAGAAAATTGAAATGGGAACAGAAAGGAGTATACCTTTTTTTCAGCTGTATGTGACACCTTCACAAAAATTGACCATATATATTAGGGCATAAAAACATCACAAACAAATGCAGAAAAGCAGAATATTAAATGCATCCTTTTCAGACCATAATGAAATAAATATTGGGCCTTGGAAACATAGGCAAAAAATTTTGGAAACTAAATAATCTAATTTTAAAGAATTAGTGGGTCAAAGAACAAATTATAGAAATAATCAATTTTATTAAAGAGAATGACAACAATGAAAAAATATACCAAATTTTTTGAAATGCAGTGAAAGCAGTACTTGGGGAAAATTTTATCTCTAAATACTTACATCAATTAAAAGAGAAATTAATTGGAAATGCAACTAAAAAACTTGAAAAATGACAAATTTAATATCCCCAATTAAACACCAAAATAGAAATCTGGAAAATCAAAGGAGAAATTTTAAAAATTGAAAGTTTAAAAATTATTGAACTAATAAATAAAAGGAGCTGGTTTTATAGGGGGGGAGGACAATAAAATAGATAAACCATTGGCTAATTTTATAAGAAAGAAAAAAGAAAACCCATTGTCAGTATCAAAAAATTTAAAGGGTCAATGCACCATCAATGAAGATGAAACTAAAGTGATTAGGAGATATTTTGCCCAATTACATGCCAATAAAATTGATAGACTCAGCAAAATCAATAAATGTTTACAAAAATAAAAAGTACCCAGATCAACAGAAGAAGAAATAGAATGCTTAAATAACCCTGGCTTAGAAAAAATAAATTGAACAAGCCATAAATGAGCTCCCTAAGAAAAAATCCCCAGAACTAGATGGATTCATAAGTGAACATTTAAGGAACAATTAATTTTAATACTATACAAACTATTTGAAAATATAGATAAAGAAATACAACCAAATTCCTTCTGTGATGCAAATATGGCTTTGATACCTATATTATGAAGAACAAAAAAATAGAAAGAAAACTATAAGCCAATTTCTCTAATGAATATTGATGCAAAAAATTAAATATTAGCAAAGAGATTATAGCAATTTATAACAAAGATCATACACTATGACCAGATGGGATTTATACTAGAAATGCAGGGCTGGTTTAATATTAGAAATAATATGAGCATTTTTCTTGACAATATCACTGACAAAAACAACATTATTATTATTTTGGGGGGGCCGGGGCAATGGGGGTTAAGTGACTTGCCCAGGGTCACACAGCCATTAAGTGTCAAGTGTCTGAGGCCAGATTTGAACTCAGGGACTCCTGAATCCAGGGCCAGTGCTTTATCCACTGTGCCACCTAGCTGCCCCCAAAAACAACATTATTATATCAATAGATGCGGAAGAAGCTTTTGACAAAATATAACACCCATTCTTGTTTAAAAAAAAAACCAACACTAGAAAGCAAAGCAAAAAATAGAGCCGTTCTTAAAATAAGTAATATCTATCTAAAACCAAAATTATTATCAATAATAGGGATAAATTAGAAGCCCTCCCAATTAGATCAGGGGAGAAACAAAGATGTCCATTATCACCACTATTACTTAATATTGTATTAGGAATTCTGGCTATAGCAATTATACAAGAAAACAAAATTGAAGGAATAAGAATAGGCAACAAGAAAAAAAAAACTACCACTTTTTGCAGATGATATAATGGTATACTTAGAGAACCCCAGAGAATCACCCAAAAAACTAGTTGAAACTATTAACAACTTAAGCAAAGTTTCAAGATACATAAATCATCCTCATTCATATATATTACCAACAAAACCTAGCAAGAAGAGATAGAAAGGCAAATTCCATTTAAAATAACTGCAGATGATATAAAATATTTGGGAGTCTACTTATCAAGATAAACCCAAGAATGACACGAACATAATTACAGAACACTTCACACAAATAAAACAGATCTAAACCATTGGAGAAATATTAATTGCTTATGGGTAAGCAAGTATAATAAAAATGACAATTGTACCTAAATTCATTTACTTATTCATCCCCATACCAATCAAACTACCAAAGAGTTATTTTATAGAACTAAAAAATAATAAGGAAATTTATCTGGAAGAACAAAAGGACAAAAATATCAAGGGAATCAATAAAAAGAAATGTGAAGAAAGGTCATCTAGCAGTACTAGGTTTCAAACTATATCATAAAATGATAATCATCAAAACTGGTACTGGCTAAGAAACAGCATGGTGGATTAGTGGAATACATTAGCTACATGATATACAGTGATAAATGACCATAGTAACCTAGTGTTTAATAAATCCAAAGATCCAAACTTTGGGGAAAAGAACTCCCTATTTGACAAAAATTGCTGGAAAACTGGAAATCGGTGGGGCAGAAACTAGGTACATAGAAACATGTCATACTATGTACCAAGATGATGTCAAAATGGGTATAAAATTTTGACATAAAGGGTGATATAATAAACAAATTATGTGTGAAAAAAGTTACCTGTCAAATATATGGATAAGGGAAAGAGTTTATGTTCAAATGAAAAATAAAGAGGATCACAGGAAGTAAAGTGAATAATTTTGATTACATGAAATTAAAAAGTTTTCACATAAACAAAACCAATACAGTAAAAATTAGAAGGAAAGCTGGAAAGAGGGGGGGTGGGAATTAACAGCCAGTTTCTCCCATAAAGACCTTATTCCTCATTTCTAAAATATATAGGGAACTGAGCCAAATTTATAAATAAATAAATAGATAGATAGATAGATAGATGAATAAATGAGTAAATGAATGAATTAATAAATAAATAATAAATAAATGAATAGTAGTCATTTCCCCAATTGATAAATGGTCAAAAACTGAACAAGCAATTTTCAGAAAAAGGAAGCAAAGCTATCAATAGTCATATAAAATGATATGAATAATTACTGATTAGAGAAATGAAAATTAAAACAACCCTGAAGTACTACTTCACACCTATTAGATTGGCTAACTTAACATAAAAGGAAAATGACAAATGCTAGAGGAAATGAGGAAATATAGAAATACTAATGCATTGTTGGTGGACCTGTGAAGTGGTTCAACATTCTAGAGAAGAATTTGGAACTACACACAAATGGCTATAAAACTATGTATAGTTTTTTTTTTTCTGATGAAAGAATTTTATTTTTTTCCAGTTACATGTAAAGATAGTTCTCAACATTTGTTTATACAAGCTTTCCAATTTCAGATTTTTCTCCCTCCCTCCCCTCTCTTCCCCCTCCACTAGACAGCAGGTAATCTGATATATGTTTATATATATATAACATTAAACTTATTTCTGCATTAGTCATGTTATAAGAGAAGAATCAGAGCAATGAGGAAAAACCTCAAAATAGAAAAACAACAGCACCAAAAACAAAAGAAATAGTATGGTTCAATCAGCATCTATACTCCACAGTTCTTTTTTTTTTCTGGATTTGGAGATCCCCTTCCATCATGAGTCCCCTGGAATTCTCCTGTACCATTGCATCGGTGAGAAGAATCTAGTCCATCACAGTAGATCAACACACAATGTTGATGATACTGTGTACAATGTTCTTCTGGTTCTGCTCATCTCACTCATCATCAGTTCATGCAAGTCCTTCCTGGTTTCTCTGAACTCCTCCTGCTCATCGTTTCTTACAGCACAATAGAATTCCATTACATTCATATACCACAACTTGTTCAGTCATTCCCCAATTGATGGGCAACCCCTCAATTTCCAATTCCTTGCCACTACAAAAAGAGCAGATATAAATATTTTTGTGCATGTGGGTCCTTTTCCCTTTTTTATGACCTCTTTGGGAAAAAGACCCAAAAGTGGTGTTGCTGGGTCAAAGGATATGCACTGCTTTATAGCCCTTTGGGCATAATTCCAGATTTCTCTCCAGAATGGTTGGAACAGTAACTGTGTCTACTTTTTGACCCAGCAATACTACTACTAGGTCTGTATCCCAAAAAGAGCAAAGGAAAAGGAAAAGGACCTATATGCACAAAAGTATTTATAGCAACTCTTTTCTGTGGTGGCAAAGTTTTGGAAATTGAGGTGATACTAATCAATTAAGAAAGGGTTGAACAAGTTGTGGTATATGATTGTGATGGAATACTACAAGGAATGATGAGGGGACTTATACTGAATTGCTTGATTTCATAGGGAGGGAGGAAGAAAAATTTAGAACACAAAGTTAACTCAAAAACCTTAACCTCATCAGAGTAGGCTCAAGGAGGGAATAACATACCCAATTGGGAGGAGTAATCTATTTAATCCTACAGGAAAGTAGGAGGGGAAGAGGATAAGGAGGGAAGGGGGAAAGAAGGGAGGGCAGAGTGGGGGCAGGGGCAGTCAGAAGTAAAACACTTTTGAGGAGGAAGAGGGTAAAAGAAGATAGAAAATAGAGTAAATATCATGGGAAGGGAATAGGATAGAGGGAAATAGTTATAATGATTGACTATAATGGCAAAACATATGGTACCTACTCTGCTGGGCTATTGTGAAGAAAATTCTTTGTCAACTGTGAAATTTAAAATTGGATATTAGATCATAAATCTCCCCTACTTAACTTTTCCCTTAATTTATCTCCCAGACCAGTAAATGGAAGAAGCTTCTGGTTTTCTAGATAGAGCCTTTATTGTATATAAGGTGTTGTTGATTAGAAGGATAGGAAAGTAGAAATACAGTAGAAATCGTCTTAAATCTAGGCTTAGTCTATATTTCTTATAAAAACTCACCAAACCAAAAAAGGCCACCTTTGGAGTGAGGGAGACCGTCTGTGCTGCGCCGCCAGGAGTCCCGCCAAGCAGGCAAAAAGGCCTACTACGCTTCTCTCCACCCCGGAAGTCAAAAAACCCGGCAGGCAGTCTGACATGCGCAGCAGGCGGACTGTACCCGGCAGGCAGTCTGACATGCGCAGCAGGCGGACTGTTCATCTCCTCCCCAAAAGGGTGGTCCTTGAAAAACTGGCGTCTTTCAGTTATCCTAACCGACTGTTAAAAACTTTCATATTTTACCACATTTCCCCCCTTTGCTTCCTCAAGAAATGGAATGTTTCCTTGATGGAACAGTAAAAAGAATATAATAACTTTTGCTGACTAATAATATGCGAACAACAATACAGAAAAGGAAGAGAGGAAAGTTTTTTTTTTTTTTTTTTCCTCATGAACCGACGCTTTGACATTAGTCTTGCAAAGGGAGAGCCTCTGCAGAGAGTACATGTTACAGATAGTATATAACAGAAAGGAGATAGTAAAAGCTAATAAAGCAAAACAGTTCATATAAAGTCTCTGAGTTCTCTTGTCTTCTTGAAGTGGTAAGATGTCATCAGGAGGAAACTGGATTCTGGTCTGGAAAACTGGATTCTGGACTCTGGTCTGGATTCTGGACTCTGGACTCTGGTCTGGAAAGCTGGATTTCTTCTTTAACTGTTTGAATTGCTGTATTTTTTTTTTTACTAAACCTTAGCATAGCATTTTGCAATCAGTAACACTTTTTACCACCATGTGTCTGGATCAAAGTCAAATTTAGTATGTGTTCATGACACCTGAAAATGTTATGGAAAGGTTATCATACCATATCTCATGGTTCCGAGACAGCCAGTGATTGTGCTAGGCCACAGGTGAATTCAACTGAGTGAGATAAAAAGATAAGTAAGTTCAGTTAAATTAGGTTAAATTAGGAGGGAGAGAGGATGAATACTGGACTGTGCCTAGTAATTGTGCTCTACATAGTCACCATCATAAGCAAACCATGGACTTATGTATACCTGTCTCTCCTTTTGTTGCACATATATTCTCTCCAGGGCCTGCATCAGAGTTCACAGCAAGTTAGTCTCTGAAATGATAAGTTTCCATATTTCTGAAATCTCATTAATTTCACCAAAGACAATATGATGGTAAAAATGTGTGCTATGCTGCATAACTGAGAATATATTAGTGATATATACAATAATTCCAAACCATACCCAGAGTATAATGACATATAAATAATAAATGAATGTAAATAGCTGATTATATTAGACATTGTTACATAATCTTCTTTTAGACATTATTACATAATCTTCTTTTAGCAAGTAGACCACATCATCTTATACATGAATTCTCTAGTATAACAGTAGCAGATACTTAAAGTGGTGATTAATTCATCAAAAAGAAATAAGACTTCAATTAGCAAGATTCAATATTCAATAGCATATACTTAAAATGCCTTTGAAAAGTCACTTAGTTTACAAAATCGGGTTTTTAAAGAAAAGCAAAAGAAACAAAAGTAAAAAAAAAAAAAACAAAGCAAAACCAAAAACCAAAAATAAAAGGCAAAAGATTCGCTAAGCACCCTTTTGTGCTCTTAAAGAATTTAAAGGTGTGGTGAATTCCAGGTCTTTTCAGTGCCTTTCAAAAGTCAAAACAAAACAAAAAACAAAAAGGATTAAAAAAAATAGGTATAGGGTAGGGAAAAGGGTGGGAGAAATTGAGGTGGGCCAGAAAACTAGGCCATGTGCTTCAGTGCTTTTGCCTGTGGAAGGAAATGCTTGTTAAATTTTAAGGTATTTAAGCTGCTAGAGTTTGGGGTATGCCACATTGTTTTAACTGGTTCCCCAATTCTCTGCATGCCAAAGTGGCAGGGGTTTCTGAATTGTCATTGATCTTTCTAATGCTGTCATAATGTTCTTTATGGTAGAAAATGTGGAGTTCTCTAGCATCAGTTTTGTCTGTGCCACTGATTCTCAATAAAGGCTGATTTAATTGATGAACCACAACATTCAGCTGATGCTGCTTAGCAAATGCTACAATTGTATCATTTCCTCCCCACTTTCCAAATTTCTTTAATTCATCAACATATTCTTCAAAAGGGGAGTCATTTACTCTAAAAGACTCAAACTCTTGTCTATGGTTAATCATATAAGAAGCAGCTTCTTGTCTGTGTCTGAGATGATTTCTACAGTGACCTTCTAGCTGGTCTGCTAAAGCCCTAAAAAGGCAATTTCCGTCTCCTGATACTTTACGAAGACTGAGTCCCAAAGCATTTAACTGATCAGTGGGATTCTTAAATGGGAACTGCCTGTTTCCTCTCAACTTTCTTTGCTCTTTAACAGTTGCTATCGTTAGGGTTTTTACCTCTTTAGCGTCTACCTCAGGTCTATCTGAAATCTCTTCACCTATGAATGGTGCAGGCTTTATATGAGAGCAATGAATCCATGAGTCTTTTTCACCAATTTTAATGGCAGTAGGAGTTGTCAATAATACCTGAAAAGGTCCTTCCCAGGCAGGTTGAGTTCCACTGGTTCTCTGAAAATTCTTTACATATATTTTATCTCCTGGGTTGAAGTTATGCAATGAAAAGTCTAATGGTCCTGCCTGGACCACAGCTCCTGCCTCATGGAGTTCACGTAGCCTGGTTTGTAATTCCTGTATATAGGAAGCAACAGAAGTATCACCTCCCACCAGTGATGTATAAACTGGGGAAAAAGTTTTAGCTTGGATAGGAGGGTGACCAAAAAGCATTTCATAAGGAGATATATGAAGTTCTCCTCTTGGTCTACTTCGTAGATAGAATAATGCCAATGGTAGAACATCAGGCCATTTCAAATGGGTTTCAGTACATAATTTGCCAATCATACTCTTAAGCTCTTTATTCATACGTTCAACTTGGCCTGAACTTTGTGGATGGTAGGGCGTGTGGAATTTTGGAGTCACTCCCAAGAAAGAGTAGATTTGGGATAAAATCGAATCAGTGAAATGTGTGCCTTTGTCAGAATCGATGCGGGCTGGTGGGCCAAAACGAGGTACTATCTCTTTAAGGAGAATTTTGGCAACAAAGGCAGCTGTGGCTCGGGGGCTGGGAAAGGCCTCCACCCACCGAGTGAGCTGATCAACTATAACAAGGCAAAATTTATAATGTCCTGCTTTTGGCATAGTAATATAATCAATTTGTAAGTGCTCAAAAGGTGTATATGCTAGAGGACGCCCTCCATAAGCTTTGGCCTTAAAAGCATACTGATTATAAGACTGACATGTGGAGCAGCCCGAGCAGATTCGAGATGCTGTATTAGTCACACCTGGTGCTATCCAGGTTCTCTTAATAGAGTCTACAATGCCTTGTGTACCAAAATGGCCTTTTCTGTGAACAGAGAGGCATACCTGGTGGTAGAATTTCCGGGGAAGAAATGGCTTACCTTCCGGAGACACCCAGATGCCATTGATCTGTTTCGCCTTAAATTTCTTTTTCCACTTTTCTACTTCAGAATCGTCATAGGTTAGGTTGGAAGGAATATCCTCAGAAGGTGAAAGGTTAAATACATGTTCAGGAGCTTCTAATGCAGCAAGCTTGGCTGCAGAATCGGCTCGTGCATTTCCCTTTGAAACAGGATCACTATTCCCTGTGTGGGCAGGGCAATGTACAACAGCTAGGGAAGAAGGCAGTTTCAGGGCATCTAAGAGGTCCTTGATAAGGTCCCCATTGGCAATAGCCTTGCCCGAGGATGTTAGAAAGCCTCGTTGACGCCAAATCATACCAATAAAGTGGCATATGCCAAAGCCATATTTCGAGTCAGTAAAAATAGTGGCACTCTTACCTTTGGCTATATTACAGGCCTGTGTAAGAGCCACAAGTTCAGCAGCCTGTGCACTAAAATGGCAAGGCAGAGAAGCTGCCCAGAGGGTGTCATAATCAGAAACTACAGCAGCTCCAGTAAAACGGGTTCCCTCTCTCATAAATGAGGAACCATCTGTATAGAGGACAAGATCAGGATTTTCTAAAGGTGTATCAAAAAGATCATCACGGGGTTTTTCAGCCATATCAACTAAAGAAGCACAGTCATGCAACGGTTCCCCCGAGAATGGTAAATTAGGGAGTAGTGTTGCTGGATTAAGAACTGTGCAGCGTTTTAAAGTGATATTCTCATTACCTAACAGGGTTATTTCATACTTAGCCAGCCTTTGATCTGAAAAGGCTTGTGTCCTGTGACGTAGTAAGAGAGCCTCCACTTCATGAGGGCATTGCACAGTTAGAGGGTTACCTAGGACCAAATCAGAGGCTTTTTCTACCAAAAGCGCTGTGGCCGCCACTGCTCTAAGGCAAGGTGGCACTCCAGCCGCTACAGGGTCCAGCTGAATTGAATAGTAGGCTATAGGACGCTGGTTAGGCCCCAGTGACTGAGTCAGGACTCCAGAAGCCACCCCCCTTTGTTCATGCACAAAGAGAGTGAAAGGCTTACTATAATCTGGCAGTCCTAGGGCAGGTGCTGATAACAAGGCCCGTTTTAATTCTTTTATGGCTGAGAGATGCTGGGGATCCAACTGTAAACTGTCTGGAACAGAACTTTTTGTAAGAGCTATGAGGGGTTTAGTAATTTCACCAAAAGAGGGTATCCATTGTCTACAGTACCCGGCTGCTCCTAGAATGGCTCTCAACTGCCTCTTAGTAGTGGGGGCAGAGAGTTGTTGAATGGCCTGGACTCGCTTAGAAGAGACAGAGCGAGTTCCAGCAGCCAAAAATAAATCCTAAATATTCTACCTGGGGCAAACACCATTGTACCTTTGTCTTGGAAACCTTGTGTCCTCTCTTGTGCAGCTCCAGCAGTAAGTGACGGCTATCTTCCTGACAAATTTCAGCATTAGGAGAGGCCAAAAGTAAGTCATCAACATATTGTACTAGTGTGGAGGCTTTAAAGGTAATAGAGGCCAGATCCTGCTGTAAAATTTGGGAAAATAATGTGGGACTGTCTACAAATCCCTGTGGGAGTCTAGTCCAGGTCCACTGTCTATTTTTCCAGGTAAAAGCAAATAAATATTGGAAGTCCTCATGTACTGGTATGGAGAAAAAGGCAGAGCAAAGGTCTACCACTGTGAAACATGTAGATTCATAGGGAATTGAGGAAATTATCATAGCCGGATTTGCGACTATAGAATGTCTAGGAATAACATAATTATTAATCGCTCTAAGATCTTGCACAAAGCGATAAACAGGTTTACCATCTGGCCCAGGCTTGGGTTTTTTAACTGGCAAAATGGGAGTATTGCATGGAGAGTGATGACATGGAATAATAATACCCTGGCTTTTCAAAGCCTCAATTATAGGGGTGATCCCTTCTATTGCTTCCCTAGACAATGGATACTGTGGAATGGAGGGGGGTGGTCCCCCCTTAACTTTAAAGGTAACAGGCATGGCAGACTTAAGGAGCCCCACCTCATTAGGGGATGAGGCCCATAAAGACTCAGGAATGTCAGAGGGGATTTTGGATACCTCCCCTGCTGTTCCTTGAGCTTCTGTAAGTAAAATTGGTAATAAATGAACAGTATCCTCTGGCAATTGTAAGGAGACAGCCCCATCTGGAGCACAAGATATGGTTGCTCTAAGCTTGCAAAGGAGATCACGACCTAATAAATTTACAGGGGCATCAGGCATGAGTAAAAATGAATGTTCTACTGTTAAGGGCCCCATAGATACCATGCGAGGATTCAATTTTGCCACTCTCTGGCTCTTTCCTGAGACTCCCACTACATTCAAATATCCTACAGGTCTACACCCAGCATCTGGTTTGCTTACTAATACTGATTTAGAGGCTCCTGTGTCTAGCAGACAATCATAATAAGTCTCCCCCACTTTTAAGGTGACATGTGGTTCATTACTCTGGGGAGGTGAATGGACTGGCACAAGTGCATTCAAAAAATCCGGATCTGGGAATATATGGCTTTCATTATCTATGTTCCATTCCTCCCCAAGACACCGTCATTCCTGTGTCCTCTTCTGAGGGGGACCTTGGTTACCATTATTCTGGTACTGCCTTTCTGTATTCCTCCGAAAAGATCTATTTCTATTTTGATTTCGCCTGTAATTAGAATTAGAATTTCTTCTCCAAGTCCTACATTCTCTCAATTCATGCCCCTCCTTACGACAGTAACAACACACCTTAGTGTCCTTGCTCCGGTGTTCACATGGCTGACTAGGAATCGCTGGTGCCAGAATGCTCTGTTTAGGGTGATCTGGATCTTCCTCACGTGAGTCAAAGACATAATTTGCAAGTTCCTTAATTCTATCTACTGTGAGATTTCTCCAGTCTGGACATTGTTTCAGAAAGTATCTGCGTATTTCTGGCAGTGAATTATAAACAAATGTGTTGAGAACGATATAGGAATCTCTTAAATCTACTGGATCCAATCTGGTGTACTGTCTAGCGGCCTCACAAAGTCTATCATAAAATCTGTTTGGTCTTTCATTAGCCTCCTGAGGTAGGCTTAAAAATTTCTGCCAGTTTTCCGGTTTTCTAGAGCAAGATTCCATTCCCTTCAGAAGTGTTTCTCTAGCATCTTTTAATCTTTGGAAATCCCTATCATCATTATAATTCCACTCTGGATCCTTTAGAGGCCATTCCACATTGGCCTTACCTTTCGCAACAAGGGCATTTCCTGCTGAGATAATATCTGTAATCTCAGTTGGGGACAGTAAAGTTTCCAAAAGGCAAGTAACATCAGCCCAACTGGGTTGATATGCATTAAATATAGTCCTTAACTGTGAAATTACAGTGTTTGGATTTTTCTCAAAACTAGGGATGAAAGATTTCCATGCGCTCAAGTCACTTGGTCTAAAGGGGCTATATTTTCTGACTTGAATTGGCACTCCCTTTTTACTATGTTCTATAGCTTCCTGCAGAGGGAGTAGTTTCTGTTGATCTGATTCTAAACTTGGATCATCTCTAGTAGAAACAGCCATTTTGAGGTCTCTCTCCATATGTGAGAATTTCATTTCGAGGTCTCTCTCCATATGTGAGAATTTCATTTTGAGGTCTCTCTCCATATGTGAGAATTTCCCCCATATCATAACAATGATAATAACAAAAACAAAACAAGACAAAAAAAACCCAAAAAAAATAAAATCCTTAGTCGTATGAACTATGGATGTGGTATTAAAAGGTATTTCAATTGCAGGCATAAAATTTCTACTTATATTAAACGTATTTTCCCAAAGATTCTCACTTATACTATTATACAAAAAACTTTTTGCTGCCTGAATGAGGAAAAAACCAATAATGTTTTGAAGGACCATTGAGTAAACTATTCCTCTAAGTCGGGACGTTATGCTGTCCCAATACATTCCGATGAGAAAAATCAAAGGGATAGTAGAATATTCGAGCATCTTGCCCTTTAAACTGGGCTGGCTTTTCTGTTTAAAGCAAGACTTTTAGAGGCTTAAAGTCTTTAAGGGAGATTAGACAAAGGGAAAGTCCGTGGGGGGGGGGGTATTCGGAAAATCCACCGAATTAGCCGGCTTATGGCCAAACTAGGGAGGGTGGGAGGGTCCTTAAGGTCCCTTCGGGGTCGCCAAACTGTGAAATTTAAAATTGGATATTAGATCATAAATCTCCCCTACTTAACTTTTCCCTTAATTTATCTCCCAGACCAGTAAATGGAAGAAGCTTCTGGTTTTCTAGATAGAGCCTTTATTGTATATAAGGTGTTGTTGATTAGAAGGATAGGAAAGTAGAAATACAGTAGAAATCGTCTTAAATCTAGGCTTAGTCTATATTTCTTATAAAAACTCACCAAACCAAAAAAGGCCACCTTTGGAGTGAGGGAGACCGTCTGTGCTGCGCCGCCAGGAGTCCCGCCAAGCAGGCAAAAAGGCCTACTACGCTTCTCTCCACCCCGGAAGTCAAAAAACCCGGCAGGCAGTCTGACATGCGCAGCAGGCGGACTGTACCCGGCAGGCAGTCTGACATGCGCAGCAGGCGGACTGTTCATCTCCTCCCCAAAAGGGTGGTCCTTGAAAAACTGGCATCTTTCAGTTATCCTAACCGACTGTTAAAAACTTTCATATTTTACCACACAAGTCTAAGGTACCATATAAAAGTTATGATGAACTGAATGCTATCAGAAAAACCTGGAAAGACCTACATGAACTGAAGCAGAGTGAAATGAGATAATCTTCTGGGAAGCATGTGGTTATTCTCAGCAAGGCAATGATCCAATATAACTCTGAAGAACTTATGAAAATTTCAATCCATTTACAGAGAAAGAACTGACGGTATCTAAAAAACAGATTGAAACACATTTTTGACAATTCCTTAATCTGAAGTTTTGTTTTTATCTGTTTTCCCTCACAACCTAGTTAATATGGAGATGTTTTCCATGACTACTCATGTATAACTTATATTGAATTGCTTGAGTTCTTGGGGTGGGGGTGGGAAGGGAAGGAGGCAGAGAAGTTCGAACACAAAGTTTTAAAAAATTGATGTCAAAATTTGTTTTTACATGTAATTTGGAAGATATAATTCTAAACAGAAAAAAAAAGAAATGATGAGAGGAATTATTTCAGTAAAACCTGGAAAGACTTAATGAACCGATGCAAAGAGAAGTGAGCAGAACCATGAGTATACTGTACATAGTAACATCAATATTATAATGATGATCAACTTAAAGATTTACCTACTCTAATAAATACAATATATGACAGTTCCAAAGGATACATGATGAAAAATGCTATCCACTTCCAGAGAGAACTGATGAACTCTGAACATAGATTGAAGCATACTTTTTTTCACATTATATTTCTTGGCCTTTTAATTTTTCTTTTTTTTCCTTTTTTTTTGTTTTTTTTTTCAGGGGGCGGGGTTTGTGTGTGTTTGTTTTTTTGGCAGGGCAATGGGGGTTAAGTGACTTGCCCAGGGTCACACAGCTAGTAAGTGTCAAGTGTCTGAGGTCAAATTTGAACTCAGGTTCTCCTGAATCCAGGACTAGTGCTTTATCTACTATGCCACCTAGCTGCCCCCTTCTTGCCCTTTTTTGCAACAAGACTAATATAGAAATTTGTTTTTCATGGCTTCACATGTATAATTGATATATTGCTTGGGTAGGGGGTTGGAAGAAGGCAGAAAATTTGGAATTCAAAATTTTAACAAATGAATGCTAAGATAAAGGGGTTTTTTGTTTGTTTGCAGAGCAATGGGGGTTAAATGACCTGCCCAGGGTCACACAGCTAGTAAGTGTCAAGTATCTGAGTCCAGATTTGAACTCAGGTCCTCCTGAATCCAGGGCCGGTGCTTTAATCACTGTGCCACCTAGCTGCCCCCTAAAGTTTAAAAAAAAACCATAAAATTCTGCATATTCTGACTCAGCAATACCGCTACTAAATTCTATATCCCAAAGAGATCAAAAGAAAAGGAAAAAAAAACTATATGCACTTACCTACTCTAACCAACAAAACAATCTAAGACAATTTCAAAGGATTCATGATGAAAAATGCTATCCATATCCAGAATGAGAACTGACAAATTCTAAATGAAAATTGAAGCTTTTTTTTCACTTTCTTTTTGTTGTTGTTGTTGAGTTGTTTCAGTCATGTCTAACTCTTTTTGACCACATTTGGTGTTTTCTTGGCAAAGATAGTGGAGTGGTTTGCTATTTCCTTCTCCAGCTCATTTTATAGATGAGCAAATTGTGGCAAATAGGGTTAAATTGTGGCCCAGGGTCACACATCTAGTAAATGTCTGAGTCTGGATTTGAACTCAGGAAGATGAGTCTTTCTGACTCCAGGCCTGGAACTTTATCCATTGTTCCATCTAGTTGCCCCTCACTTTTCCTGGCAACCTGGCTAATATAGAAATATATTTTGTATGATATCATACATATGATAGGTATCATATTTCTTGCCTGCTTAATACATGGGAAGGTGTAGAGGGAGGGACAAAACTAAAAAATGAAATAAAATTTTTTAAAGCTTACAGTGCCCCCGATTGTCACAAAATGAAGTAAAAAGTCCTGGTCTTATCATTCAAGGCCCCTGCACAATGGATTATTGGCCAGACCCTCATTCTCCCCTGTACCCTACTTATTTTTGTACATGTTGTTGTCCTCATTCTAATCTTCTGTAAGTTCTTTTGAGATCAAGTTACCTGTTCTTTGTATCCTTGTTTTCCCAACATGATGCCCCAATATAGTAGGTTTGTAATAGATATTTTCTGAAATGTTTGTTGGAGGAGAGGAAGTGAGGAAAAGGGGGTAAACTGTACTAGGAACTGGAGAAACAAAGACAACACAGAAAAGTAGTCCTTGTTCTTAAGGACCAGGGGGCCAGGGAGAGCTGCCAGAAGATACAACATGTAAGTCGATAACCATCTGTATCATCATTAGAGAAGGAAGAAATCCCCAACAATGAACGGGATCAGGATAGGATTCCCAGAAGAGGCAACAAATGAGCTAAGCCTGGAAGAAGGGAAGGGATTCTGAGGGGCAGAAGCGGCCGGAGGATGAAGGGAAACGGTGAGAATTAAAGGAAAAAGGGAAGGAGCAGGGAAGGGAGGCAGAACAGCCTGGCTATTTGCACCTGGGCTCCTTGACTGTGCAGAGAATTTGAACAGCAAACAAACAGGGCAGCCCCATGACCTGGCTCTTTAGTGCACACTTGAGCCTTCTCAGGGTTCTGCACCCACTGGCAACTCAGCTCTCTCCCATGACTCTACTGAAGACCCTGCTTACCAACCCCCCCACCTCCCTGTCATGCTCCATCCCTCTTGGCCCACCTGAAACCTCCCTCTTTTCAGAAACAAATGGATGCTGCCAAACCCCATAAGCACAGTAGAGTAATGGAAGTGTTGGGTCTCATGGAAGCCAAAGCAGGTTGAACTGCAATCATTTATTCTCCCTCCATCCAGGGCATCATTCCAAAATCCAATCCCTCTCACTCAGCAGCATTCCCCATAACCCTGGGGCTCAGGGACTGTTTTGGTTATAGCCAGAGGCCTCCCATAAGCCTCAGCCCCCAGAGCTTTGCCTGTTAGAGGAGCACCCCAGCTGCCTGCTATCAGGATGTGGCTGGCAGAGACATCCCAACACCCCCATTTGGCAACTGTTCTACCACTTGGTGCCCTTGGGCACAAAATCTCCCAGATGGCAAATAACAAAGCAGGGTCAATCTCTTGGTTTGGGGTGAATGTGTTGTTAACAAATGGAACTTTTTAATTTATTTTAATAAATTAATCCCTTCTGTGTAATTTGTTTGACAGTAACATAGGAAGCCAGGCCCGGGCAAACTCACCATCAAACATAACCCACTCTGTACTGAACACTGTATGATTTTCTGAGCTTTGTCAGGAAATAAAATCTGATACAGAAGGACATTATACAGCTTCCTGCAAAGGGAAAATACTAGACAGCTAAGACCAATAGGCTTTTTTTTTTTTAACATATGAAATCATAGTTGGCTGTCACCTTAGAATTAGCATATAGCTCACCTAGGGTCTGGGCAGCTAGGTGGGGCAGTGGATCGAGTGCCAGGACTGGAGTCAGGAAGACTTATCTCCCCGAGTTAAAATCTGAACCAAGACACTAGCTGTGTGACCCTGAGCAAGTCACTTCACCCTGCTTACCTTGGTTTTCTCATCTGTAAAATGAGCTGTAGAAGGAAATGGCAAAATACTCTAGTATCTTTGCCAAAAAATTTAAAAATTTTTAAAAACATCCAAATGGGGTCACAGAGAGTCAAAAATGACTGAAACAACTGACCACCAACTGGTGACCCCAAGTTGGACTCTCTTTCAACTGATTCACCAACTTAGTTAAGAGGGAAGAAGCTCATCACTGGGAAGATAAATACCAATTGATAGATTATTTTGGCTCCAGAAACTTATAAAGACTACCTAAGATTAACAAATGTTGGTTGGGTGGAATTGAATTCGATCAATTAAAGCCTCCCCTCAGTGAAGGAACAACCTACAGCTTTGAGAACTGAAGAAATGAGGTCAATTGAATACTGTGGATGCATAGGAAGCAACCAATTTGCTAACACCCTCCAATGAATCCTACCGCAAGGAGGGGAGGACATCTCAAGAGGTCATCTTGTTCCTATAATAAAAATAATAACTAGCATTTACATGGTTCTTACTCTGCACCAGGCACTGTGCTAAGCCCTCGTACAAATTTTAACAAACTTGATCCTCACAACAACTCTCTGAGGTAGGTGCTATTATTATCATCGCCATTTTGCAGTTGAGGAAATCTATGGCAGACAGAGGTTAAGTGATTTGTCCGGGGGTCACACAATTAGTAAGTGTCTGATGCTGGATTTGAACTCAGGTCTTTCTGACTCCAGGACCAGCACTCTATCCACTGAGCCACCTAGCTTGCCCCTTATTGACAAAGATACATTGGGCTGTGTGGAACTACCTGTTGAGTTGCTGAAGCTTTCCTGCACTGTGTCAGCCAGAAATCTCAGCCGGTGCTGTGAACATCAGGCCACAGACACAGGGACCACCTAGGGACGTTCCCCAAGATAAGCTGCCTGAAGTAGACTGGTTTGCCCCACAGTAAGCTGCACACTCTGGGGGAGGTTTGGTCAGAGAAGCTACTTGAAGTTTCTTATTCATCTTGACCAAATGAATAGCCTGGTGTTTTGACAGAGCCTTTCCCTGACTTGTAAAGGAGAGGATACACAAGCATGTCAGGTTCACAGCTACCTCCAGAGAGGGTCTGAGTTTTTTATGGGAATTGCAGTCAAAGGTAAATTCAACCAATCAATCAATACCCATTTATTGTACCTGTAGTGGGAGCAGCCCTGAGCTGACTGCTGGGAGAGGTACAGAGGAACATAAGATCAGAGGCTCAAACAATCCATCACCAGCATTTATTAAGCACCTCTATTTGTCAGACACTGTGCTAGGATACAAAAACCAAAAGTAAAATAGCTGCTACTCTCAAAATACTTATATTCTATTGGGGAAATCATAGGACATAGAACAGAGCAGAGTGGAGCTCAATTGCCACCTAGTCCAACCCCTTCCATGCGGGGCTAGGTAACTTCCCCAAGGTCTTACAAGTAGTAAAAATCTGAGGTAGGATTTTAGACCCTTGGACTCCAGAGCCAACATTCATTCCACTGTGTGCCAGTAAATAGAGAACTGGACCTGGAATCGGGAAGACCTGGGTTCAAATCCTACCTGAGATACTTATTAACTGTGACTCTGGGTTCGAATCCCACCTCAGACACTTATTAACTGTGTGACTCTGGGTAAGTCACTCTGTTTACCTCAATTTCCTCATCTGTAAAATGGAGAAAATATTAATGTTTCTCTCCCAGGATCGTTGTGAGGGTCAAATGAGATAATATTTGTGAAGTGCTTTGCCAATGTTAAAGTATCATATAAATGCTAGCTCTTAGTATTCCCCTGTTTCCTCTCTAGGATGTAGTTTACAGTTTTAGGAACCCCCCTCAAATTTATAATCAATTAGCAGATAAAATGTACGGTTAAGTCTCTAATTTTCCCTGTCCAACAAAAAGGGGCACCAAGTTAAGGGTTCAGTTGATGAACACAATTAGGATTCAGTCTGGGGCAGGTTTTAGTACTCAATCTGTGACCAGGTACAGGGATCATTTGGAGGAATACAATGAACTAAACTTATCCACAGAGGGATCACACCAATGATTTTGGACTCATTAGTACAGGGCTCTGACCACTAAGCTAAACAGGCATCTCTGCAACTTTGGGTGCTATCTTCTCGTGCCTGTAATCTCACATGATGGACACTCTTGAAGGGAGCTCCTGAATTACATTAAGCAGAGCATTTGACATCTTCTGTCATGCTGTCCTTGTAGATAAGATAGACAGATATGGACTTGATGATAGTATACTCAGGGAGACTCAGTGTTGATTGACTGAGCAGGACTAGAGTAATACCTAATGGAGAGATCTCAGCAAGCTACAACAATAGAATTAATCTAGTAAAGTAAAATTTGCCCAGGTTAAAAATCAACTTGACAGGTACAAGATGAGTAAAGCCTGACTAGATAGTGATTTGTCTAAAAAAGAGCTGAAAATTTGAGAGGACTGCTAGCTCTATGCAGTAAGAGTCAACAGTGTAATACAACATCCCTCCTGCCCTTACACACACACACACACACACACACACACACACACACACACTACTATTAGTACCTTAGGTATTTTGAAAGAGGAATAGTGTCAGGAATATATGAAATTCTATATAGGCTGAACAAGTTGTGCTATATGATTGCAATGGAATACTACTGTGCTATAGGAAACCAGTACCTCAATGATCTTAGAAAAATATGCATAGACATGCAAAAATGATGAAGAGCAAAATGAGCAGAATCAAGAGAACATTGTATACAGTGAGAGCAATATTGTTTTCAGAACAACTTTGATCAACTAAGTCATTTTGACCATTATAAATACCAAAATTAACTAGAAAGGATGTATGAAGCAAGACACCATCCGCATCCAGAGAAAGAATTGATAAATAGAAGTATGTATAGAATGCTTTTACATACACACATACGTATATATATACACACACATAGATATTTGTGTCTAATGGTAGCTATCTCTAGGGAGGAAAGAAAAGCAGGAAAAAGAAATTTAAATGATATTTTTATTATATGTTTTAAAAGAATAGCAAGTTGTAAATAACAGATTTGCATTTTCACGTGCAATAACCTTTTTTATTATTTCACGTTATATAAATACTTGCTTTATTTCATAAATCAAAAATGAAACAAAAAAGAATATAGGAAATGATCTTATCTGTCAAAGAATGGGAAATCGAGAGGATGCCCATCAATGCCCAATTGGGGAATAGCTGAACAAGTTGTGGTATATGAATGTAATGGAATACTATTGTGCTGTAAAAAATAATAAGCAGGGGGCAGCTAGGTGGCACAGTGGATAAAGCACTGGCCCTGAATTCAGTAGTACTTGAGTTCAAATCCGGCCTCAGACGCTTGACACTTAACTAGCTGTGTGACCCTAGGCAAGTCACTTAACCCCTCATTGCCTTGCCAAAAAATAACAATAATGATAATGAACAGGCAGATTTCAGGAAACCTTGGAAAGCCATAAGTGGACTGATGCTGAGTGAAGTGAGCAGAACCAGGAGAGCATTGTACACAGTTACAGAAACTGTGATAGACTTGGCTCTTCTCAGTAGTGCAATGATCCAAGACAATTCCAAAGAACTCATGATGGAAAATGTTCTCCACATCCAGAGAAAAAAGAACTGTGGATTCTGAATGCAGAATGAACCATACTGTTTCTACTTTTTTGTGATTGTGCATATATAACCTATATCAGATTGCTTTCTGTCTTGGGGAAGGGGAAGGGAAGGGAGAGAAGGAGAAAAATTTGGAACTCAAAATCTCATGGAAACAAATGTTGAAAATTATTGTTACATGTAGCTGGAAAATAATAAAATACTTTTATGATTTAAAAGGGGGCAGCTAGGTGGCGCAGTGGATAAAGCACCAGCCCTGGATTCAGGAGGACCTGAGTTCAAATCCAGCCTCAGACACTTGATACTTACTAGCTATGTGACCCTGAGCAAGTCACATAACCCTCATTGCCCCACACAAAAAGAAAGAAAGAAAGAAAGAAAGAAAGAAAGAAAGAAAGAAAGAAAGAAAGAAAGAAAGAAAGAAAGAAAGAAAGAAAGAAGGAAAGAAAGAAATTATCTTCTCAATGTACTCTGTTCTGTTCAGGCCACATTTGAATTGAGATCTAGCCCCAATATTTTAAAGAGATGGCTGTTGGAAAATATCCAGAGGGGCATCCAGAATGTTGGAGCTTTTCGAGAATTTGTCATATGAAGATCAGTTAAAAGGAACTTTTTCTCTTTTTTTAGATATTATATAGGGTGTCCCAAAAGTCAGTGCAGTTCCAAGCTACTTGAAATTGCACTAAGACTTCTGGGAAACCCCATTATTTTATTTTAAAATATTTTATTTTTCTCCCAATTACATGTTAAACTTTTTAAAACTTTTTTTCTTAAGTTTTGAGTTCCAAATTCTATCCCTCCCTTCCTTCCTTTACTCTCCCCAACATGAGATGGTAATCAATCAGATATAGATTATACATATGCAATCATGTAAAACATTTCCATGTTAGTCATTTTGTACAAAAAGATTTGAATAAAAGAAAAAAGGATGAAAGAAAGAAAGTTAAAAATAGGATGCTTCATTCTGTAGTCAAACAATATTAGTTCTTTCCCTGGAGGCAGATAGTATGCTTCAGCTTAGTCTTTTGGGATTGTCTTGGATCATTGTATTGCTGAACATAGCTAAGTCATTCACAGTTCTTCATAGAACAGTATTGCTGTTACTGTGTACAACGTTCTCCTGGTTCTGTTCATTTCACTATACATCAGTTCATGTAAATCTTTCCATGTTTTTCTAAAATCATCCTAGTCATTTCTTAGATTCCATTACTATCATATACCACAGCCTATTTAGCCATTCCTCAATTGGTGGACATTCCTTCAATTTCCAATTCTTAGATACCACAAAAAGAGCTACTATAAATATTTTTGTACAAATTAGTCCTCCCCCCTTTTTTGGATGTCTTTGGGTTATGGAACTAGTTGTGCTATTGTGGGATCAAATAGTATATACAGTTTTATGGCCCTTTGAGCATAGTTCCACATTGTTCTCCAGAATGGTTGGATCAGTTCACAACTCCAATAGTGCATTAGTGTCCCAGTTTTCCCACATCCCTCCAACATCCATTGTTTTCCTTTTTGCCATGTTAGACAATCTGACAGATGGGAAGTGGTACCACAGAGTTGCTTTAATTGGCATTCCTCTAATCAATAATAATTTAGAGCATTTATATGACTATAAATAGCTTTGATTTCTTTGTCTGAAAACTGGCTGTTCATATCCTTTGACCATTTATCAATTGGGGAATGACTTATATTTTTATAAACTAGACTCAGTTCACTATATATTTGAGAAATGAGTCCTTTATCAGAGATACTTGTTACAAAAATTTTCCAGAACTGGGGATATTTCACCTGGAAAAGAGAAGACTGAGGAGATGGGAGGGATAAAAGTGGTTTCTAAAATATTTGGAGATTTTTTTCATGTAAAGAAAGGATTAAATTTTCCCTCTTTGGTCCTAGAGGACCCAGTTAGTAGCAATGGATAGCAAAGAAACTACACATAAGTGGGTTTGGGATTGAGGTAAAGAGAACACTTCCTTAAAATCAAAGCTGTAAAGAAGTGGAGTGTGTTGCCCTCCATCACTGGAATTCTTCAAACAGAGCCTGGATAGCCACTTTTTGGAAATGTTATCTAGAGACTTCCTATTTATATACAGGCTGGACTAAGTGACCTCTAAGCTCCCTTACAACTCTGAAATACTGAAAATGGTTCAATGATCACCCCATCACCTAAGGCCAAAGCTGCTCATCTCTCATTAATTTGACATTGGCAGGTGATGTCTTAACAATTGATTCCTCCCTTGTGAAAACTGTTTCTATTTTTCTAGGCAATATATGGCAATGAGCCTGCTTCCTAAGGAAAAGGCCAAATACTTCTGCCACAAATATATTTCCTACAGTATGTTTTGAAAGAAAGGGTTCTCTTTCCTTTACCAATCACTAGCTTCTGGGAAAAACATAACTATTCATTGAATATGTTTTCACTCATACTAATTTGGGCTCAGAAGTCCTAATTGTGCTGATTGTCTCAGTGTTTCCTGTCCTATTAGGTGTGTTCACATAACTTGTTCCATCATTTTTCTTTTTAATTTTTTTAATCAACAAATATTTGTTTTCTCCATTCCCCATTGAAAAAAAAAACCAAAAAGAAAACTCTAGGATGTGCACAGTCAAGCAAAACAAATGCTTGTGTTATCCATGTCCAAAAATGTATGTCTCCTTCTACATCTTGGACTCATCACTTCTTTGCCAGGAATCAGGTAGCATGCATCATCATTGACATTTTGGCCTCATGCTTGGTCATTGCCTTGATTAGAGTTCTTAAGTCTCTCAAAATTGTCCATTTTTACAATGCTGTTGCTAAAGTATAAATTGTTCTTCTGGTTCTGCTCACTTCACTTTGCATCAATTCATACAATTCAACCTGGGGCTCTCTGAAACCACCCTTTCAGTACTTCTGCCAGGAAATAGTATTACATTACATTCTCATACCATGACTCGGTCAGCCATTACCTAGAATTGACCCATTATTAAATGACTGTAATTTTGACACTCTTGTTTGGGTTCTCAGTTCCTTGGTATAAATATTAGTCTACAATAGGAACTTTTTTTTACTTGGGTTGTCTGCTTGTACAAAGCAGAACCACCAAAGAAGGAACCATACCTTTTAGTTTATAATATTACAATTCCTTAGGGACCATAAGAGCTCCTTAAATCCCAAGCATCCCATCTTATGGATAAAGAAAATAAGACAAAGGAGAAAAACTGACCTTCCCCAGTCACAAGGGTAGTAAATAGCCGAGCTGAGATTCAATCCCAGACCAGGGATCTTTCCCCTATTAAATCTTTCAGACTGGCAATTGTACTATAGCTAAAGATATTTATAGAGGACATGAAGTCTCCATCACTGTGATCATATAGGTGGCCTAGCATTGTTGGGTTTCACTTAGAGTTACCAGCCAGGCTAGCTCTGTAAAGGTTCCACAGCCCTAATACAAACACAGCTCACATAACTCAGAACATTCTGATGCAATGTGAAAAATTCAAGTATCCAGTCAATCAGTAAACACCCACTACATACAGAACTTGGTACCAAGGGTCATAGGTCTTGCAAAAGAATAGAGTTAAAAGGGACCTTAGAATTCATATAGTTCCAACTCTGACCAGAAGCAGCAATCTTCACTCCCTAAGATTCATTTATTCTATGTTTGTTGAAATGAAGCAAATTCGTGGTCCCTGACTCAAAGTAGCAAAAGCCACTTTGTACATAGTCCATGTTTTGAAAATAGGCTGGGTTTATTGCCCAATGCTAATAAGTTAAGTGTATTATAGGTGATGAAAATAGTATGAGGAAAAGCTAAGAAACAGGAAAACACAAGTGCTGTTCTGGGAGACGGCCAGTTTGGCTATAGCAGGGTATATGACAGGGAATTAGCTGGGGCTATGGGAGGTTAGGGAAGGAAAAGAAATAAGAATATGTTAAGTGCTTACTATGTGATAGGCACTGTGCTAAGTGTTTTACAAATATTAGCTCATTTGATCTTCACAACAGCCCTCTGAGGTTAGTACTATTATGATTCCTATTTGACAGTTGGGGAAACCGAGGCACACAGTTATATGCCCATGGTCATACAACTAGTAAGTATCTGAGACTGCATTTAAACTCAGGCCTTTCTGACTCCAGACCCAGCACTTTATCCATTGTGTCACTTAGATTAGGACCAAGTTGCAAAAGTCTTTAAGTGTCAGACTAGGCTACAATGTCCTGTCTGTAATTCAATAAGTAGTTCTTAAACATATATTTGTTATGTGGAAGACACTATGGACACAATGAAAAAAAATAAGCAATAGTGTTAAAATTGAAAGTTTTTAAGTGGGGTAGAGGTGGTAGGTAGGGTGGTGATGTTGATGCAATAAGAGCATTGCTTAAGGAATAGCTAATCTGGTAGCATGTGGAGGGTGAATGGAAGAGAGAGGAAAGATTCAAGATGAAGATATGTTTAAAGATGGTGCTTCAATAGCTTAAGCAAGAAATGAGGGTCTTTACTAGGGGCATTGAGATGAAGTAAAAAGAACCAAGTGGCAATGGGGAGGAGAGAAGAGATACAAAGATACGATCATAGATGTAGCATTGGAAGGGGCCTTAGATTAGAGGTCACTGAGCCCAACCCCCTCATTTTAAAGATGAAGAAATCAAGGCACAGAGTTGTTAAGTTACTTGCTCAGAGTCAAATAGCTAATATCTGAGCTGGGATTTAGACCCAAATCTTCCTGAATCCAAGTCAAGTGCCCTATATAGGACCTGATGACCAAATACTGAGGAAGATAAAGGAACCAGATGTCCCTCAGGTATCAAGCCCAAACTGGGAGAATGGTGGTTCCATTGAAAGAAACAGAGATATCAGAAAGAGCCAGACAAATGTGCCTCACTGTCACAATTGGGGAAAAAAGGCTTCATTCCCACTATCTGCCCTTCCCACCTCCCTTGTACTGTTTCTCCCATCACCACCTCTTTCTGGTTCATGGACTTACTTGCCCAACATAAATTCTCTGCTCTGCCTGCTTTCTGGGGCAACAGGAGGAGCCTGAGAGAGATATATTATTTTGTTGGGTCCAAATGTGGTAGGCAAGCTGTGTGTGAGCGATGGTGACAAATGACTTACCAGAAGGTCGCTCCTCTCACCTGCCGGGGTCTCTTTTGTTGTGCCGAGATATGATCAGGGCACATGCCGCCTCTCAGCAGCTTGTAAATGATCTTTCAAGTTTATCGCACAGAATGTTACCTCTTGCATTTATTAACACTAGGGGTGCCCAGCTATCTTTTCCCCACTCACTTCTCATCGGGGGGCACTGGGGTACATTTTCTTCATTCTTACATTAAACAAATGTCTCTCAATAGCAAAAACTATTGCCATAAATTTGCTTCTAATATTAACTACCAATACTAGTCATTTTCTCTCCATTTCTACCATTTCATGAGATCAGTGATACAGGGGTGGAAGGAACGCCAGAGTCCATTTAATCCAACATTCTTTTTATGGATGTGGAAACTGAGGTCCCAGAAGCTCATAGAATGATGGATTTAGCATCGAGAGGAATTTCAAAGATCATCTAATCCAGCCCTTTCATTTTAGAGAAGAAAAACCTAAGGCCCTAAAAGGTGAAGTGACTTGCCTAAGGTCACATGAGTAATAGATGGGATTTAAATCCAGTTCTTCTAACCCCAAATTCGTTGTCTTTTCCACTGTTCTCTCTCAGTGACATTCCTTTGGAAGGCTGTGGACCAGGAAGAGTGAGAAAAGGAAAGGAACTGGAGGATGGGTCTCTTGCCTCCTGATGTTCCTAGCAACTAGAACCATCAAAAAGTAGGGCTGGGCTCCCCTGGAAGTCTTTGCATGAAGACTGGATGACCACTTGTTGTAGATGCTGTATTGGACTCTCTCCCTCCAAGTCTCTTTCTAGTCCTGGCACATGATGGGGAGCCACTAGGGATACAAAGAAAGCAAACCCACAACTCTGCCCTCAAAGGAGCCCATATTCCTATAGTGTGGTTCTCAGATGCAGAGTAGATTATATGCAAAGGTCACCAAGTAATACATGGAATACCTATATTCCAGACAGGACTCTATGGAAGATCAAGTGTCTAACTGGGACCTGGAAGACTCAGGGAAGATGAGCCCATGGTCTTTTTATTTTTTTTATTCATTTATTTGCCAGTGGTCTTTTTATTTGGTTATTTGATAGATTGGAATGTCTAGGAACATTTTTTTCTATTCTTTGAGTAGCCCTAAAAGAGAAAGAAAAGCCTTCTAGTACCCTTGGTAAATACTATCTTGCCCAAAAGCCTTGGTGAGCTCAGAGTATGGTGCTCTGATTGAGGTATCATAGAAAAGTGTACTGGATTTGGAGTCAGAAGAACTGGATTCAAATATTTTTACTTACTACCTATATGATGTTGGACAAGACCATTCTCTCTTTTTTACTGGGAAGAGAGGCAAGGAGGTGGTACAGTGAATAAGGTGCTGTGCCTGGAGTCAGAAAGACCTAAGTTCAAATCCAACCTCAGACATTGACAAGCTGTGTGAATGCAGGCAAGTCACTTCTGACTCAGTTTCCTCAACAGTAAAATGATGATGCTAGTCCCTAGCTCCCAGGGTTATTGTGAGGATCAAATGAGAGATCTGTAAAGCACTTAACGCAATACCTGGCACATAATAGACACAATAAATGCTTGTTCCCTTCTCCTCTCCTTCTCTAGACCCCAGTTTCCTCATTCGTAAGCTTATCTTTATGAGTCTTTGAACTCTAAACTCCTATAAGCCTATGATTCTAATGAAAAATTGTATGTAACCATGACCTGTGCTGCTGGGCCAGCTGTCTCCCAACTGGATGGAAGCTCCCTCCTGCATTCCCCAGGGTAATCCTAGGAGCCTGGGAATCCTAGCTGTTGCCCCAGCAGGGCATCTTTGAGGTCCAAGTGTGTACTGTCCAGCATGGTACCTAAGCACGTAGCCCACAGAGGAAAAGCTGAGGGAGCCTGAGAGCAGGACGGGGGAGTTGGAGACGCTATCCTCAGCTTCTGGTACTGGCCCGCCAGGGGCACAAAAGAGAAGAAAGCCTTCTTTGGGGAGGCTATAATAAGAGCCCACCTTTTTATATACTTTTCATTTTACAGTGATGACCATGAGGCCCTTTAATGGGTCTTTTTATGGAATCCGACTTCAGGCTGGCGGAAGTTATTAAGTTGCTAACAAAGGATTTTATGATTTTAATTATAAACAGGTAATGGAGTCTGGGCAAAAGCTACCTTTGGATGGAGTAGTAAAAACCCATTTCCCCCGAGGCAAGGTGGCCGTAAAAGGGAAGGACTTTCTGACAGGGAAGGAAGAAGAGGCTAATCTCAGCAGCCCCAAGAGCAGTCCTGGCTGTGGGAGGCTCCAAGACTGATTGGGCACTCCGTATTCAAAGACTACTGCGGGAGGAAGAGGAGGGAGAAAAGCAAGACTCTCAATGTTTCCTGAAGCCCCATGTTCTCCCTGAAGCTGGAGGCTCTGTGCCAACCCCCTTCTGAGACCATTAAGCTTCATAGGTGCAACCCACCCCCACCCTCCTGGTGATTCATGTCTTCTGAGTGCCCCCTTTCTCCACCTCTCCTCTGGTCTCCCCACTTCTGAAGATCTGTATCATTTCAGGCATGGAACAAGGGAGGAGACTGGAGATCTATCCATCTTCCATGAGACAGAAATAAAAAAGGCAGGGGGACCAACTTGTGAAGTGTCTGAATCATAAATAAATGTGACAGTCTTTTCCCCCATCCCCATCAGATCAGGGAGCTCCTAAATGGTGATCATAGAATTTTAAACTGTGAGGGATCTTAAAAGTCATCTAGCTCAACTACCTCATTTTACAAATGAGGAAACTGAGGTCCCAAAGAAGGGTAATGATTTGACAGTGTCAGGCAGTAGTAAGCAACAGAGACAGAAGTTGAACCCAGGTCCCCAGGCTATATCCTCATCTTCTTATATCAAGTTGCTGTGTATTCAAGTAGACAGGTCAAGTCACAGTATGCCTAGTTCCAAGGAGTTGGTGTTATAGCTAGATGCTCTAAAGGAGTTTGTTATTTGGGACTATTGTTTGACATTGATTTGTACCTTAAAATCTATTATATGGAGGTCTTTGTCACGAAAGGATTTGGGGAACTGGAATTTCACTTGTAAATAGTCAGAAGAGCCCTAGAAGTCAGCAGATAAGGGCTTGGGTGACGATCATCATTAACATACGATATGACCTTAGAGAAGTCACTTCCCCTGCTGAGCCTCAGTTCATTTAGTCCAAACCCCTCATTTAAAAAATATTATTATAAACTTTATACCTATTAACAAATGCAATCAAATAAGCATACCAAATAAGAAATAAAATCTTACATAAAATCCTTAGCATTTAAAAATATATAACCCAATGAATTAGCAAACTAAGAAATAAAAAAATACATTTGCTCTGTTTCCTTTGTATTCTTCATATTTATCATTTTTATGGTGCAATAATGCTCCATTACATTAATATATTTTTTTAGTCCAGACATTAACGTACCATAATTTATTCAGCCATTCTCCAATCATTGGATATATAAGTTTCCAGTTTGTTTTTTGCTACTAAAAATAAAGCAGCTATGAATATTTTTTGCAGATAGGTCCTTTTTTTCCTTTTAATGATACTTATTCCAATCCTCACATTTTGAAGATGGACAAACTAAAGTCCTTTCCAGTGCTTAAAGTCTATTCTAGATGGGCAATAGAATTGTATTCTGAGGATGATACACAGAAGTTTGCTAACCATTTCCGTTTAAGGTAAGATTTTAATTTGAAAATATCAGTAGCCACCTACCAAGGTAGGATTTTAGGGGCTCTGGGAATGACAATTCACACTTACCCAGAATATTATTGTTTTTAAAATGCTTTCCTCATAACAGCCCTGTGATGTAGAGAATGCAAGCATTCTTTCTTTTCTTTCCCCAGATGGCAAAACTATTGTTCAGAGACATTGCCCAAAGTCACACAGATGGTGCATGCTACTGGAGCCAGGATGCCTAGCTACATGTTGCATTTTTCCCCCTTACTGCCTCTTCAGGAATGTTCCAATTATTACCACCCCATCCCTTTGCTGATTCCTGAGATTGAATTGGGGTGATATACCTGCTTTATTTCCCAACTAAATTATAAACTCACTGAGGGCAGAGGTCTTTTATAAATCTGTATCAGTTCCTAAACTCCCTTCCACCCATCTCAATCTCTCTCCAGTATACCAATCCTCTATTAGCAATTTCCTGTTTGCATATCTCCAGATGTATATTCCAAGTCTCTCCAACTTAACATATCCCAAATGGAATTCATTATTATTACCTCCCACACCCTTCAAACTTCCTTATTGCTGTCCAGAGTAACACCATTTTTCCATTCACCCAAGTTGGCAATCTGAGTCAACCCTCACTTACCTTAACCAATATCCAATCACTTGTCATGTTTCAATTCTACCTCCACATTTTTCACCTTCATTCTCCTCTCTCCATTCACATGACACCCCCTCCCCCACCCTAGTTCAGGCCCTCATCATCTCTTACTTAGATATCACAACAGCTTCCTAATTTGATTCCTGGCTTCCTGTCCTTCTCCCATCCAACCTGCAGCTGCCAAAGTAATCCTGCTAAAGTACATTTGACTGTGTCACTCTCCTGTTTAAGAATCTTCTGGTCCCCTCTGTTGCCTCTCAGATAAAACACAAAGCCTCAGTTTACATTTTAGAGCCTTTCTGGTTCTGGCCTACATTTCGGATCTGATTTCCTATTACTCCCATTCATACACTTCACTTTCCAGTCAAACTAACCTATCTACTGTTCCATGAACTTGACATTCCATCTTTATCTGATCTGTCTTTTATTTCTGAAATGCATTATCTCCTCACTTCCACCACTTAGGATACTTCAAGGCTCAATTCATGTGTCACCTGCTAAGAGGACCCTTTCCTGATCCTCTGAGGTCAGCTGTTCTCAACCTCTTTTGTGTCATGGACCCCAAACCTTTCTCAGAATAATATTTTTAAATACATAAAGCAGAATGCATTGGATCACAAAGGAAATGAATTATATGGAAATATGTGATTCAGTCATTTCATCATGTCTGACTTTTTGTGACCCCATTGGGGGTTTTCTTGCCAAAGATGCCTTTGCCATTTCCTTTTCCAGCTCATTTTACAGAGGAGGAAACTGAGGCAAACAGGGTTGATTGACTTGCCCAGGGTCACATAGCTAGCAAGTATCCAAGGCCAGATTTGAACTCAGGAAGATGAGTCGTCCAAAATCCAGGCCCAGCACTCTATCCACTGCACCACCTAGCAAGCAGCCCATATTGAAATACAATTATCAAAAAAAATTTAAAAATACATTCATGAACCTCAGGTTAAAAACTACTGATTCAAATAATCATGTCCATGCCTATTTATTTACATGTTGTATCTGTTCTTTGGGATCAGTGACTCCTTTCCATTTTGTCTTTATATACTGCATACTTGGGCAGCTAGCTAGGTGGCACAGTGGATAGAGCACTGGCCCTGAAGTTGGCCCTGACTTCAAATCTCACCTCAGACATTTCCTAACTGTGTGACCCTTGGAAAGTCACTTAACCCTAATTGCTTTAAAACATCTGGGGCCATCTCTAGTCATCCTGATTTTATGTACATACACACACACACACATATATATATATGTGTGTGTGTATGTATGTATGTATGTATGTATGTATATATGTATGCATATATGGACCCAGATGGCTCTGAAGGAGAGTGAGGTTGGTGGCCTTGCATACATTAAATCCAATTCACTACAAGTTATGATATCACCCAATGTCACATTCCTCTTTGAGAATGAATGACAAACAACAACTGCATATACAGTACATTGCCTTGCACATAGTAGGTACTTGGTAAGGTTTTTTGTTGTTGTTGTTGTTTTGGATTTTTTTTTGTTGTTTTACTACTACTACTACTACTACTACTACTACTACTACTACTACTACTACTACTACTACTACTACTACAACTAAATTGCTAACTACAAGATAATCGACATAGAAATGCCTTACTATGCCCCTCCCAAGTTGCTGCTTTGGGTTTTCATCAATGACCCCTACCCCCAACACAGGGTACTTTTCCTGCCTCTTGCTACAGGTACAGAAATCCCTGGTTAGCCACTCTTCCATGAAGAAAAAGGAGCTTGCCTTTGCATAGAAAGGACAATGAAAGAGTTCAGAAGATAGCCCAAACCAGCAAGATTATGCTACTGAGCTGGGCTACCTTCCCAGATCTGAATTGTAAACTCTTCTTTACAAAAAGAAAAGGTGGGGGGTGGAGGAGAGCGGAGAGAGCCCAGAAATGTTGGAATGCAATGCTTGCTTGCCATGAAAAGACAATTCCAGATGCTTCAGGTCCCTGCACCTTCACCCACTTTTCTTCCATCAGTGAGCCCATTTGTTTGGCTTGACTTGCTGGCTCCTCCTACTAGTCCCCCCCACCCACCCACGCAGGACCACCACCTGTCCTCCTTGGCTTTTCATCTTCCCAGCTTTTCCTGCAGGACAAAGGAAGAATGCAAGTCCTTTGAAAGCAAGGGCGATTTTATCTTTGTTTCTCCACTAGTGTCTAACTCTGATCTTTCACCAAATTGGTGCCTGCTAAACTGAATTGAATTAGAAGGGAAGGGTTCTCCAGCCCTAACCTAGATCCCTAAATCTTCCAGCTTCTATTGTCTGCTGAACATGTCTCTACCTGGTTGTTCAAAGAGCTTCTCAGACTCAACTCATCCAAAACCAAACTCCCCATCCTCTTGCCTAAGCCCCCTTTTCTCCCATAAACACCACCAACTCCCCAAATGAATACATTTGCCTTTACTCTGACTCTTTCCTCTTTGGTGCTTTTATATTATTGTCACTGTTTGCTTCAAGGACATTCTATTTTTTTTTAATATGACTACATAAAATTAATTGGGTTTTGAGAATTTTTTTTTACTTTTTTTATAAAGCAAAATAAATTAACACATTAGCCAGGCGAGACGATGCTTACTGTTGGTTAGTTGGCTGTTGTCCTTTTTTTCTGGAAGAGGGCCAAAATGGCATCACTATGTTGGGGTCAAGGTACAATGTGTCCAACTGTGGATGATAGGACCAATATGAGCTCAGAAGGCTCTACCACCAGTTTGGCACGAATAGTCCCTATGAACATTTGGAGTGCAGATGTCTCTAAATTTGTGCATCTCCTTTTTCTTTTGAGCTACTGAAATTCTGCCTTGCTCCTAGAGCAATGTGATTTGGGCATGCCATGTGCCAGGGTCCCTCATGTCTCAAAATCAATCCCAAAGTTTGCTGTATTCTTTACCTGTAGTCAACCACCTCTCTGCTGAGACCTCATCCATAAGTCCTCACTGCATTCTTCAGCATTCCAACATCTTTAAATGTTACTTTCTTTTACATTACTGTGCTCATCATGTCACATCACATCATGTCATGTTCTGTTTCTGCTTATTCTTCCATGGACTTTCCAAAACTGTTTCCAATACACTCTAGGCTAGGCAGGACGAATACCACTTACTTTCCTATGATAACAACTTGGAGCTTGTATGTACAATCAGCAAAGCCCTTTCCTTGCCGAACAAAATTAATTTATGGAGAGTCAATAGAGAGTCTAATTACATACTTAGAGCTGGAAGATGGATAGGGAACGAAGAGGGGGAGAGAGAGCAGTCTGTGATGGAAGCCTGTAATGAGATGTCACTGGGGCCTACTGTAAATCATTCTTAAGCACATTCCAGCTTTGGTGGCTGTCACTGGCCCTTCTGCCCTTAATGAGCTGGGGGGTTTTGTGCCCTGGGGTTAATGTCATTGCATTGAATATGTTTCTTATTCTGCATCTAGATGGCTTCTTGGCTGGCCTAAGGATTCTCCAAGGAACCTGATCTACCTCTGGAAAGGTTTTCTAGAAAATCTGATGGCACTAATAATGAAGGGCAAACAAACTGGAAGTCAGAAGCCTTGGGTGGGAATCCTGGCTCTGATTCTTACTTGTTGGCTGTGTGACCTTGAGTAAGTCACTTGACATCTCTAGCACCAACCTGTTCCCCCTCTGCAAAATAAAGTTGAACTAGGTAACCCCTAGAATCCCTTCCAGCTCTAAATCCAAACCTTAGAGTCTTTATTGTGGAAAGAGATTCAGATTTATAGATATTACAGCTTCCCTCAGTCTGCATGTATCACACAGGGGCAGAAACATGCCTAATATTTCTGAAAAACACCTTTTGAGGTAACCAGTACCCGAACTGAAGCAGTGTGTCCTCTTTGTACATGATCCTTCACTTGGAGACTCAAAGACACAACCTTCACTGTGGGGAGGGATCTCTGAACTCTGGTACAAGTCCCCAGTTATGTACAGGAGACTCTCAGTTAACAGCCTTCAAATCCCCTGAGTTAAGGGATGACCGGGATGGGAGGAGAGGAAAGGAAAAGAATGAGCCTATTATGTGCCAGACACCTTACTATGTGGTAAAAGCAGCCCTGGCTGCTTAAAGATTTGACAGGGATAGCTAACTTCTCCCTGTCTTGGTATAGCCTTGAATAATGTCTGTAACCTCAAATCAACTCAACTCCCAGTGTGCTCCATTGTCTCAGAACGCAGGAGTCCTTTGAAGTCAGGACGAAGACAGGCTCTTTACACGCCGGCTGCCTAAAGCTACTGGGTCACTGCCTCAAAAGGAAGCTTTGCCTATCAGAGCAAGTTTCTAGTGATTCCCATCCTACTTTGCCCTGGAGCGCCGACATTGAAACGCCAATGTTCAAACCCTGACCCTGGATTGACTCTGGCTCTAGTTCTTCCTAATTCAGGCGTTCATGCACTTGTGCGACAGATACGCTGACTCCTGAGTGAGCCTCAAGAGTTTGTTATGAGTTAGCCAATCTTACCTTACACCTTCTTTCCTTCCTGGCTCTATCTTGTTGTTCCCCAACTCAATATCCCTCCTCTGGTTGTGTCTTTCTCCCTCCTCTTCCACAACCTTGGACGAATTGTTCCTAGTATCCACTGTGCCTTTGCCTCCCCACACCTGCCCCAATGTTCTTGATACCTCCACACCTGCCCCTAGCTCTCAGTTGCCTCCAATGGCCACATGCAGAATGACCTTCCCCACCCCACCCCACCCCCAACCCACTGTAAGTTAACCCTTGTTGTACTGAGAAGATTAGCTCAGAACAAAGAGCATCCCCATGATGCCTAACCTGAACTATCCCAAGTCAGCCATTTACATTCAGCCTCTTCCCCAGCTAAAGTGAGCTCCTGAAGTGAATGAAACTGTGACTTAGATAGAGGGAAATCTTGGCGCCATTAATGTTGTATTTATAGTAGGTGGCAGCAAAATTGTGACTCTAGGTTTCAGTTAGACCCATCAGCTTAGACTGGTACTCATTATCAGTCATTTCTTTCTATTCCTTTAAAGGACAGCATTTACTAGTGAAAACTTAGTTAATCTTGAAGGGATAATGATATAGAGGAAAAGACCACTAGACTTGGAGTCAGAAATCCTGGGTTCTTATGCTTACCTTGAATGATCTTGGGTAAGTCACTTTACTTCTCTGAGACACAGTCCCCATCCCTATAAAATAGAGAAGCTGAATTAGATGATGATGAAGGCTTCTTCTGACTTTAAAGAAAATTAATGATAATGACAACTCTTTACACAGCATTTTAACATTTGCCAAAGTGCTTTTAAAATATTATTTCATTTTAAATAATTGCACATGTATAACCTATATCTGCTCACCACCTCAGGGAAGGGGTAAGAGAGGGAGGGAGGGATAGAAATCGGGACTCAAAACAATGGTTTGTTAAATGTTATTTCATTTTATGCTCACAATAATCATAGGAGGCAGGAGTTATTATAGCTATATTTTACAGATGGAAAAAACTGAGGCACAGAGAGGTTAAGCAACTGCCCAGAGTTACACAGCTAATATCTGGGGTTAGGTCTTTCTGACTCCAGTATTTTGTCCACCATGTTACCTACCAGGTAAATAGCACAACCTTTAACTAAATGCTACCCTGCAAACTTCATCCTTGATCTCATAAAATCAAGCTCTGAGTCAAAGAGGACTTTCAAGTTCATGGAAACAGTCATGACATCACCTTGATCACTAAGCATTGTCTTAAAGCTGTTTCATAAACTCATCAAAAATTGTTGTTCGTGTCTCTAATTCCTATCTGGGAGATTTGGAGAGGGAGTACAGCCTGAGAAAATAGAAATGGAGTTTGATGTAAATAAAGCCCATTCTTGGTTTGGAATTTCTTTCATAATTTTTCACCCTTTTGTGAAAAGTAGATTTGAATCTATGAAGAACAAAGGACAATCAGGAGAAATGGCTTTTCCAGAGCACTATCCACAACCTCAGACAAGGTGGTCCCTGGCACCCTATCCATAACAAAAGTCTATTGCTAGGGGCAGCTAGATGGCACAATGGATAGAGCACCGGCCCTGGAGTCAGGAGTACCTGAGTTCAAATCCGGCCTCAGACACTTAACACTTACTAGCTGTGTGACCCTGGGCAAGTCACTTAACCCCAATTGCCTCACTAAAAAAAAAAAAAGGTCTATTGCTGAATGCTAGTATCATTCCCTTTATGTCCTAAGGTTCTCCTTGGATCCTAGACACATCCAATTTCAATTTCTGATTGTGTTCAACCCATCAAATCAGAAGCAGAGTTACATGGTGGGGAGTGGGCTGGATTTGGAGTCAGGGAATACCAAGGTACAAATCCCACTTCTGACACTTACTAATGACCCTGGAGAAGTCCCTTAACCTCACTGAGCCTCAGGAAACTTTCTTAAACCAATTTCCTAAATTATTAGTGCAGGGAGCACCTAAAGCATGGGAATCAGAGTAGTGACTTGTGAGCCTCACTAGGAATTTGCAAGCTTGGATAAAAAATATGAGCCAGACTTCTTGCTCTCAGAGAGATTACAGTCTAATAGAGGAGTTTGTAGACCCTCTGCTTTAACCATAATAGTTTTCTTGATTGTTATGCATGCACCATCCTGCCTCCTCCCTATAACTTTGCTGTGTCTTAATCCCCAACTATTGCTTACAGACTCAGGCTGCTTTATGAATAGAAGCAATTCCTTAGAGGTGGGAGACAAGAGCTCCACACCAGAGAGCAGCCAATTGCAGTCTTGGAAAACAATGTTCCTACCCTCTCATGGTTGGCAGAGAGGCAGCTTATGGCATGGTGTAAAATTGCCCAGGAGACAAGTGGCAATAGACAGATGTCGTGGCAGGCAGACAGAAAAAAGTATGAGAGTAAGCAACAGGCGATAAGCAGAGGTCCAGGCTGTCCGTTAGCAGCAGGTAGTCAAGCAGTAGGTCAGAAAGAGGCAGTTAAAGAGACCCTAAGAGGCACTTCTACAGTTGTTGGAAAAACTGGGAGAACAAAGGAGGGCATGAAGTCTTGGAAGAACTGGAGATATCAGACAGGAGATCAAGGAAAGAACAGGGGCCCAACTCCTAGGGAACCTTGAACCAAAGGGAAGGTTTGATAATTAGGAATAATTCTAGGTACTTGGGGTTAGGCTTAGAATGTTGATGCTGAGGTATAGAGCCATAGGAATATAGATTTCGAAACTGAAAGGGATCTTGGCTTGGACTAGGGGTCATCTAGTTTAACCAGCTCATTTCACAAGATAAGGAGTGTCAGTCCCAAAGGGGTTAGGAGGTTTATCCCAGGTTACACAAGTGTAAATATCAGACATAGGATTTGAACCCTTGGCCTCTGAAGGGGGGTCAGGAGGACTGCAGGGGCAGTGTGTTTTTCACTATGCTTTAAGATCTTTATCTCTCATCTTTCCCTGTCCTGGGTTGTATTGACCCCCTCCTAGAATAAGACTGAAACTGAAATTACAGGCTCTATCTAAGCAAATAGTGAACAGCAGAGCTAGACAGTCATCGTAATCAGTCCAAGACCTGGCATTTGTGTTTCTTCCCCACCCCATGCCACAGGAATAGAGGAGAGATTTGCAAGTCTCTGGATTCATCATGGCATAACCAGAGAGATGGAGCTTATTCTTCTCTCATTTGGTTTCTTAATTTTCTTACTATCCAGCTGTTGTCATCCTATCCCAGTGTCTGGAAGGGAGAACCCAGGAATTACTGACAAAGCAAACAAAACCAAAACATCAAGAGGCCACCAGGGGGCAACCAGGAACCAGGGACAGGTGTGCAGCTGCTGGGGAGAGTTATTGACCACCTTCCTCCTACGGGTCCAAATAGTGCAGAGGATAGAGCACTGGGTCTGGAGTCAAGAGAACCTGAGTTCAAATTTCATGCCATTGGATCCAAATAGCTCTGGAGGAAAGAGTAAGACTTGCACAGCCCTTCCTCACTTCAATTCAGTGTAAGTCAGGACATCACCTCAATGTCATGGTCCTCTTGAAGAACAAAGGACAAACAACACCAAATGGATATAATTCATTGAGCCTCGGATATGCCTAGGACCACCATTTTTTATTGGATTGGATGCCATCAGGGCAGCAGAGTCAGTGCACATATAATTCCACTGTCTTCTGCTTTGGTCAGTTCACATCTAGTGTATTGTGTTCACCTTTGGGCACCACGTTTCAGGAGGAAAAATCATCAAATACCGCTATGTGAGAAGCATCATGGTACAATGTATGAAGAGCCAGCTTCAGAGCTAGGAAGCCTGGGTTCAAGTACCACCTCTGACACATGCCAGCTTTGAGATCCTGGGCAAGTCACTTAACTGCCCAGTGTTTCTAAATGCCTCTCTATCAGTTGCAGAGAGGGTGGCAACCTGTAGGGGTGAAAGGAGTTTGCACACCTAGGAATTCCTCATACCATACCATGGAATCACAGGTCTACTCCCTATCCCTACTGACAAATTACAAGTCCAGAGAAAGATGACCAAGTTAGTTAGGAGACTATATTTGATATGGATGAATGGTAATATCTGGGGATGTTTAATATGTATAAGCAGACATAGGGTAACTGTCAATCTTCCCTAAGGTAGTTAGTGGGAAACAAACACACTGTGTCTTGTCCTAAAGGCAGAATTAGGAGATGGAGGAGGGAGGAGGCCCAGAGGAGGAATAATTATAAATGGAATATTATAAATAAAATAGTCATTTGTGTTTGTCTCCATATAATTAAAAGCTTCATAACAACAATCACAACTAACAATTCTATAGCTCTTTAAATTATTCAGAGAACTTCAAATGCATACTTTAATGTTAGCCTCTCCACAACACCATCAGATGGTTAGTAGAAATATTATCATTCCCATTTTACAGATGAAAGAGACCATATGTACTCTGTGCAACCCTACTTCAATAAATAATAAAAATAAGACTCAGAGAGTTTGAGACTTTCCCTTAGTCACACAGCTAGTTTCAGAGGCGGAATCTGAACCCAGGTCTTCTTAATTCTAAGTCTAGTATTCTATATACAATAAAGTACAGCCTCCTCTCCCCGACCCCAATTATGTGTGCATCTGGAGCCATCACTAGTGCCTATGTCTTGCCACTGGATTACTATGACTCTGGAGGAGAGAGTGAGGCTGATGACTTTGTGCAGATCTGCCTCACTTAAATCCAGTTCACTTGCAAGTCAAGACATCACCCTCCTGATGTCAGAGGTCCTCTTCAAGAATGAAGGATGAAAAGCAACAACAAATAATGCCCATTCCATGCAAGGCACTGATAATACAAACAAACCGATAATCTAGCTCCTTTCCTAAAATATGTAAATTCTATAAGGGAAGGGATGTGGTCTCATCTAAATTTTATATGTTCCCACAATAATCAGAGTAGTGCTTTCAGTATAACAGATGCTTAATCTTATTCGTTGCATTGATTTGAGCTTAATGTTTCCAGTCTGTCAACAAATAGGCAAAGAGTAATAACTTCCTCAGGATTATAGCTGCTTGATGCCCAGGGACAGAAAATCTTCCCATTCACACATTCCCACTTCTACTCCCACCTCCAAAATCTCTTAGACTTTACCTGAGAGTCTTTCCTTGGTCACACTGGGTAAAAAAATCCATCACTTTGAAATTCATTTGGATTCACAAGCCCCTTCTAAAATCTAAGTACCACTGGGAGGGGCCTTCAAGGGAACTCTTTTAATCAAATTACTTTCCTTTCTCCTAACACCTGGCTGAGGAAATGAGAAATGTGTTAGGGGGAGAAGGGAAGAAGGCACCTTAGCAGAGTTGATTGGGTATGGAAGGAAGGACAGAGACCATAGAATTTGAAGCTAAAGGAAGCTTAGAGATCATAGAATCATAGACTGAGAGCTGGGAGGCAGCTTGGAAATTATTTTGTCTAAGCCCCTTATTTACAGGTGGGGAAACCGAGGTCCAAATCATTCTTTCCCCTCTACCAGGTTAGACTGCCTCTTGCCTGCAGTGTTACCAAGTTAGCCAAGGGCCCTCCCAGCTCAAAATTAATGGGAAGAGTCTCTCTGAACTCTCTGACATCCTCCTAGAATATTCTCCCACTCACCTCCCAGGAATGTGCCAAGGGACCTGCAAAATTGTGTGCGGGAATTTAAATGGATTGAGCATGTGCTTCTCCTTTTAAGAATAAAGCAATTTTAACATTATTGAAACATTATGCAAGAGCTATATGGCAATTATGTTCCAAGAAGAAAATGAACATCATTAGGTGCATTGTTTCCAGCAAACAAAAGTGTGTGACTGACAGACAAAGAAGCCCCCAATAGCCCCGCCAGGAGAAGGTTTGAGAGCTCAAAAGCAGGGGGAAGGAGCAGAGGAGGGTGTCTGAATGATTCTCAGAGCCCTCTGTTTGGGGAGCTAGGGTAGGAACCTTGGGAATACACAGGTAAAGATGTGGGAAGGAAGAGAGAGAGACATACAACCACAAATAAGCTAAATGTTTCTTTTTCACTTGGTTACCCCAGTATCACACACATCCACAGAGCCCAACACACTTGAAGTGTGAGTTAGATGGGCAGTACGACTTGGGAAAGAGTTCTGAACACTGAGTCAGGAGAGACCCAGAGAGGAGTCTTAACTATTATACCAAAAACATTGAGTGAGACACAGAACAATTTGCTTAATTATTTGGAGCCTCAGTTTCCTCGGCAGTAAAATGGGATGAACAATTTCTGTATTCCCTACCTCATTGGATTATTATTAGGAAATCACTTTGTAAACTTAAAAGTAGTAGGGACAGCTAGGTGGCACAGTGGATAAAGCACTGGCCATGGATTCAGGAGGACCTGAGTTCAAATCTGGCCTCAGACACTTGACACTTATTAGCTGTGTGACCCTGGGCAAGTCACTTAACCCCAATTGCCCTGCCAAAAAAAAAAAAAACCCCAAACAACTTAAAAGTAGTAGAGAAGTATGCATTATTTTCATCTAAGAACATTAGATTTGGGGGAGTTCTAAATAAATTTGGTCTTTTGATTGTCACCCAGAGGAATGAGTCGGGGGCTTCTTGTGCCTTGGGAAGGCTTTAGTCCTCAGGCTTAGAATGGGGGTTGCTTATTATTGTTGTTACTGTTAACATTGTTGTTAATTAATAATAACAATAATAATGTTCTTAGTGTCATAGCTCCCCTTACCCCCATCATCAGTACATCTCAGTTTCCTAAGAACACAGAAAAGATGGAGGTGGGTTCAGGGTAGAAAGAGACATAGGAACATGATTCCCTGGCTATTTCCAGTTTATCCCCAGTCCTAATCCTGCACACCCCTTCCCAATCTTTAGGACTGACTCTGCCACAACTGCTCCCACCTCCAGCCTCACTTGAGCTGTTCAATCTCCTGGGGAGTGTCCCAGAGCCCCCACCTCCATCCATCATTAGTACCACAGACATGTTATACTATGTAGTGGAGTCAAGAGATCCCTGACTAATAGTCAGTAAATCTGGGTTCAAATCTGAGCCCTGCCCCTAAATTCCTGTGTGACACCAGGGATGTCACTTCCCTCTTGGCCTCAGAGATTACCCTTTCATTGTATAGAGAATTGATGAGCCCTTCCAGTTTTATTATTTTAGCATATGAATGGGCCACAGAGTCCTGGCTGTCTTAAGTGAACTCCATAATCATGCAATCAGCTATGAGCACTATGTTCTATTATAATGTTAATGACCATAAAAGATTATTAAAAGAATGATAAAATGAAGTCCCTGAAGCAAAGCAAAAAGATAGCCTTGGAATAGCTTTTCCTGCCAATACAGAGGCTTGTCTGGGGCTACTTCCTTTTCTACAGTATAGTTATCACTTTGAGGAGGAACAATGCTGCTTCTGATCAAACAAGAGAATACATACTCCCACCCTAGAAAAGCTCTGAGGAATGGGTTCATTCAAAATTTTTCTTACTTAGCAATGGACAGTTTCCCTTGAGAAAACCACTGAGGGCTCTTAGCAATGGACAGAGCCCTTGTCTGGGAGTCAGGAGCAAAGCCAGTTACAGGAATCCAGTTATACTTTAAATGTTGGGTGACTTTGAGTAAGGAACTTTCTGTTCTTCCTTTTCCTGAGCCTCAGATCCCAAATTGTCAAATGAAGGTATTGTGCTACACAACCTCATCACCAAAGAGACTTGAGGTTATGGAGAAAGTTGGGGAAGGGGAAATTTGGTCTCAAGTTCATAAGATAATGAAACCCAAAAGTCTTTGTCACATATAGGTGACACGGAGCACATGGTGATAGGTGACATGGTGATAGAAAGAGATCCAGATTTGAAGTGAATGGCCCAGGGTTCAAATTCTGGCTCTGCTACTTACAACTTACTACTCTACTACTATAGGCAATTTTCTTACCCTCTCTGGGCCTCAGTTTCTTCATCTTTGAAATGAGTCAGTTAAATTAAATTATTTATAAGGTTCCTTCCATCTCTAAGTCCTTTGACTAGAAGTCAAGCTCCCAAAATTCTCCAAGCATTTTAGGGACTGATGTCCTATAGAGCCTTTGCTTTGCAAGTTACAAGGACTTGAGGATATGGCATAAAATTTAAAATTATACCATTGCTACTCTGACCTTTAAATACAGGATCATAGCATGCCATAGCTTAGAGAATTTCAAATTCAACTCTTTAACACAAAAGAGGAGCTGAGGCTCAGAGAAAAGAATGATGTCCAAGGCAAGACAGCTTGAGTTGTCTGACTCCCAGGGTCAGTGTTGTTGCCATGGAGAGCACCAAGCTCTGCTCTAACCAAAGGCATAGATTATCATCATCATCACTAAGTATTTCCGCTGTGCTTGTACTTCTGCAATTCAGTTGGCAGGAGGCTTACAGGGTTATAAAATGTCTGGAGTTGGAAAGATACTCCAAACATAAAACATGGAACCATGAAATGTCAGAGCTGGAAGAGTTCTGAAAACATAGAACATGTATCACAAAATATCAGGGGGGGAAGGGTTCTGAAATCATAGAACATGGACCTTGGAGTGTCAGGGCTGAAAGGGCTCTGAGTACATAGAATATGAAACATAGACTGTCGGAGCTAGAAGGGAGCTTAAAGCTTAAAGCGGTCTAGCTCCCTCGTTTTCCTGAGAAGGAAACTAAGAAAGAAGCCAGAGACTCCAAGTTTTTTAGAAATCTTCCTATCTCTATGTGTACTCCTGACTTAGTCATTCACTGAACCAGTTTACCTTTCCACATCACAGCTGCCTCTCAGTTTTCAGAGACTGGGAGGGGTGGGGGTGGGGGGGAACTGTAATTGATTTTTGGTTTGGTTGTTTTTTGTTTGTTTGTTTGCAGGGCGATGAGGGTTAGGTGACTTGCCCAGGGTCACACAGCTAATTAGTGTCAAGTGTCTGAGGCTGGATTTGAACTCAAGTACTCCTGACTCCAGGGCTGGTGTTTTATCCACTACGCCACCTAGCTGCACCCTCCTGTAATTGATTTTTAAGTTAATATTAGATCTGAGTCCTGCTCCCATCATCTGCCTTCCTTCCCCTCCCCTCCACCTTGTCCTGATTCATGAATATACTTTCCCCCATTCCAGAGATGGCTTCTAGTCCAATTAACTTCAGCAAACTATGATCAAGTAGTTACTAACTCTATACATAGCCTTATTTAGATAAGACACAGAAAGACTGTCCTCGTGGACCTTACCTAAGACACAAACACACATGATATAGTAGTATTATATGATTATCAGGTTACATTGGCTAGATCATTAAGCCAAGTCTAATCAAATGAATTTGAATAGAGATGAATGTACTGTAGTCTGCCCTAGATATATCTGGAACATTGAATTAAGTTCAGGGTATCCAGAACATTGATAAGCTAAATTCGCCAAACTGAGCACCTAGCTGATAACAACCAAGATGGGGAAGGGCTTCAATATCATGGAGGGGGGGAGGGGAATTGGAGCAATTTAGGAGAAAGAGAAGACAAAGGGCATGTGATTGCTGCCTTCAAATATGTGAAGTGCTGTGATTATGGAAGAATTAGCTTTGTTTTGCTAGGTCTCAGAGAGCAGAAGAGGAAGCAATAGGTGGAAACAGATTCATCCTCATTGGAGCTCTTTAAGCAAAGGCCCTTGTCTAGTATGATGTAAAGAGCCTTAAAGAAGAGAGTTGAATAAAATGGTCTCTGAGGTCCCTTTGAACTCTGTCATTCTATCATTTTGTGGGGCTTTCAAGAATAGAATCTGGATGATCTTTTTCTGGGCAGCAAGGTGTTACAACGGGTCAAGAAGATTCATCTTTGTGCATTTAAATCTGACCTCAGACATTTACTAGCTGTGTGACCCTGGGCAAATGACTCAACCCTTTTTGCCTCAGTTTCCTCATCTGTAAAATAAGCTGGAGAATGAAATGACAAATATTCTAGTCTCTTTGCCAAGAAAATCCCAAACGGGTTCACGAAGAGTTGGACACAGCTGAGCTGGTCTTTTTCTGATTTAGGATATTGCAGGTTATGGATTTTGTGGGGGGAGCAGGAGTAGTGTCCCCTCATCCACAAAGTCTCCCCTGATCCTCTTAGCTTCTTGCTAAATTCTCCAAGTATTTCATTTATACCTTTATGATAGACTGATTACATTCTATTTTATGAAAAGGCTTTCATTGTCCCTATCTTATCCCCTCCTAGATTGGAAGCTCTGCGAAGGCAAAGACTTGATCCTATTCATTTCTATGTCACCCTTCACTCAGTCCTGAGCACAGAGCTCTGAAAATAAATGCATTTTCAATTTGAATTGCTGAAGGGAAAATCCTTTTAAAAGACATGTAATTTAGAAAGTAATGAAAACAACTTCAGCCAATTCTTCACTCATGCAACAAACATTTATTGTTCCTGAAAGGTGGCCTGTAAATCAAATTTCTGTTAACCAAATTACTTTTTCTATGAACTAGGAAAACTTGCAATTTTGGAATGTGAATAACCATTTCCAACTGGTGTGTTTTGCATGTTAGGATTTCTGTATGTTGGAATAGCTTAAAATAGGGTAAACGTATATTTACCTCTGTTGACTGCCTTCCTGGCATAATACATTGTGTGTGTGTGTGTGTGTGTGCGTGTGTGTGTATATATATATATATATATATATATATATATAATTCCTTTGAAATTCTGGATGAGATAGGATCTTTTTTTTTTTTTTGATAGGATCTTTTTTGTTGGGCAGCTAGGTAGCACAGTGGATAGAGTGCCATGCCTAGAGTCAAGGAAGACTCATCTTCCTGAGTTCAAATCTGTTCTCCAACATTTACTAGCTGGGTGATTCTGGGCAAGTCAATAACTCCTTTGAAACTATGGATGAGATAGGATCTTAGAAATAGAAGTCTAGTGTCCTGACTGAAATACGTGATAATTATCTGTCTGACTTGGTCAGACCATAGCTGCATATGAACTGGCTTTTGCCACATCCACAGAAGCATGGTCACAGAAGCCTTATGGACTAGCCTACTGGTCTTGGAGACTGCTGAGAGTTTCCCAGTGGCTTCAGAGAATATTGTGTCCAGTGCTAGGCACTACATTTTAGGAAACTGAGATACCTTAAAATACATTTGATGGAGTATTGATAGAATCATAGGGTCTGGATGTTTAAAAGACTAGAAACTATGTCAAATGAGGAAGGATGAGAGAGATTTATCCTGGGGTAAAGGAAGAGTATTTGCCATGGGATGAGAGGAAGGACATGATGACTCATTTAAAATATCTAAAGGACTGTTGTGTTACATGGGGATTCAATTTGTCCTATTCCCCTCCAAATAGCTGAATTAGAACAACTGGGGGAAGATAGAGGGAAATAACTTTTGGCATTAGTTTAAGGAAGAAACATGTAACAATGGGAACTCTCTAAGCAATGAAATGAATTGTCTTGTAAGGAATGAGCCCCAACTCCACAGCACAGTCTGGCTGACCTATTCTCAGGGATATTACTGAATGGATTCTAGATCCCAAGACCCACTTGATTTAGTCACCTCTGCTCCCCAGGAAAATCATCTCAACATTGGAATGAGCCCTGAGGAAGAGATAACCTTGCTAGGGATCAAAGTGAGTTACATCAAACATAGCTCACCTTTCCACAACCAGTTAGGCCCCAGGACTCCACCAAACCTCTCCTTGTCCATCAAACAGTACCAGGGACTTACCATCTGCCCTGCCAGAGCCACGCTGCTCTTCTCTAATTTCCATTTCATACTCCTAGATGGACAATCAACTCAGAATGATCATTTCTATGGTTCTACTCAGAATCCCTCTGATTCTGCCTCACTGACTTCCTGGGCCAAATCTGTCTCTCTCTGCTCCCTCATACCCATCCATACCAGCTTCGTCCCACCTGTATCCCTCTTCCATTCTCCCCACTCTTCCCTTGTGACTGTTGGAGGCTCTCTTCTGTTGTTAACAACCTATGGAATTAGAACTGAATCTCTACCCACCTGTCTAGTGATCAATGTTCCCTGCAATAGTTTATATAGAGCACTATTGGTCCAGTCCTGTGAGTGGATCTTTATGGGGAACCCCCTCCATTGCTGCAGATCAGCAACTTATCTGTAACTTATCTGTAACTTATCACTGAGGCATTAAGTGACTTGCTCAGGGTCACACAGCCACTATGGTCAGAGGCAGGCCTTGAACTTAGGCTTAACTGACTCCAAAATGTCCCTCCATCCAATAGTCTATACTATCTTTCATATATACTTGTGACTATATTTCATCTTGGTCAACTATGCGGTGCAGTGAATAGAGCCTCTGTTCAAATCCAGCCTTGGATGCTTACCAGCTACTGTGTGACCCTGGGCAAGTTACTCAACCCTGTCAACCTCAGTTTCCTCATCTGTAAAATGAGCTGGAAATTGCAAATCACTCCAATTATCTTTGCCAAGAAAACCCCAAATGGGGTCATAGAGAGTCAGACACAACTGAAATGACTCAACAAGAATTCATTCATTCTCTTCTTTTTAGATAGAGTTCAGATTCAGTGGTCTTGGGATAAGTCACTATCCTGCTATCATTCTCTTCATACTCCATGCTCTGTGTGCAATAAATAGTACAAGTTAATTAAATGACTGGGTTTTGTTTGTTTGTTTGTAATTGAAAAAAAACCAGAACTTATATCAAGTGCATCTTCCATAGGTTCACTCAAAGCATCTTGAGTATGACTCAAATCCTTCCAGCCACATTGGCCATTGCTAACGTTCCTACACTCTGCAGCCAAGCCAAGCTGGCCTTCTAGCTGTTCTTCACACTCAGGAATCCATCTCCCATCTCCATGCCTTTGTCCTGCCAGTGCCCCAGAGATGGATGGGCTTTCTTCTCACCTCTGCATCATATGTCCCCTCTCTTTGTTCAAGATGCAGCTCAAGTACCACCTTCTATAGGAAGCCCTTCTGGAGCCAGCACCCTCCTAGTTAGCTACTTTTTATCTAGTCATCTTTTTTGATAGATATACATTTGTGTGTATATACAAAATACATATCCTGTACATGTATAAAACCTATTTCTAACAGGCAACATTATATATATATGTATATGTATGTATATATGTGTGTATATATATATGCATGGATATTGTGTATATAGAGCTAGAGGTAGAGCTAGGAAGAGGGAGAGGGAAAGGGAGAGAGAAAGAGGGAAAGGGATAAGGATAGGGGTAGAGATAGACATAGATATAGGTTGTCTCTCTGTCTATATATTTCTTGTCTATGTGTGTATACATATATGTATATGTATACATAGACACATATGTGTTTATACACATATATACATATATCTATATCTACATATATATATATAGTGAGAGAGAGAGAGAGCTAGCTAACTATATACAGACAGAAAGACAGATGGATGGACGGACAGATGGACAGGTGGACAGATAGATAGATAAATAGGTAGATAGGTAGATAGATAGATAGATAGATTGATTGATTGATTGATTGATAGATTGATAGTTAGATAGATCTTGTCTGCCCTATTAGAATACAGCCTCTTTTTGTTATTTAATCATTTTGGTCATGTCTGACTCTTCATGACCCTATTTTGGGTTTTCTTGGCAAAGATACTAGTGTAGTTTGCCATTGCCTTCTCCACCTCATTTTACAGATGAGGAAACTGAGGCAAACAGGATTAAGTGACTTGCTCGGGGTCACACAGCTAATGTCTGAGGCCAGATCTGAACTCAGTACTGTCTGACTCTGGGCCATGAATTCTATCCACTGTACCACCTAGCTGCCTGGAAAGGACCTTAGAAGCCATCAAGTCCAACTCTTCCAGTTTGCAGATGAGAAAACTGAGCCTGAAGAGATTAAGTAACTTGCTACATGTTATATAGGGAGTATATAAGTGAGCCAGGATCTGAACTCAAGACTTCCTGACTCCAAGCTTGTTGTTCTATCTACTGTACCTCTACCTGTTCACAGACACATGCAGGATCCAGAAATCAAGTCTAGGCCTCCAACATCGCGAACCAAAATTCTAGCACTGGACGAATGCAAGAGGACCTTGAAAGCTGGGATTGTTTCATTCTTTGTCTTTGTCTCCCTGGTATCTGCCACAAGTAGGTGCTTCATATATGCTTATTGATCTATTGATATGCATCTCATTCTGTTCCCTCATGGTTTTGCTTTCTTCCACTAGATTCTGATATCTTGAAAGCTTTTCGTTCCATATGTCTTATGAGTATTCATGGTGGTGACACCTGTTAAAAATTTCTTAAATTGTTATGGGTCAATATTATACCAGGGGGGCAGCTAGATGGCGCAGTGGATAGAGCACTGGCTCTAGAGTCAGGAGTACCTGAGTTCAAATACGGCCTCAGACACATAACAATTACTAGCTGTGTGACCCTGGGCAAGTCACTTAACCCCAATTGCCTCACTTAAAAAAAAAAAAATTTATACCAGAAAACTATGATCAATAGTTTTAGCTGTATAAAAGTTCCATAAGTAATACAGTATATATGTTGACTTCTTCAGAATATTTTAGAATATTAGCATTGGTAACAGTAATAAGAGAGAGCTACCTAGCCTGGTGAAGGCTATCTTATTCTTCTTCTAGTGACTTGGATGATTGAATGCACCACTCACTATGTTCATAGTGTTATAGACTGAGGGTTGGAAAGGATCTTAGATGCCAAAGAGTACAAACCCTTCCTTTTACAGATAAGAAATGGAGGCCCAGAGAGGTAAAGTCATTTTTCTATAGTCACACAACTAGTAGGTATTTGGAGAAGGATTTGAACCAGATCTCCCTGACTCCCAAGTCCAATGCTCTTCCCACCACACCAGACTGCTGTTTCCATTTGACTTAGAAAACTACCTCATTTTTTTTCCAGTCATGCACATACTTGATAATGTATTTTGCCCTACTTTTGGCTCCCAAGCAAGGGTGTGCTGGAATCAGCTCCAACCTACTCCTAAGAGCCTTTTGTTAAATTTTCAGTGTGAGGGGCAGCTAGGTGGCACAGTGGATAGAGCACTGGCCCTGGAGTCAGGAGTACCTGAGTTCAAATCCAGCCTCAGACACTTGAAACTTACTAGCTGTGAGACCCTAGGCAAGTCACTTAACCCCAATTGCCTCACCAAAAAAAAAAAAAAATTCAGTGTGAGCATTTAAAGCTCGGAAATCAGCAAGTACTACATGTTGGGACTTCCTTTGTTGTTCTGATGTTTGTGCAGCCTTGAAAAAGTGATGAAATGGGAATAATGGAGATAAAACTTGAAAGTATATCATATGGGGGCAGCTAGGTAGGACAGTGGATAGAGCACTACAGTTTATTGAATGGGGGAGGGGCGGTAATATGGGTAATATGATCAGACCTGTTCTTTAGGAAGATCAATTTGACAGCTGAATGGAGGATGGACCAGATTGTGGAGAGATGTTAAGGGTTAAAATTCTAGCTAAACTGCCTAAAATATCTAATGAGTGGGCGCTAGTCTCTTCCTTCCTCCTCCCACTAGCCCGCGTCACTTCCTGACTCCTGGTCTTGCCCTCAAAGACCTTCCCTTCATGGGCAGAACTCCTCTACAGTAAGTATCCAGCAGGTGGCGTTATTCCAATCGTTACAGTCCCCCCTGTTGTTCCTCAAGAAACAAAATGTTTCCTTGACGGAACAGTAAAAACAATATAATAACTATTGCTAACTAATAATATGTGAACAACAATATAGAAAAGGAAGAGAGGAAAGTTTTGTCCAGAGGGGCGATTTTTTTTTTTTTGTCCTCATGAACCGACGCTTTGACATTGGTCTTGCAAAGGGAGGGCCTCTGCAGAGAATACATGTTACAGATGGTGTATATTATAACAGAAAGAGAAAAAAAAACAACAAAAACAAATCAAAACTGTTCATTTAAAGTCTCTGAAAGTCTTTTCTCAGATGTCCTCTAGGTGTAGTCGTGGAATGGAAGTCTTTTCAGGGGTTGAGGTATGGATGCTGGTAATCAGCCAGGAAATTTCCTACAAAATTGAGCTTAACACAACTTTAAAATAGCTTTGTCAATAATAAAATCAAACAATGAAAGTTCTCAAAAACATGTCTAAGGGAATACAGAATCTTAGTTGTTACACATGAAACATATAATAAAACAAAAATTGAAACATTCTTTAAAATTATAATATTACTATAGTCCCCCCCCTTATGGAGGGTAATTGAGAAGACAATTGCTGCAATATTAATTATTAAAAATAATTTTTATCTGTTTCATCACTTTTTGCATCATCTGCCTAATTATCCTCATGCCATTATGAGAAATTTTAAAATCTAATATAATTAGTAACAGATGTCAAGGCCAAATTCAACACTGTTATTTATCATGACACCTGAGATAATTATGGGGGTTACCATAAAAGAACAGAGAAATGATGGGATATGAGCATTCCCACACTTGAGCAATATGTACTGCCCATACAGTATGCCAGGCTTAAAATAGGTGGATGGAATATACGTCCATGCCACCGAACATATTGAAGGAAACTGAGTCAGACTTAATCAGATGCATGGGATTCAGATGGTCCATGGCATCAGGCATATAGGAGGGAGCATAGAAGCCAGGTGTAGAAGTGAGATGGGTGGGATCAATACTTCCAGCCATCTGTACAATATTGTGGGGAAAAATAAAATAAAATATTAAACCAAGAGAATCCAACCTCAACATTTGTCAAAAGCCGTTCCCTTGGCCATACCTTGACTTCATGCATGTCTCCCCTCATGTGACAGTTCAGTGTCTGCTCTTGCATGTATTCCTCTTGTGATTGGATGGCACCTTGGCCAACTGGCATCTGATAACTCAGAATAAAGGTAATTAGTGTCTTAAATGATAAGTTCCCATAATCCAAGTCTCATATGGATTTAAAAATTGAGGATAATAAATGATTGCAAAAAATGTGAATACATCTTGACTCATAACACAATATATAATTATGCAACAATTTCAAATAATACCCCTTTTTTTTTAACTTAGTATACAATTACTTTTTTGAAAAATCTGAACATATTTAAATACAAGTTAAAGCACAACAGAATCTCAAAGAAAACTTTTTTTGAAAAAAGAAAACTTTTACAAATGTTCCCCCCCTTTTTTTTTTTTTTTGGAATATGCTTATCAAAAATAATACTTCTAGAATCAATTTACACTTGCCATGGCAACCAATTTGCCAGGGAAATGCTTTAAAGAGTTTGATCAAATAATCAGTTGAGAAAAAATAACAAAAACAAACAACTCAGAATATGGGAGCACAATACTCCTAGAATTAACATTGTATAATAAAATCAAAACCATCTTGCAATGTTTCAAAATTAGATAGACAAATGAATAGAAGAAAATACACATGGAACAATAAAATACAGTGAAATTCAAACTAAGGAAATCTAAATGAATATGAACTTAATATTAATAAGAGTATTATAAAATATAAACTTGATCACATGACTATAAAAAGCTTTTACAAATATTCTCCTTGTTTTAAAAACTAAGTATGACACAATCTCAAAAGCATGAAAATCTCTATGAAAATAAACCCATACCATTAATTTCAAAATGTATATGTAATAGCATAGAAATCCTATGTAACCTCTGAACTGATACTATTACTCTGAGTGAATTCAGAACACTTTTGATTCCGGTATCTAAAATCCCCAATACTCATATCTATACCTTGCTGCTTACTTCTACATTTCTGTAAAATATATACCCTTCCATGGCAAAAGAATCGGAGTCTTGAATTATGTTGATGATTGTCATTCTTATTCGGCTTAAGTTTTTCTTCTTTAACCCCTCTATATTGTCTGTCAGTCTTTTCACCATACAAATGCTTTATAAAATTACTAATTAAAGACAAAAGCAGGTTAGCAAAATTATGAACAAAACGAGCATATCTGGAATTTAAAGGGTTTTCTAAGGTTGTCTCAGAAGCACAGCCAGGCTGGGGAAGGGCTGAGTCTGAAGCTGCAAATGTAGTTAGAGAAAGTTGAGCATGCGCATCAAATCTCTGGACTTCCCAGGCAGGGGAAGCAATGGGCTTGGCCATGGGAGGAGTAGAGGGTGGGGTCTGCGGAGGAGGGGAGGGACCAGCGCAATTTGAATCCGACTTGATTTTGAACTCAGGCCTGGATTCCTCTTCCCCCACTTTGCCTCCAGGTGCTAGGGGATTAAAAGCTTCTAGAGGGTGGGTCATTGCCTCCAGGCATGCAAAATTAGAGCAACAATTAGTGTTAGAACTGGGAAAAGCTGCAGGAATCTCTTCAGGTTTCTCTGAAAAAGCATGGTTGGGAGAGGGAGAGATATTTCCTTGTGTGAGTAAGTTGCTGGCTCTTTTAACAAAAATAAAAAGAAAAATAGAAAATCCACAAAAACAAAGCATTAACATGATCTTATCTCCCATTTGTCTGGTTAAACAGACTAAAATCAAAAATAGGGTAATTAGGGAGTTTAAAAGGTCCATTCAAAAAAATTTAAAGGGAAAACACAGCCAGTGCGCCAGTACTTAGCAGTTTAAAGGGTAGGGGAAATTTCTTACCCAACCGGAAGATCAGAAGTGAGGTTCAGCTTTCCTCTTCGTGGTCAGCCATCTGTTAAGGGTTAAAATTCTAGCTAAACTGCCTAAAATATCTAATGAGTGGTCGCCAATCAATTACAAGCTTTAGCAAGAGTTAGACTTTTAAGCATTTATTAAGGAGAATAAGAATTTGGTAAAGAGAGAGAGAAAGGCCTAGATTCCTATCTATTAAAGGGAGAGCACATTTCTAGCTCCCTTCTCCGCCAGCGTCCTCAGGAAAGAGCGAGTGAGACTGAGCGCTAGTCTCTTCCTTCCTCCTCCCACTAGCCCGCGTCACTTCCTGACTCCTGGTCTTGCCCTCAAAGACCTTCCCTTCATGGGCAGAACTCCTCTACAGTAAGTATCCAGCAGGTGGCGTTATTCCAATCGTTACAGTGACAAGGCAATAGCCTGGGCATGAGGTGATGAAGGCCTGGACTATGGTGGTGTAATATCAGAGGAGAGAAGAGGTTATGCATGAAATGTTATGAAGATAAAATCTACAGACCTGGGTAGCAGATTAGATATGGGGAGTGAGAGATTGTGAGGAATTGAGGATGACACCTATTTTGTAAGCCTGGGTGACTGGAACATAGTGGTACCCTTGACAGTAATAGTGAAGTTAGAAAGAGGGGAGAGTATTGGGGAAAAGATAAAAGTTTAGTTTTGGACATATTGAATTCAAGATTACTATGGGGGACTGCTAGGTGGTGCAGTGGATAAAGCACCAGCCCTGGATTCAGGAGTTCCTGAGTTCAAATCCGGCCTCAGACACTTGACACTTACTAGCCATGTGACCCTGGGCAAGTCACTTAACCCCATTGCCCCGTAAAAAAAAAAAAAAAAAAAAAAAAGATTGCTATGGAACATCTAATTCAAGATGTCTAAAAGGCAATTGGAGATGTAAAACTAGAGATCAGGAAAGAGGTTAAGTAAATTCGAGAGTCATTTTCATAGAGATGGTCATTGAAATCATGGGAACTGATAAGATCACCAAGTAAAATAGTGGAGAGAGAGAAGACTCAATAAAGAACCTTGGGGGTAACCTCACTGCTAATGGGTGGGATGTGGATGAAGATATAGTAAAGGAGACAGAAAGAACAGTCAGATGGTAGATTAATGCCATTAAAACCTAGAGAAAAATGCATAAAAGAGAAGAGCGTGTTCAACAGTGTGAAAGGCTACAGAGGAGTCAAGAAGGATAAGGACTGAGAATAGGCAATCAAGAGATCATAAGTAACTTTAGAAAGAGTAGTTTGGATTAAATGATGCAATCAGAAGCCAGACTGCAAAGAGTTAAGAGAAGAAAGTAGAGATGCCTATTGTAGACAGCCTTCTCTAGCAGTTTAGCCACAAGAGACAGAAGAGACATAAGACATTCGCTCATGGGGATATACTGATCAAATGAGGGGTTTTTTTTTAATAAAGTATTTTATTTTTTTCCTGTTACATGTAAAGATAGTTCTCAACTTTTGTTTATACAAGCTTTCCAACTTCAGATTTTTCTCCCTCCCTCCCCTCCCTCCCCCCTCCCCTAGGCAGCAGGTAATCTGATATAGGTTATATATATGTGTGTGTGTGTGTGTGTGTGTGTGTGTGTGTGTGTGTGTGTATACACATAATAACATTAAACATATTTCTGCATCAGTCATGTTATAAGAGAAAAATCAGAGCAATGAGGAAAAACCTCAAAATAGAAAAACAACAGCACCAAAACCAAAAGAAATAGTATGGTTTGGGGCAGTTAGGTGGCGCAGTGGATAGAGCACCAGCCCTGGATTCAGGAGTACCCAAGTTCAAATCTGGCCTCAGACACTTGACACTTACTAGCTGTGTGATCCTGGGCAAGTCACTTAACCCCAATTGCCTAAAAAAAACTTGTTCACCAAAGGGTAAATCTGGGGAAGGGAAGATAATAGGGTGATGACATGGAAAAGAACTGAGGGATAGAGGATTTGGAGGTTATGGGACAAAGAACCGGGTTGGGAATTGCAAGGCAAAGGAAGAGGTAAAATGGTAACAAGTAAAAGAATTTCAGAGTTCATAAAGATGAAGGTGAACCAATTGTGAGCAATGGCAAAATAAAGATTATTTCCATCTCTTTGTGAAGCCATAGTGGGGTGAAAGAGTAGGTTATGGGAAATGAGTAAGTTTGTGAGTTTAGGCTATTAGAAGATCAATTGCATAACAAAATGCCTTAATATGAGGACAAAAGTTAGAGAGGAGGGAAAGGTGGTGAGCCTGGCACTGAACTCATTGAGGAAGGAAGGGGAGTGTCCTGTAGGTATATAGACAAAAAGCCTCCAGAATCTTGATTGGATGATAAATACAGATTGAATGAATCTTACCGTAGGAGAGGTCACTGAGTGATGGCAGTTAGAGAAAAAGCCAAGAAGCAAGGAGTAATTCACTTCCCCACCATGACCAGTGAGTTAGGGTTATGAGTTAAAATGTGACCAGAGCTATAAGGGTAATCAGGAAAGATGTGTCATCAGGACATAGCCAGGTTTCAGTGAGTGCAAAAAGATTGAGGGAGTGAGAAGGGCAACAATTTAAGATGAAATTTTATTTGTTACTTATAGAGTAGGCACTCCAGAGAACACAATGGAAGGGTTCCATAGCTTTAGAGTGTTGTAGGAGGTTGGGTTGAGGGGCATAGGAATAAGGGATCTGGCAGTAAAGGATGGAGAATGGGATTCGAACAATGGCAACCAAAGTTTAAGAATTCCTTGGCTGGGCTGGGTATGGTGGGATAGAAGTATGTTTATTATTGAGAACTAAGTTCCTGTAGGATATCATTGGCCATAGGGATTTAGCCTTGGAATTATCTCAGGGAATCAATTGGCAATGTCCCAAGGCCCACCAGTCTTGTTTCCTGCCCAGCTTTTGTGGAGAAAAGGCGAGTCATCCTCACCAACCACCACTCACACAGAGCAGGCAATCCAGCCTAGATGAAACAGCAAAGCACCCAGAGGACAGAGAGCATATGCCAAGTAAGTCAAGTCATCACTGCTACCATATCAACCCTTGTCTCTCCTCAAACCTTGATGGAGAGACCCCAAGACTCTGAACCCAAGAGGCTTGGGAACAAATGTCTGTAGCCATCACCCCGGGGGGCAACCCCTGTGGAAATGTAGCCTGGCAGCTGTTCCTGCAGGTACAACAGCCATAGCTACTAAGGACCCAGAAAAGAAAGTTCTTTTAGATACTTGACACCGTCTGATGATTCAACATCAGAAACCATAGTTTCGTCAATGTGAATGACATTAAAGAAGAGATTTTATAATCAGTTTTATACCCTAACAACCATAGGACATATCCATCTTATATTATATCTGCAACCTTCCATATTCATTGTCTCTTCAATTAGGATGTGAGCTCCTCAAGAGAAGGCATTATTTCTCTGTTCTGTGTATATCACCAGGACTAGAAAGCACTTAATAAATACTTCATTCATTCATTCATTCATTCAGGATATAAGCTCTTTGAGGACAGGGCCTTGTCCTCTTGCTTGCTTGTACTTATTTTACTGGCACTTAGCACAGTGCCTGGCATATTGTAAGCTTTTAACAATACATTTTCATTTGTTCATTCGTTCATTCGTTCTTTCATTCATTCATTTGTTTATTTGAACCTTACACAGGACATCTTCAGTGAACAATACATTTGCTGATCTACATCTTCCACTTTAACAACTCATTTGCTGTCAACCTCAAACACTTGGGGAACAGAGTAATTGTTATAGTCATATTCATCCCAGACTCTCATTTAATTTTTATCCATGTGCAAGAAACACCTGAATTTTCTAGCCAGGAAACCCATGAAATTCATAACATTATTTATAATGAGAGAAATGCCAATAAATACTTTCAGACTGTGCAGGTCTAGTGACATTCCTACCCTTTTCCACAAGCTCTGGGACCCAAAACAGTGACATCTCCTTATATGACAGAATAGTTTTTCATGTAATTTCCTTATGATGCCAAGATTCCTTGTGACTAATCAACAAATTGGAGGGTTTGTTTATCTGCACTGCCTGTTTTTCAACAAGGGACTCATTCCCTCAATGTGAATGTGCTAAAGTTTTAATTGTGCATTAAACTTTTGCAAAAATAAGAAAAGTTAGCAATATGAACACAACTTGAATTGCCTGTCCTCTGGGAAGGTGTTCCTTTCTGTGACCTTGCTGATCAAATACATGTGTTCTTCCAGTGCTGATGACGTCTCTCTTGAGTCCTTTAGGAAACAGCAGGTAGTTGTTTCGGAATTCAGACCAAAAGGTTAAGAAAGAAATTGCCTGCTAAAATAGATGTGGTCATATCTTTTCTGCTTGTTAAATTTTATTTTAAAGGGAGAATTCATTTTCAATCAAGCAATCAATTTATCAACAAATACATATTATGAGCTTTCTGTGTGTCAGTCACAAAGATAGGTGCTGAAGACACAAAGACAAAATCAAAATAGTGACTACCCTCAAGGAGTTTGCATTCTAATTAGAGGGACAACATGCCCATAGATAGGCATGTATGAAACATATACAGGCAGAACAAGGTAGTCTTTGGGGGAGGCATGAACAGAGGGAGGAGACCAGGGAGGAGCTCATAAAGAAAATGACCTTTCAGCTAAATCTTTAAGGAAATCAAGATGTCCAAGAGGCAGAGGGATTGAGGGAAAGAATTCTAAGCATGAGAGACATAAACTTCAAGCCTTCTTGATCATGTCCTCAAGTCTCCCGCAAAATGCGTTCTTCAAGTCTCAATACAAAGACTCTCTAACCCTTGTCAGGAATGCTTCTTTCTAAGATTCTCAGGATATCTTTTCTGCTGAGCTCCTTACAGTCTTGACTTCCCTTTTCTTCACTGGATACACTCTACTCTGTCCTTGGGGTATATGGAGTGTTCAGGAGGACCAGCACCTCTGGTGTGAGGGCTTGCTGAGCCCTTTGGAGGGCTCCTCCACCTTTGGTGTCCACCTGATTCTCCCAACTTTCACCTCTGGCTCCAAGAAGCTGTAGCATGTACAGCAGCCACACCCCAGTGAACTGTCTCAGCAGATGGGCTAAACCAGGTTGAGGGCAACTGACAGTCCTCCAACCTGTCAGTGAGTTAGGATGATGTCTATCCTGAACATGAAGACTTTCCCAGGTAGAAAGAGCAAAGGAAAACAATTTGTTCCAATGACAATGAAAGCAGCTGAACTAGGTGCTGTGGGACACTTGTTTGTCCTTTGTTCCCAAAGAGGACCATTCCATCAGGGTGATGTCATGACTTGTAGCGAATTAGATTTAAGTGAGGGAGGGCTGTGCAAAGTCACCAATCTCACTCTCTCCTCCAGAGCCATCTAAATCCAGTGGCAAGATATGCATCAGGGCCACTGGAGACAGCCTGGGATGTTTAAGGCAATTGGAATTAAGTGACTCACCCTGGGTCATACAGCTAGTGTCTGAGGTGAGATTTTAACTTGGGTCCTCTTGACTCCAGGGCACATGCTTTATCCACTGAACCACCTAGTTTGATCATACATTAAAGATGCCAACGTCATCCATTGCATCCTGGGCCATCGTCAGCATCTTGACTTTTGTCCTGCCACTGGACTGGTATGACAGAAAGAGAAAGTGAGGCTGATAACTTTGTGCAATTCTGCCTCACTTAAATCCAATTCATGAGCAAGTTAAAACATTACCCATGATGTCATTGGTCCTCTGAAGGACAAACAACAGTCTGCCCACACCTCCCAATGTAGACATTTTTGTCAGCTATCCTAGAAATGCTGCTAGGATACCAAAGGGAAGTCCAAAATCCTCTGGACCCTTCACAACGCACAGGATCTTTCTTCAGCCAAGACTGGGGCAGGGAGATTTGAAAAAAAGCCAAGGCCAAGGCATTTTCTTCCTCAACCCCATGACCCTCCCCCCCCCACACGCAAAAGATTCCATAGGGGATTCACTAAAACATCTCTCCTTTATACTTTTATACTGGCAGGCAGAAACTCAGTTCCAATTCCAACCTGGCCCTGCAGGTTTATACAAATTCCACAGGACGTTAGCAAATTCTTCAACCGATCAGAACAGAATTCATATTGCATCTTTTTTTTTTTTTTTTGGTGATTCAGCAAAGTGTCCAGGCCATGTTCTAACTGATTGATTCAATCAAGAAATGTTCTCACCTGACAAAGGTAATTACTTTTAAGTGAGGTGGGAAAATCAATGGACCCCCACCCCACCCTTAACCATATTGTCCTTTCTTTTTTTATAGTCATAACATTCCACTCTTTGGAGAGATGAAATTATCCCCTAGGATCCCAATTCTTTTACACTCACAGATTGTCAGAGCTAGAAAGAACCTTCTATGTTCTTATATAGTCAATTCAGTCGTGTCTGACTCTTTGTGACCCCATTTGGGGTTTTCTTGGCAAAGATACCGGAGTGGTTTGCCATTTCCTTCTCCAGCTCATTGTCAGAGTTAGAAAAAAAAAAACAACCTTATAGATCTTAAAAATGTAAAAGGCATTCTTAGCTAAAGGGGCTATCCAAAAACAGCCTGTGAGCTGGATTTGGCTCAGGGTTTAGAGTTTGCCGACCCCTATTATGGACTTTAAAGGACAGGGAGAAATGGCTAATGGGGAGTTTAAATGCAGGACAAGAAAGGAGATAATAAGGGAGGTGCTCTGGATTCATTCAAGTCACAAAACCCAGAAGAACTGAAAGAATAGGCAGATGGGATTCCTGAACCACTGCATGTGACTTTTGAAATATCAAAAAGAACAGGAGAAAGCCTAATCCTCAGGATTGGGGAAAGACTAATGTGGTTCTAGTGTTCAAAAAGAGGAAGAGATTGGAGCCTGAACATTACAGGTCGGCGAGTTTAACTTCAATTCCTGACAAAACTACAGATGATATTATTAAAGATATAGTGAACACTTAGGAGGAGAAAAGGAAATAAGGATCACAAAGCACTCACATGGCCTCATCAAGAATAGGTCATACCAGACTAGCCTAATTTCCTCTTAAGACTGGATTATGGGGCAGCTAGGTGGAACAGTGGATAAAGAACTGGCCCTGGATTCAGGAGGACTTGAGTTCAAATCTGGCCTCAGACACTTGACACTTGATAGCTGTGTGACCCTGGGCAAGTCACTTAACCCTCATTGCCCCCCCCCCAAAAAAGACTGAGTTATTAGACTGCTTGATCAAGGCAATATTGTATTGTTTACCAGCTCTCAAGCATTTGACAAAGATCCACACTATTCTCAGAACATGTCTATAGGCTTCTCCAGACTGCTAAAGGAATCCATGACACAAACACACAAGATTGAGAACCCCTGAACTAAGGGAAACACGGATAACTGAAGCTTTTTCTTTAAACACCAAAACTTTTTTAAAAATTTAATAATTTTTTGGGTACATGATTTAGACATAAGAGGCGATACCCTAGGTAAATTAGGAAAGGAAGGAATAGTCTACCTTTCAGATCTTTGGAAAGGAGAACAGTTTATAACCAAACAAGAGATAGAGAATATTATGAAATGCAAAATGGATAATTTTGATTACATTAAATTAAAAAGGTTTTGTACAAACAGAAGCAATGCATCCAAAATTAGAAGGAAGGCAGAAAGCTGGGAAACAATTTTTATGATCAGTACTTATGAGAAAGGCCTAATTTCTAAAATATGTAGGGAACTAAATCAAATTTATAAGAATCCAAGTCATTCCCCAATTAAGAAATGATCAAAGGATATGAACAAGAAATCAAAGCTATCTATTGCCATATGAAAAAATGCTCTAAATCACTATTGATTAGAGAGATGTAAATTAAAACAACTCTGAGGTACCACTTGACACCTGTCAGATTGGCTAATACAACAAAAAAGGAAAATAAATGTTGGAGAAGCTGTGGAAAAATTGGAATACTAATGCATTGTTGGTGGAGCTGTGAACTAATCCAACCATTCTGGAGAGCAGTTTGGAATTATGCCCAAAGGGCTATAAAGCTGTGCATACCCTTTGACCCAGCAATAACACTTTGGGGTATTTTTCCCAAAGAGATCATAAAAAAGGGAAAAGGACCCACATGTACAAAAATATTTATAGCTGCTCTTTTTGTGGTGGCAAGGAATTGGAAATTGAGGGGCTGCCCATCAATTGGGGAATGAGTGAACAAATTGTGGTATATGAATGTAATGCAATTCTATTGTGCTGTAAGAAACGATGAGCAGGAGGAGTTCAGAGAAACCTGGAAGGACTTGCATGAACTGATGATGAGTGAGATGAGCAGAACCAGAAGAACATTGTACACAGTATCATCAACATTATGTGTTGATCAACTGTGATAGACTAGATTCTTCTCACCAATACAACAGTACAAGAAAGTTCCAAAGGACACATGGTAGAAAAGGTTCTCCCAATCCAGAAGAAAAAAAAAGGAACTGTGGAATATGGATGCTGATTGGATCATACTATTTCTTTTGTTTTGGGTGCTGTTGTTTTCCTTTTTTGAGGTTTTTCCTTTTTGCTCTGATTCTTCTCATATAACATGACTAATGCAGAAATGTGTTTGATGTTATTGTATATACATAACCTATATCAGATTACCTGCTGTCTAGGGGAGGGGGGGAAGGGAGGGGAGGGAGGAAGAAAAATTTGAAATTGGAAATCTTATATAAACAAATGTTGAAAACGATCTCTACATGTAACTGGAAAATAATAAAATACTTTTATTTTTAAAAAATTAATCATTTTTTATGGAAGGCTTCAAAATAAAAATCTTTTATCCCCTAATATCCTCTTTTTTGTTTGTTTTGGTTTTGGGGGGTTTTTTTGTGGGGCAATGAGGATTAAGAGACTTGCCCAGGGTCACACAGCTAGTAACTGTCAAGTGTCTGAGGCTGGATTTGAACTCAGGTCATCCTAAATCCAGGGCCAGTGCTTTATCCACTGTGCCACCTAGCTGCCCCCTACCCGCTAATACCCTCTTAACTGCTTCTTGCTAACTCAGAGTCATCATCATATAACTAGATTTTTGTCGTGTGTTATAATATGGTGATGGGGGGAGAGAGATGCGGCTATCTGCGTCTGTTCTGACTCACTCCAGGCTTCTGGAATCAGTGACTTCTTGTGTCTGTGTTTTTAAAGAGTTGTTATTGTTGTTGCTGTTTTTTTTAGTATTTTCATTGCTATTATCTGTCAGTTCTCTCTGCTATCAGTGCCTGCCTCTAATGCCCATTTTACTTTCTAGTTGACTGAACCTAAACTTTTGGGAACTGGGAAATCAGACTTGTTCAAATTACATCTAAAATGAGTGTTATGAGGGGGATAGGCCAATGCCAGCCCAATCCTTGAAGCATATGCAGACATTCTCTGTCTTCTGCCAATCCAACATGTGGGACTTTGGGAGTTGTTTTCAGCTGTGATGACTTGGGTTGACATTATGTTGTGATGAAAAGCCTTCTTGAGCTAAACAGGAGAGAATGACTGAAGCCCCAGAATTAGAACTACCATATAGATGGGCTGAGTTGCCCCTCCTTCAGCCTCCTACATGTACTTGCTTCCTGGCATACAGAAAGCAATAATAGTATAATGAAAGAAAATAGCTGCCTTACCTAGAAAGACTTGTATGAACTGATGCATAGTGGAGTGAGCAGAACCAAAAGAACAGTGTGCACAATGAAAACAATATTGTTTGAAGAAAAACTGTGAATGACTTAACTATTCTCAACAATACAATGATCCAAGACAATACCAAAGGACTGATGATGAAACAAACTATCCACCTCCAAAGAAAGAAATTATATTGACTGGACACAGACTGAAGCATGCTATTTTCACTTTCATTTTTTATTCAAGTTTTCCTATACAAAATTACTAATATGGTAATGTTTTACATAATTACACATGTATAACCTAGATCTGATTGCCCACTGCCTCAAGGAGGGGGAGGGAAGGGAGGGAAGGATGGATGATTTTTTTTCTTTTTAGTGAGGCAATTGGGATTAAGTGACTTGCCAAGGGTCACACAGCTAGTAAGTGTGTGTTAAGTGTCTGAGGCCGGATTTGAACTCAGGTACTCCTGATTCCAGGGCCGGTGCTCTATCCATTGTGCCACCTAGCTGCCCCGATGGATGAAATTTGGAACTCAAAACTATAAATAAAAATGTTTATTATTTTAAAAAAAGAAAAGAAATGGTTGCCTTATCCTACCCCTTGTTCCACCAGCATGTATATAAGGATGCATGGCATCTCTGTTTATTTTGGGTTTATTGTTTCCTGATCTTAGGCAAATGGGTTGTTGTGGTGGTGGTTGTTTACCCTTTGTGGTTTGTTTTGTTTTGTTTTGTTTTGTTTTGTTTTTTGGAGGGTCAGGGAAATGAGGATTAAGTGATTTGCCCAGGGTCACACAGCTAGTAAGTGTCAAGTGTCTGAGGTCAGATTTGAATTCAGGTCCTCCTGAATCCAGGGCCGGTGCTTTATCCATTGCGCCACCTAGCTGCCCCCTTACCCTTTGTTTTTGAAGAGGAACCTGGCATCTGGAAGGAGATGTCATGACTTGCAAGTGAATTGGGTTTAAATGAGGCAGGCAGGGCTGTGTAAAGTCACTCTCTCTTCCAGAGCCATCTGGGTCCAGTGGTATGACACAGGTCAGGATGACTAAAGATGGCCCAGATGCAGTTGGAAACCTTGGCCTTTTAAAGCTCAGGTTTTTCCCAGGTCTCAGTTTGTCTGAGGCAATGCTCATTCAGTGATTAATGCTAGGTAAGACATAAGGCAAAAAGTGGCCTCTTTTACCCAGTCCAGAAAAAAAAAAAATCAATGCAGAGGGCAAGACATTCAGGGTTTCTGGCCAAAACAGAAACAATTGTTATTTAAGTTCCCTCTGAGTCAGCAGAACAAATAGGTATTCTAACTTGGGAGTGCCTGCCCCTTCCTTCCCATCTCAATTGATGAGATTGGATCAGAGTCATCAGAGAGGTCTCACTGACGATCTCAGCTGGTAAATTCAGCAGCTGAGTCCAGTGAGGACACAGGGAAGCAGCTGAACAAAGTGCTTGACCCTGCCCATCAATGGACTGAGCCATCATCCAAGACAAAGAACCCATAAGGAACCAGCCCATCTGAACAAGGGTATGACTTGTCCATTGGCAACATCTAACCTTTGAGCTGTAATAGGTATTCTAGGTCCAGGAATTGCTAGGTGGCCCCTCAGCAACCAGTGTGCCTGATGCGTTTGCTTCACTACTTTTGTGATTTACATGTGATCTCACTCTCCTCAGGTACCATGTGTGTGCAGAGGGGAGAGTGCTTCCCTTTGAGGGATCATTTTGAACACTACTTATTCTGCTTTACTTTGTCACTGTTGTTTAGTGGTTTTCAGTCTTGTCTGACTTTTTGTGACCTGTTTGGAGTTTTCCTAGCAAAGATACTGGAGTGGTTTGCCGCTTCCTTCTTCAACTCATTTTACAGATGAGAAAACTGAAGTAAACAGGGTCAATTTATCTAGAGTCGCATACCTGGTAAAGGACTGAGGCTGGATATGAATTCAGGTTTTGGTGGCACAGGGTACCAGACCTGCATTCGGGAATACTACTCTTTCAAATCGGCCTCAGACACTTACCAGCTGTGTGATGCTGGACAAGTCACTTATTTGCTTCAGTTCCTCATCTGTTAAAAAATGAGCTGTTGAAGGAAATGGCAAACTATTCTAGTATGCTTGCCAAGAAAACCCCAAATGGGGCCATGGAGTCAGACATGACTGAAAAATGACACAGATCAGCTTCTTGACTCCAGGCCCAACACTCTATCCACTGTGCCACCTAGCTTCCCATTTACCTTTAGTAGAAGCTATAGAGCTCAACTATTGGGTCAATATTGGATAATACAGTAGATGGTGGCTTGTGAGCAATAGTATTGGAAGGCAAAACCCCTCTGGCTTAACCCCTAGAATCTTGCATAGGACACATAGTATTTATTTACCCATCTAAGAATGTAACCTGACAATGCATTGAATTAAGATAAAAGTTAAGAGAATGGGGATGGGAGGAAGGAAGGAGAGGGTGCCAGTGCTACTGTGAGAAATAGAACTCTGACAACTTCTGCAACAGTGTTGGTGATGTGTCAAAGGCTCATTTATTGTCATTCTCGCCATAACGGGCCACCCCCTAGCAGAATGACCAAGGATGCAGGCTCAAAGGCCTGTTTTATCTCTTCCCATCCCTAACTGAGATTGGCTCTCCCTCTAGGGTTACAATCTACTCAATCTACTCACTGGAACTGGTTAATTAATCCCTGCCCCTCTGCATTGATTTTTCTTGTGGGAACTTCCCAGTGGAAAGTTCTTCTAACCCCCATTTGTGGATATTAGCATTTGAGTATCTCAAACTGAACCTGAATCCACTTCCCAGACACTAAATCACCTGTAGGTGTTTTCCCAGACAGTTCTAATCAACTTTACTCTCACTGAGAGGAGTCAACATTTTCCCACAGCTACTTAACTGTAAATAAACTGAATGCTAGTCTAAGAAACTCTCTAATAAGTAAAGAGCATGATTTTAGTGCATGTGGATCTATTCTAGATACTCAGTGCCCAATGCATTACTTGAGGAGCCTTCCCAATATCAATCTTCCATCACCTGCCTCTGGAACTTGACCTCTCCCCCCTGAACACATGTTCCCAGAATGCACTTCCTCCTTGTCTTCCTCCTAGAAGAATCTTATATTTCCCCCCAAGCTCAGCTTCAAACACCATCTCCCAAAGGAAGTCTTTCAGATCCCTCTAATTGTCAGTATTTTCTCCCTCCTCAAATTATCTCGCACTCTCTTAACTATATAAATATTGTATCCCCAATAGAAAGTAAGGTCCCTGAGGGAAAAGACCTCCTTCCTTCTCCGCCCCTTCCATTTTGTCTTTCTATTTCCAGGCTTGTATGTTGCAAGTATTTCTTGAATTGAATGGGATTCTTTACCATCACTGATGGTCTCTAGGGGAACTACTCTTGTCTTCACCTAAAATACTCCTTAATTTCCTGTCATAATGGAATCATATACCAGGTGGACATGAGTCCTACCTGCTATGCTGGTTCTCAGATATTTTCTGCAAGTTTGTATTCTCCTATACAGGGGGGAAAAAAGTGGCTTTATTTGCTAGCAATTAATTTGTAATTAAAAAGAAACAAATCTCTGGAAGATAAAGCCAGGCTTTGATCCCACTGAGTTCCAGGTTGTACTTGATATAAACCCAGAAAAGAGCTAGCTCCTGGGCTGGGGTGGGGTGGGGCGCTAATCTGACCCCCTAAGGTACTAAAGTATTTTGGACCCCTTAATATAGGCTGTTTCTGAGCTTCTCCAAGCTCCCAGAAATCTGCTGTTATTTGGGTTGGAGACTGGTGTATTTGAATGCAAATGTTAACATTGCTATGCAAATTGCTTTAAAAGCAGTTCTGTTGCCTGCTTAAAAGCAAGTAAAAAGTGTCCACTCTAGGCTAATGTGATTAGAGGAGAATTCAAACACTCCCTTTTCAGCTGTCACCCAGCGAAGGGAGCAGGGACACACCCTGCCTCTTTGAAAACTGGAAGAGAAAAAAAAACCCAAAAAACCCTAAAACCCAAATGAAAGTGACTGAGAATAAAGGAAGCAGAGCTGGTTTTGAATTTATCCATCAGGGTCAAGTATAGATAGCAGAATGTAGACTGCAATCAGAGAACCTGAATTCTGAACTCTACCTTTATGCTACTAATGATAGTTAGCATTTCTATATCCCAAATGCTTTGTATATTTCATCTATCTGAGCCTCATAACCCCTATGATAGGTCTCTGCAATTTACAGATTAGGAAACTGAGGTCCAGAGAAGTTCAAGGTCTTCCTTGCCCATGTGCACACAGCTAGTAGATGTCAGGCAAGATTCAAGCTCAGGTCTTTATGTTCTCCTGACTCCAAGACTAGCATTCTTTCTACTGCTCCACACTCTCCTACTCTCTGTTACCTATATGACCTTAGAGAGGTCATTTAACCTTTCTGGGCCTCACCTTGTTCATCTGTAATGGTGCAAGTTGGAGTCCTTTTAGCTTTCCTTTAAAGGATTCCGCAGGTCTCTGTTTTCAGTCACTCCCTACCTGGAAAGCCTCAACCTTGACTTGTAACACCCCGCCTCCCCGCCAAATGTGTGTTTTTCAATGCTGTTATCCTCTCAAATATGAAATTATGAATGCATGAGGAATACTGTTTTACTTTTGCCAATCTTTTTTCCCAGTAAGAAGACTAGCTTAATTTCTTTTATTTTGCACAGAAAAATTCCTCAAGTTCCCCTTGATCCCAGAAGTATTCCACCCCCAGACACCCCAGGGCGACATGGATGAGTTCTGTCACTATATTTCAAGCCCCAAAGTATTCTGTGGCCAAATTAGTTTGGGGAAATGCAAGCTGAAAACAACGTGGGCTGATAAAACAGTCAATCCACCCAAGGGGGAAGGAGATGGGCACAGGATTTTCTAGGAGAACCAGAGTACATTAATGCTTCTGTTCAAAAATAAAATAAATAACAAGGAAAATAGACCAAGGCTTCAGGGTAAACAAAGAAGTGGGCAACTTGGGATGCTTGGCAGATAGTGAAGAGCTGCAATATATGTGGCTGTCTTCCGAGGCAGGATGGGCAGACTGGAGGGCGGTAGGGAGAAGGAAGGAGGGAGGGGGCTGGGACTTTGGGCTGCTATAATGATGCACCCATGGAAATAGGGCATCAGACTAGGATAAGACTGAGTAGGGGAAGCAATTAAAGCAGGAGTGATGCAACTGTGCTCCTAAGCAGATTCTCAGGGGCCCTTCGGAAGGCGGAGGGAGGAATTTGGATGGGCCACTTTCAGGAACAAGGACACAAAGAAGGAAGGGTTCCTAGAAGCAGGGTTTAGAAAGGAGGCTGAGACAATCATAAGCAGGTTGTGAAATTGTGCAGCTCAACCGTGAGAGTGTCCCCAAACCCATCATGGGTTAAGTGAAGCCTCTGCCACTGGGGCTGCAGCTGCTGGCCATTGCAAACATTCAGGTAAATACATCTGCTTGTGACTAAGCTTGACCTTTGGGGGCTCTGGGTCGTCAAGATTTCCCCTTATTCTTTTCTCTTGGCCGTTTTTCCTAAATGAACCCAGGGTGGCCGGCACCTACTATAGCCTGGTTCCCAGTGGTGGCTAAATTGTCAACTCCCTGGGGGCAGGAATTGTTTCTTGAATCTGCATCTCCTTTACACACCTCAAACATAATAGATGCTTAGGAAGCTGTTAGATCCATCGTTCACTTGCTAAAGCTAGGATTGGAGTCAGGATGCCCTGAGTTCAAATTTGGCCTCAAACATTTACTAGCTGTGTAACTCTGGGCAAGTCTCTTAAGGAACCTCTCTGTCTGCTTCAATTTCCTCTTCTTTAAAAAGGGGATAATGAAAGCACCAGGTTATTAGGAGACAATATTTGTAAATCACTTTAAAGCCCTTTATAAATACTAGCTATTAAATGTTTGTGGAATGAAGCATCTTGCATTTCCATACCCACTATCCATGAAATCAAGGTCTCTATTTAGATTCTGGATTTTTCCCTCAGGCCAGTTCCAAAGCTTTTGTTTTCTCATTTAATTCAATAAACATTTAGACAGTTTGGTTCTAATTTTCCTTTGACTAGTCATTTAATCTCTGTTTGTCTAATCCATAAAATGAGGGGTTTGGACTCAGTGGAACCTAAGAGCTTTTCTAGATCTAAATAGTCTTATAACACTAAGAGGCACCTACAGCAGCTAGGTGGTGCAGTGGATAGAGTACTAGGCTTAGATTCAGGAAGACTCATCTTCCTAAATTAAAATCTAACCTCAGATATTTATTATTAGCTGTGTGACCCTGTTCAAGTCACTTAACCTTGTTTGCCTCAGTTTCTTCATCTGTAAAATAAACTGGAAAAGGAAATGCCAAAACCACTCCACTATCTTTCCCCTAAAACCTCCAAATGGAGTCACACAGAATCAGTTTTAACTGAACAACAACATGACATCAAGTGCTAGCAAGATAAGGACAAAGACCTGGGTTCTGGTTCTTCTTAATGATATGACTTTGGAAAAGTCCTTCTCTTTCTTGAGCCTCAGTTTCATTCTTTGTAAAATGAGGGGGATGACCTGGATAATTTCTAAGGTCCTTTCTAGCTCTGATATTCTGTATTGGTGTCTAATTGACATGTGGTTCTGCCACTATAAGCACCCAGACACTGGAGCAGGTAGGTAAAGTAAAGGCTTCCTCACTGAGTTTCCTTGACCCAGAGTCTCCTTTCCTGACTGAGCTAGTTCTCCCTGGTTACTCCCTGCCCCTGGCCTTTGTTTGGGTCATTGGTGAGGAGGAGGAGGAGCCTAGAAGCTGAAGCTTTCTGACTATCTTAGCAGATACGACTATCCATCATTCCAAGGTTCCAGCTCCTGGACCCAGATACCCCCAATGAGCTCCAGGAGAAGAATGCTCTTTCTTACACTTTCATTTTGCTAGTGTCAATTAAATCAAATTTATGGGATTTCCTCTGTTCTGTAATTATCCTGGGGAATTTATTTCAGATTGTTCAAGAAGCCAATGCGCCTCTAGAATTTGCTAGCTACAGTGTGGAATTATGACTGTAGATTCTCATTTGCCAGGGAAAACAAGTTATTCCATTATTTATTTCGTTGTATTTATGTTTATAGAGCCAGATAAGAGAAGCATGGATCTTGTTGCCTCCTGTTTGGCAGCAGAAGGCTGCTCTCTTCCTCTCATGCCATTTCATCCTGACCTATCAAAAAAATCACAGCATTTCAGAGTTGGAAAGGACCTCAACAGTCATCTAATCCAGCCCATATCTGAAAAGACAGTGTTTGTTGTGTCTGATTCTTCATAACCCCATTTGGGGTTTTCTTGGTAAAAATACTAGAGTGGTTTTCTATTTCCTTTTCCAGTTCATTTTCCAGTTGAGGGAACTGAGGCAAACAGGGTTAAGTGATTTGACCAGGGTCATACAGCTAGTAAAGGTCTGAGGTTAGATTTGAACTCAGGTCTTCTTGACTCTAAGCCCGGTGTTTTATCCACTGCACTACCTACCTGCCCTGAAAAGAGAGACCTTCTGAAATATAACTGTCAAGCAGTCATCTAGCCTTTACCTGAAGACCTCCCATAATGGCAAAACTGCTACCTCTCTAGGCAACCCATTCTCCTTTTAGATAGTTTTAATGGGTAGGAAATTATTCCTTCCTTATATCAAACTTCAATCTCCCTTGTTGTAATTTCCATCCATTTGTTCCTAGTTCTACCCTCTGGAACCAAGCGGAACAAAGCTAATCCCGCCCCCCCTTCCTCCCCCACCTCCATCTCCAAGAAAGTTCTTCACATAATTAAAGATGCTTCTTTGTGCCTTCTCTTTACATGTTAAGCGCCTTCACTTCCTTCAATAGATTTCCATATTGCACAACTTGAGGTCCCTTCACCATCCTGGTTGCCTTCCCCTAAGTATTCCCCACTTTATCTATAGCCTTCCTAAAATTTGTTGCTCACAATTGAACACAATTCTCCAGATGTGATGTGACCAGGAAAAAAAATACAGTGGATGATCAACTCCCTTATTCTGGACACTTCTTCCGTTAAGGTAGCCTAAGAGCATAAAAGCTTTTTTATACACCTTATTACACTATTGACTCATATTGAGTCTGTGGGTCACCATTTGTCTTTTTGAAATAGTCTTGCTTTTTAAAATTAACATTTTAATTCATTATTTATTCATTTTTCTTCTTAAATTTTGAGTTCCAAATTCTCTCCCTCTCTCACACCTTCCCATACCCCCTGAGAAGGCAAGCAATATAATATTAATTATACATGTAAAATCATGCAAAAACTATTTTTGTATTAGCCATATTAAAGAAAAAAGTAAGAAAGTTATAATTCAATTTGCACTCAGAGTTCATCAGTTTTCTCTCTGGAGATAGCATTTTTTAAATAATGAATCCTTTGGAATTGTCTTGGATCATTGTATTGATCAGAATAGCTAAGTCTTTCACAGCTGATCATTACTACAACATTACTGGTACTGTGCACAATGATCTTATGGTTCTTCTCACTTCACTTTGGATCAGTTCATAGAGGTTTTGTTGTGGCTTTTTTTCCCCGAAACTATGCTTCCCCCTTATCATTTCTTATAGCAAAAAGAACTCTGTCACAATCATGTGTTACAACTTGTTCAAACCATTCCTTAATTGATGAACATTCCTCAATTTCTGATTCTTTACCAACATGAAAGGAGCTGCTATATTTTTGTGCATATAAGTCCCTTCCCTTCTTCTTTGATCTCTTTGGGGTATAGACCTAGTAACCTAGTAGTGATATTGCTGGATATGCAAGGGTTACACAGTTTTATAGCCCCTTGGGTATAGCTCCAAATTGTTGTCCAGAATAGCTGGACCAGTTCACTACTCCACCAGCAATTCATTAGTGTATACATTTTTCCATCTTCCTCTCCAATATTTGTCATTTCTAAGAGGTGTGAGGTGGTTGCTGAGAATTGTTTTAATTTACCTTTCTCTAATCAGTAATGATATAGGGTATTTTTTCATGTGACTATAGATAGCTTTGATTTCTTCTTCTGGAAACTTCTTGTTTATATCCTTTGACAATTTATCAATTGGGAAATGGCTCTTATTTTTATAAATTTGACTCAGTTCTGTACTCAATAAATATTTGAGGAATGAGGACTTTGTCAGAGAAATTTGATATAAAATTTCATCGTCTATGGTACTATTTAGCCTATTGTAGTTTCCCTGATTATCTCTTTTAATTAGGTCTATTTTTGCTTTTGCTTTGTTCAAGATCATGATTGCTAGGCATACCTTTTTCACTTTGCCTAAAGCATATTAGATTCTGCTCCAGTCCTTTATTTTGTTTGTTTGTTTGTTTTTGGTTTTGTTTGCAGGGCAATGAGGGTTAGGTGACCTGCCCAGGGTCACACAGCTAGTAAGTGTCAAGTGTCTGAGGCCAGATTTGAACCCAGGTTCTTCTGAATCCAGGGCCAGTGCTTTATCCACTGTGCCACCTAGCTGCCCCCTCCAATAATTCTTAAATTATCTCTCCTCAATCTATTTTCCAGATCAGTTGTTTTTCTAATGAGGTATTTCACTTTTCTTCTATTTTTTATTCTTTTGACCATTTATTGTTTCTTTCTTTCTTTTTTTTGTTTTTGTTTTTAGGACAGAGTTAGGCATTGGTCATCACTGCACACCACAGAAAACTCTGTGAATGAGACTTTGACATGCATGTTCCTTGCATAAGTCAGAATCTTATACCAATTAAATGGTGACAGCTTTATCAATTCACAAGATCATGCTCTTCCATGGCTAGGAAGGGACACTGCCACAGCTGGCAGGGCCCAAGGATACATGGAGCATTTTATTGTTTCTTAATGTCTCATAAAGTCATTATATTCCACTTGCCCCATTCTAATTTTTAAGGAATATTTTTTTCTTTAGTTAGATTTTATACCTCTTTTTCCATTTGGCCCATTCTGTTTCTTCAGGAGTTCTTCTCTTCAGTGGATTTTTATGTCACTTTTACCATTTGGCCAGTTCTCTGTTTTAAGGTATTATTTTTCTTCAGTATTATGTATGTAACTTTTTTTTTTTACCAAGCTATTAATTCTCTTTTCATCATTTTCTTGCATCATTTTCATTTCTTTTTTTTTTTCAATTTTTCCTCTACCACTCTTATCTCTCTCTTCAACTCTTCCAGGAATTCTTGTTGGCTTGGGATCCAATTAGCATTTTTCTTTGAGGCTTCGTTTGTAGCTGATTTCCACATTGTTGTCTTCTAAGTTGGTCTTGGTCTACTTTGTCACTATAGTAGTATTTTATAGTCAAATTCTTATTTGTTGTTTCCTCATTTTTCCAGCTTATTTTTTAACATTGAACTTTATGTTAAAGTTGGCCTTTGCTCACCTTGGGGTGGGGAGACACTATCCTAAGCTTCAGGCTTTTTCATTCTGCTGTTTTCAGAGGTAGTTCTCGGGGGTCTGCTTCCAAGGTGGTGTGACCAACCTTGTGGTCATCCTTATGACTAACTCCCAACATTCCTCTCTACTCTGGAACTGTAACCAAGAACTTCAGGGCAATGCAGTTGCCAATCAGTGCCAGTTGTGCCTAGTAATAGCAAAGGGTCCACCATAATATTGTTCTGACTAGATGTCCAAATTCCTCCCCCCTGCCCTGCCCTTTCCATCTCTGGGCTGAGAGCTCCTGAAGCTGCTGCAGCTTCTATGGATGCTGTTGTTGGAACTATGTGTGTGGGCTCTGGATAGACCTCCAACCCAGTGCCACCTCCCTCTCCTGGTAGAAAAAATGCCTTACCTTGACTTTTTGTTGGCTTTGCCACTCCAAAATTTGAATTGAGGCATTATTTAAAAAACAATAATAATAAACATTTTTATTTATTGTTTTGACTTCCAAATTTTATCCTTCCTTCCCTCCCCTCCCTCCCTGAGGTGGTCAGCAATCAGATGTGGGTGCAATTATGTAAAACATTATCATATTGATCATTTTGTATAAGAAAATTTTGGGGCAGCTAGGTGGCACAGTGGATAAAGCACTGGCCCTGGATTCAGGAGGACCTGAGTTCAAATCCAGCCTCAGCCACTTGACACATACTAACTGTGTAACCCTGGGCAAGTCACTTAACCCTCATTGCAAGTGAAAAATAGCCATTGTTGCAAGCTTCTTGTGCTGGAGGATAGGAATTTGGTCACTGGCTTTCTGCTCTGAGGACTCTGTGACTTGTAGATTCTTCAGTGCCCTGGGCTTGCTCCCTGTGCTGGGATGGTAGTCATGCCTGTCCTGTGGGTGGTTCTCTAGCCGACAGTTTGCACTTTCAGCCAGGGCTCTGGGTCTCACAACTGGCCTACTCAGCCAGGGTTAAGGGGCCTTAGCTGCTGATCTGTGCTGTGGCCAGGAACCTCCTGCTGACTTGCCCAGACCCCTTCCATGCTGCACTGAGATGCACTACACCCCCTTTTTGACCAAATGAGACAGACCTTTCTTGAAGTCTTCTAAAATATCTCAAGTTGGAAGATTGTGTATCTCTGTCTTTTTGTAGGTTCTGCAGTTCCAGAGTCCACGTAGAGGCTTGATTTAATGTTGTTTCTGAGGGAAACTGGGGAGAGCTCAGGCAACTTCCTGGCTTCTATCCCTCATCTTGGCTCCACCTCCGGATATGCACATTTCTATAGTCCTTTGGGCATAGTTCCCAATGTGCTCTCCAAAATGGTTAGATCTTTTCACAACTCTATCAACAGTCACTTAGCATCCCAGTTTTCCCACATCCCCTCCAACATCCAATATTTCCTTTTTTGTTATACTTGCCATTCTGATCGGTGTGAGGTGATACCTCAGAGTTGTTTTAAATTGAGGCATTATTTTAAAGTTTTTTGGAGGGAAATGTTGAGAGAGTTCTACAGGGTTGCTGTCCCTAATCTGCCATCTTGACTCTGCTGACAACCTTTCTTTCTATTGTCACTTTCCCTCCACCACCAATGCAGTACTTGTCTTGCTAGTTGATTTTAACTGAGTCATAAGACTTCATGCTTATGTTTATTAAATATCATCTCACACCAGTCAGTCCAGGAGCATTTATTAAACACTCTCTGCCAGGCACTGTTATTTAGAGACTAAACCGTGGGTGGTCTCTGTGGAGCTCTTCAGAGATTATGGGAAGGATTAACTCCCAGTGGGATCAGCCAACCCTCTGAACTAGGTTGCTCAGCCAGGTATTCAAATGTCTGAGGTCCAGCCTTTTGGCTCATCTCATACCTGCCTTCCATATGTGCCTGCCATGGGTGCTTGGGTCATCATTTCTGTGAAAGGCCTAATAGACAAGACAAGTTGGCTCAGTCCCAAGCTGTTCTGGTGTATTTCCATTGCTCATCTTTCTCTGCAAGCCCTCCTTTCTGACTCATGGCCATGGATTGAGCTTTTGACATTGGGTTAGGTAACGCCTCATCCTCTGCCTGTAGCACCAGTACTCTATTGGTTCTCTACCTCAACCTTGTCATCCATCATCATTCTGAATGGCCTTGGTGGTTACTGGAGATAAGCTGGGGAGCTCAGAGGCCTTAATAAAGCTGCTAAGCCACCACAGGCAGCTAGTAAGACAGCTTGCAGCTCACATGAAGGCTAGGGGCTTATACAGGATTGAGGATGTAGAAGAAAAAGGCTGCTTAAAGATCTTCTATCCCAAAGTCTCTTTTGACTGATGAGGATACAGGTCCAGAGAAAGTTAGTGTTCCTTTCTTCTCACATGGCCACATAGCCCTTTATGTGGTTGCAGCACCAAGATACAAACATGTGTCCTCTGAATGCTCTAGCTACTTAGATAGAACTGGTTTTCACAGCCTGTGACCTCCAGAGCTGTCCCCAAAACATATCTCAAATCTTTTCCCTTCTCTCCACTCACATAAATAGCTATCATCCTAGTTCTGGGTCTAATTACCTCTCACCTGCACTATTACAAGAGCCTCCAAATAAGTTTCTCTTCCTCTAGACTCTCCCCTCTCCCATCCAACTTCCATTAAGCTGCCAACATCATAGTCTTAAGTTACTGGTCTGATCATGCTACCATTCCCCTGGTCAACTAATTCCAGTGGCTTCCTATTGTGGTTCAGTTGTTTCAGTCATGTCTGACTCTTTGGGACCCCACGTGGTTTTTGTTGTTGTCGTTGTTGTTGTTGTTTTGGGCAAAGATACTAGAATGGTTTGCCATTTCCTTCTCCAGCTCATTTTATAGATGAGGAAACTGAGGCAAATAGAGTTAAGTGAATTGCCCAGGGTCGCACAGTTAGTAAGTATCTGAGGCTAGATTTGAACTCATGAAGAGGAATATTCCTGATTTCAAACCCAGAGACCTATCCACTCTTCCACCTAGCTGCAGTTCCCTATTACCTCTAGGATACAATACAAACTCCTCTATTTGTCATCTAAAGTCCTTCACATTCTGTTTCCAGCTTACCTTTCTAGACTTGTTCCATATTAGTCCCCATATATTCTAGCTACTTGTTGTTCCCCACACATGACATTCCCTCTTCCACTTTCACACTTTTCCATTGGTTGGTTCCCATGCCTGGAATGCCCTTATTCCATGCCTCTACTTCTTGCAATCTATAGCTCTCTTCAGTACTCACCTCAAGTGCCACATCCTATGAAAGACTTTTCCTGACCCCCTAGAAATTTTTTTTAAAATATTTCTCCCTGAAATTATTTTTCATTCACTTAACATATAGACTATACTTACTTATCTGTATCTATGTTGTTTTCCTCCAACTCACACAGCCATTAGCACCTAGAATGACAATTAATAAATGTACATCAAATTGAATTGAGAAGACTTCCCTGTGCAGTTTCTAGGAGAACCTTTTATAAAAAATTCCTGATGTTGCAGCCCATAAAATCAGCCCCCTGGATTCTAGAGGTGGCCCATAGCATTCTTGTTCTGTCCTTATAATTAACCAGCCCTCCTGAGAGGCTCATGCCATACCTGGAGACAACAGGGTGGTAATGGAGACACACTGGGCATAATTACTTTCATCCATCACCAGCTGCCCTACTGATGTTGACAAAGTGTGGCTAAATATTTAAAGAAGTCATTTCTCTTCAGAGGCTGGGGCTTTACACGCTACAGAACCTGCCAGTAGTGTGAGCAAACATTCCTAAGCCATGGATTAAGGGGGATTCATCTGAGAGGTGGATAGAAGAAGAGAAGAAGAAAGAAATCACAGAATAGAGAGTGGCTTAAACCCCCTAAAAAATCTAAATCTCAGGATCAGGAAACCGAAGCCCAGATATGACGTGACTTGCTCAAGGTCACCCAACTATTAAGTGGTTGAGACAGGATTTGAATCAAGATCCCTTATTTCCACATTCATGTCATTGGAATTCACCCAGACTTGCCAAGTTTTTCACACAGGTTGCTGTCTAGTGATGTCATCATCATCACTGGGTATCTTTGTAACTGACTGTTTAAACCTAACTGATTCCCTGAGGACGAGAATTGCTTTTGTTTTTAAATGTCTCCTCAGTACCTCACTTTGTCCCTGGCATAAAGTATGTATAGGCATAATAATTGCTAAATGGGGAGAAGGGATGAAGATTAGAGATAAAACTATCAGATAACTGAGTCTAGGTGAAAACTAGAAATGGGGTAGAAAGTGCAAGTGGATCCCCACTTCCTTGACTTTTATTAATCAGCCCCTTTGGAACATGACTATTCAAGCTAGAAGAAGTGGAGGCCTTAGAGATAGCTTAGCCCTTACCTGTTCAGTGCCATTCCTAGAGACCTGGAGGAAGGTATTAGATGGTATCCTTGTCAAATTTGTGGATAACATCAAGCTGGGAGCAATAGCCTAGATGTTGTGTGATAGACTTGATTCATCATTTCAGCCTGTCAAGATGTTTAGGGATACTTGATATTTTAGGAATACTGAATCTAATGAGATTACATTTTCCTCTATTAAATAGCAAGTTTTGCATTTAGATTTAAATAGTCAATTGCAAAAATAGAGGATGAGGGACAGACATGATGACAGAGAAATATAAAAAAAGACAGTCAAGTTTTAGGTGGCTGCAAACCAAATGGATCTGAAGTTAGAGGACTTGCGTACAAATCTTTTCTCTGATGCTTACCAGCTATGTGACCTTGAACAAGTCACTATATCACTCGGAACCTCAGTTTCCTCACCTGTAAAATGAAGAGACCAGATGACCTCTAAGTACCTTTCAGTTCTAAATTTCGGACTGTATGGTCCTACTCTGTGATATTAAAGCCAAAGGAACTAATGAGACCTTAGAATACATTCCTACAAACATACTATAGTATATAGATCTAGGGAAGTGAACATCTCACTGTACTCTCCCCTGGCCACATCACTTTCTGTTCATTTCTGGGTGCCATATTTTAGGATAGGGATAGACAAACTAGAACTCATCCTTATCCAGAGGAAGGTAACCAGAATGGCTGGAATGTTACATTTTATATGATGTTATATTATATGAGAACTGTTTTATGGATATGGGAATTTATAGCAGAGCATGGTGTGAGGGTATAGTATGCCTGATGGGTTGTTGTACACAAGGGGAGACAGATTATTCCATTCAGCTCCAGAAGATAGAAAACTAGGAGCCATGGGTAGAGCCCTTACTAGTTAAACCTGTACCTGTGCAAATTTAGTTGAGAGAAGAAGATTCATCAATCAATCAGTCAACAGTCAACCAGTATTTATTAAGCACTTAATATATGCCAAGTATTGTGCTGGCACTGAAGATAGAAAAACAAAAAATGGTGGCAGCTAGGGGGAGCAGTGGATGAAGCACTGGCCCTGGATTCAGGAGGGTTTGAGTTCAAATTTGGTCTCAGACACTTGACACTTACTAGCTATGTGACCCTGGGCAAGTCACTTAACCCTTATTGCCCTGCAAAAAAAAAAAAAAAAAAAACAAGAACAAAAATGGCAATTAAGATAGTCCAATTTATGGGAAAGAAGGGGGATGACAGTACTAACAGTTGTTGGAGAGTGAGAAAGGGGCAGGCACAAAGATAACACTTAAGACAGTCTTAACACTAATGACAACACAATTAGAAGGGACAGCCTGTCCCCCTTCCCAGAGTCCCATGAGGGGTACAGGGGAGTGGGAGCAGTAGCTTCTCCAACTTCCATGAGACTCTACTGCTTTGTTCAGGGATGTTTTGTGTGGTTTTTTTTAACTTTTTTTTGGTGAGGCAATTGGGGTTAAGTGACTTGCCCAGGGTCACACAGCTAGTAAGTGTTAAGTGTCTGAGGCTGGATTTGTACTCAGGTCCTCTTGACTCCAGGGCCAGTGTTCTATCCACTACGCCACCTAGCTGCCCCTTGTTCAGGGATGTGACTGAGTGGGGAGGAAGTATGGAAGCATGCCCTTCTAGGGAGAAAGTTTACTTTGCATATATTAGTACCTTGTAGCAAAGCCTTGTTTGCCCCATGCTAGTTACAGCTCTGGTAATGAGTAAAAGTTATAGGGAGACCAATTTCAGTTCAATATTAAGAAGCACTTCTAAATAATTAAACTGTCTAACAATAGAAGGGATCACCTCTGAGGGTAGTGAACTCCTCACCCTGGTGTCCAAGTATGATGACTTGCCAGGGATATTGTAGAAGAAAGTTTTATTTCCGTACCCTCTGAGTCTCTTAAAATTCTGAGAACCTACAATTCTATGAGATGACCCAGAATGAATTCTAAACCTTTCCCCATTTTATCTGAGAAATTGCCTTTTCTCTTCATCCATGAATTTTTCTTTTTTCTTCTCTTTTCAAAAATATCTTTTCTTTTATCTAATCTCCTTTCTGAACAAAGAGCGTCCCTCCCCAGCCAACTCCCACCCCCAGCAAAAGCAACTCTCCATAGCACACATGGCCTCCCTTCAGCCTCCAAACACTATGGCAACAGACCCTCAAGAATTGTCATGTACTCTAGGCAAAGTTTGCCTCAGTGAAGGATATAATTGTTACTTTAAAAATATTTGGTTTGGCAAAATTATACAGCTTGTCAAAATAGAGTGTGCCCAACCTGATAGTTTGCATTTTGTAGGTTTTTACTCCATTTCATAACATTTAAATAATCTTTAAATAAAGCCACACTATTTTAAAAGTTGAGCTTGCTAATGTTTCCTCCTAGCCTACCCAGGCCATGAAACTTTTGGTTGTCCAGAGAAGAACCAGGCTTCTTCCTTCTCAACTTCACCTTGTATGAATAGTAATCAAGTGCCTACAATGTGGGGAGTTTCCTGTTAGTCTTCCCTCAAGCCTTTTTCCCCCCACTCATTTATTTATTTGTTTTTTGCAGGGTAATGAGGGTTAAGTGACTTGCCCAGAGTCACACAGCTAGTAAATGTCTACTACTACTACTACTACTGTCAAGTGTCTGAGGTCGGATTTGAACTCAGGTCCTCTTGAATCTAGGACCTGTGCTTTATCCACTATGCCACCTAGATGCCCCTCCTCAAGCCTTTAAACCTAAATGGGTATGGGGGGAGGGGAGACTCTAGCAAGCTTCTTGGGCTTTAAGCCTGGCCCAGTGAGAGTTCTATAGTACCATCCACTAAAGGAGGGGAGGGCTACTTCTGCTTCAGTGAAGGGAAGATGTACACACAGAGAACATCTCACACCTTTGGAAGTATTGAAATATGTACAGAAAACTTTGCTTAGCACTGTGGGCCTCCTTTCTGCTCCTTGTGCATACCACATGCCATCTCCTAACTCTGGACAGCTGTCCTCCCTACCTGGAATTCTCTCTGTCCTTGACTCTACTTCCTGGCTTCCTTAAAGGTCTCAGCAAAAGTCCCACCTTCTGCAAGAAGCCTCTCCTGGTCCCTCTTAACCTTCCCTCAGTTGATTATGTCCAATTTATCCAATATATATTTAGTATGCATATAGTTATTTGCATGTGGTCTCTCTCAATAGACTGTGAACTCCTTGGTACCAGGGCTTCTTCTTGTTATTATTTTTTTTACTTTCTTTGTATGCTCAGGGCTTAGCACATTACTTGGCACATAGTAGGTGCTTAATCAATATTGGTTCAATTAAAGAAGAAAGTTGGTGTTCTCAGAGAGCTTATACTTCAGTGAAAGAGCCTGGGGAGAGTGGCTGTGACACAATATATGTTATTTTATCTTGTCATTCACAGAATCTCAGGGTTTGGAATGGCCCTCAGAAGTCACAGGTCACCTAAACAAGAATTCCTTCTTACAATGTGCTCAGAAAAGGGTGAGCCTGCCTTCACTTAAACCTTCCAACCACCGAGGAGAAGCCAAACACCTCCTGAGGCAGGCAGCCTATTGTTCTTTTAGATGGATCTAATTTGTGAAGGTAACTTTCACATTTTAACACAATTTGTTAACCTAACCTTCCCAAGGGGGTAAGATTTACATCGAGCTGATTTACATTATTTACATTGAGCTGAAATCTACCTCTAATTTCCATCCATTGCTACTAGTTTCATCCCCTGGGGCCAGGAACAAAAGGTCAACTCCCTATTCCTCATGATAGCATCTTCTCACTGTTCAAATAGAAATGGTTTTAAGTCTGTGTGCTGTGTTCTAATTCTGATTTTGATATTCTAACTAACTCTGTGTTCTTGGGCAAGTGTGATTGGACTAGATGACCTAGAAGTTCTCCTCCAGCTCTAAATTCTTGTTGTTTAGTTGTATCAGTCATGCATGCCTCTTCAGGATCCCTTTTTGTGGGGTTTTCTTGGCTAGGATACTGGAGTCCTTTGCCATTTCCTTTTATAGCTCATTTTACAGATGAGGAAACTGAAGCAAACAGGGTTAATTGACTTGCCCCAGGCTCACACAACTAGTAAGTGTCTGAGGCCAGATTTAAACTCAGGTCTTCCTGACTCCTGCTAAATTCCTGTTATCCTGAGTACTATGCAAAGTCCTATCAAAAGAAGGATCATTCAGCCAGTCAACAGGCATTTATGAACTACTTACAATGGGCCAGGCACTGTGTTAATCACCTAGGATACTTTATAAAGGATGTTACATTTGATCAAAATCTAAATGATAGGTCTACTAGGCAGGCTGGGGACTGAAGGCATTCTAGGAATAATGAATGGAATGAATAAAGACACCTGGCTTGCTAGGTAGAATCCAACAGAATGGAAGCTCCCTAAAGTCGAGAACCAACAGGTTCATTTTTGTGTTAGTATCCCTGGTACCTAAGCACAATCCCTAGAAAATAGGAGCTTCTTCATAAATGCTTCCTGATTGTTTGAGGGAGGTGGTGGCAGAACATAATGATAGATAGATACAGGAGATGGCATTTATATAGTCAGGAGAATAGGGGAAGATTTCCCAGAAAATGAGAGCTGAGAGAAATGGTATGAAGGAATTCAGGAGGCCATGAAGGGAGGACGTGTTAGGAGGTAATCTGGGTCAAAAGGGGGTTAGGACCAGGGGGTTAAAGATATAGAGACAGACAAAAAAATTTCTATGCTAAAATAGTCAAGAGGAAGTCACTGAGTCTTTTTGACAGGATCAGATCCATGTATAATGAAGACTAAGTCATCCTTGATAGTACTCCCAAATTAAATTAAAGGGGAGGGACTGGAGGCAGAAAGACCAATTTGTTTATAATCCAAATGAGCGCCAAGAGTTGTGGCAATGGGAATGAGGGAGCGGGTGGTTACTTACTGCTCAGGAAACTACCTAAAAGGAGACATTCAAACTTTCACTTCCCCTCTCTGCAGAGAGCAGCATTCATTCCAGGCATTTTCTTCATCAATACTACGAAGATTCTTGCTCTCTTCTCAGGAGTCAAGTGGAAGCCAAATTTTGCAACCATCTCTTCTTTTCTAGTGGCTTCTAAGTGATGCAATTGAAGTATAATATTTTGAAGCTTTCTAAAGGCCATGCATAAGTGTTGCTATTGGACAAAAACTAAATGATATTACTGTGGGCTGGTGGCTGAGCCAGCTGGCCTAGCAACATATGGGGTCATGTCAGAAGCAAATAATGGTAGACCCTGGGGATCTGAGCTTACCATCAGTGACTTTAGCAAACCTCAGGAACCTGTAAAACTTGTTGCAGAGAAGGGACACAGTCCCTGCATTAGGACCTCTGTTTTCTATAAGTTAGTAATCCTGGTTTTCCTTGAGCATTGAGGACAGCATCAGGTTGCCCTAACCTACATAATATAGATCTACAGTGTGCTATGGCAGGCAAGAAAAAGCTGATACACTCTTATGGTACATGAAGAGAAGCATATTGTGCAGGTCTAGGAAGGTAGCAGCCCTCCTGTACTATGCCCAGGTCAGACCATAGTGGGGTCTTGTGTTTTTTACCAAGCATCGCATTACAGAAAGGACACTAATAAGCTGGAGAACATCCAGGAAAGAGGGGCTGGGGTTGAGCGGATTGACCAGGATGCTTAAGGGCTTTGAGATCATGCCAGATTAGGATCTGTCATATGGAAAAGGAATTAGTCTTATTTTTTGACCCCAGAGGGTAGCAAAGAGCTACATTTAAGCCTGATGAATGGAAAAGATCCCAAGTCATTACAACTATCCATAGCATTTGCAGTGAATTGCTCATTGGAATGAGCTGTCTTGGGATGTGGCATTTCTCTTTTCCTAGATATTCCCAGGACAGGTAGGTCACCCAGTAGATAGAGCCCTGAGCCTGGAGTCAAGACTCATCTTCATGAGTTCAAATCCTGCCTCATGTGCTTACTAGCAATGTGACCTTTGGGGAGTCACTTAACCTTGTTTACCTCAGTTTCCTCAACTGTAAAATGAGCTGGAGAAGGAAATGGCAAACCATGCCAGTATCTTTTCCAAGAAAACCCCATATGGGGGTCACAAAAAGTTGAACATGACTGACAACTGAACAACAACAAATATCCCCAATCAAAGGTTGGATCATCTCCTGTTGGATATTTGTAGATGGAATTCTTGTTTAGGTATGGCCTGGGTTAAATGGACTCTGAGTCTCCCCCTGCCCCCCAACTCTAATATCCTGTGACTTTGGGCTGGAAGGCTGTTAGTCCTGTTAGATATACACCAGCAATCCAGACAGAGCTTTCCCCTGCCTACGGGTCTGTGCCTCTCTTTTGGCTCATTGCTGCACACCCTCCTAAGGCACAATTTCATTTAGCTTAGTGCTGTTCGACTCTAACAATTACATGTCACCCTGTCTTTCTCTCTCTCTTTCTCTTACCTATGTTTTGTTTCCCATTGTATCTAACAAGACATGTTCCAATTTTCACCGGAGCTCAGTGATTCTAATTGCACCATTAGGAAGGAAATTGAGACTTAAATTAGAAAACTTGAAAAAAAATACAAACAAAGAAAACCATCAAAAACTCCCCATAAGCTCCAATGCTGTCTGTCAGCCCCAAGGAGAAGGGAGACTCCTTGCACTGGGCTTCCTTTTTCAGGCAGCTTGGGCCTTGGCCTGAGATACCAATATCAGTACCATGTTTGAAGAGGAGTGTGAACATGGGGTAAGTAAGGGACCCTAGGATGGGGATTTGGGAGTCTGCATTCTAGTCCAGGTTCTGCCATGTAATTTACTTACACTATGAATGAATAAATGAATGAGCATTTATTAAACACTTACTTTGTGCCAAGCACTGTGTTGTGATCTGAGGAGACAGAGAGAAAATCAAATAAGGTCTGCTCTCCAGAAGCCACATAAACACAATAGCCCAAAACATAAAGCAAACAACATACAAAAGATTTCAGGGCAGAGAGAAAGGCCCCCGGATCCTAAGGGTGCAATGCTGGACAAGACCCAGAAGTCCTTAGGCCACAGCAAGAGTTAAGATAGTAGTGCTCAGGTACTTCAGAACAGTGATCACTTCCATATCACAACTTTCCCCACTGTGTATTTGGTATATTTGGGGTTGGCATAAGAAATGAAATGGGAACCTGGGGGGAGTTTTGTGGAAACCACAGACAACATACAAAGGGCAGTAGATAACACAGAAAAAGTTTATGAAATACATAAGATACATGTATAGTTTTGTATGGTATCAACACATTTTGTCTTTTAATACCATGATAATTCAGACTTTTTCCCTGTTACAAAGGGAGGGCCAAAGTTTTTTACATGGATTTTCCAGATCTTGAGGATGCCAAGTCTCTAACAACCCCCCACCTCCCCCACCCCACCTCTCACCCCCTGTGATATGGAAGGGATAATTGTATAGAGGCAGTGCAGATGATAAGGCCTAGGGGTCTTCCCTCTCACCAGAAGGAATGCAAGCCATCAAGTATCCTGGGCAAGAGAAGAAAGCAAGGTTGCCCTCCAGTGGGTGTGACTCGGCCTAACTATCCTGATGGCTTCTGGGACAGCCTGGAATTAGGGAGTGGGGTAAAAGCATCCTGATTTTCCACATCAGAATCTTTCTGAAATCTTTGTATGTGGCCCTGAGGGGCTTCAATAAAAATAGGGCCTTGCTTTTTTTTCTGATTTTTCCTTTGTGTTTCAATAAGCATATGGGACAGTAGGAAGACCTTGGAGTCAAGAGTCCTGGATTTTCATCTTATCTCTGTTGTTTATTACATGCCACCCTGGGGAGTGACCTTCTTCTGTGAGCCTCAGTTTCCCCATCTATAAAATGAAGATAATATATTATCAACTGCATAGGGTTGCTATGAGTGGAAAGAGCTTTGTGACCTTGATTGTGGATGCATAAGCTATTCCCACTACTGTTACTTCTACTGTTTTTAATTAATTCTATCAACACCAAGGGTTATGACCTGAGAGACATAGAAACTCCCCTTCATCCTGTGCATCCAATCAGTTACTTATCCCTCATACCTGTCCCCTTCTGTCCATCTCCACTTTCACTATCCAAATTGGCTAGTGTTTAGCCTTTATGCCTCAATTACCACAAGAGGTCTCCTTCTCTGCAGGCTCCATTCCCTACAAACTAGGGTCAGATTAATATTTATAAAACTCCACTTTAATTGTGTCCAAAAATGCCAGCGGCTCCCTTTTGTCTATCTGATCATGTCAGTCAGCTAACAATCATTTATTAAGAACTTATTATGTTCCAAGCACTGAGGACACAAAGAAAGGGAAAAAAAAATCCCTGACCTTAAAGAGGGGGCATGGTTGCATGACATACAGGGTCAAGGAGACTAGTTCAAATCCTGCCTCAGTCACTGACTAGCTGTGTGACCCTGGACAAATTACCCAAGTTCTCAGCCTCAGTTTCCTCATCTGTAAAATATTTAAAATAAAAGTACATACCTTACAGTGCTGTTCTGTGGGTCAACTGAGATAGAGCTGGCTAGTGCATTGGATTGAGCCTGTAGTCTGGAAGACCTGAGTTCAAATCTGACCATAGACAATTACTAGCTAGTTTCCACATCTATAAAATGGGAATGATACATCTTCCAGAATTGTTGTGAGGATCAAATTAGATAATAATTGTAAAGCATTTAGCACAGTGCCTGACACATAGTAAGCTCTACCTATATATTCACTATTACTAACTGTTATTTTAACAGGGAAAACAACATGCAAGCAATTATGTACATACGAGCTATGTGCATTGTAAATAGGAGGTATTTTGTTGTTTGTCCTTCCTTCTCAAAGAGGACCATGACAGCGGGAGGTAAGGTCATGACTTGCAGTGATGATTTAAGTGAGGAGGGCTGTACAAAGCCTCACTTTCTCTTCCAGAGCCATCTGGGTCCAGTGGCAAGATATAGATCAAGAAATCCAGAGATGGCCCTAGATGTTTGAGGAAACCATGGTTAAGTGACTGACCCAGAGTCACTTGACTTCAGGTATGAAGGAATGCAGAGCAGCTAGGTGGTGCAGTGGGATAGAGCACTAGGCTTGGAATCAGGAAGACTCAGCTTCCTGACTTCAAATCCAGCCTCAGACCCTTACTACCTGTGTGAACCTGGGCAAGTCACTTAACCCTGTTTGCTTCAGTTTCCTCATGTGTAAAATGGGCTGGATCCAGTATCTTTGCCAAGAAGACCCCAAATGGGGTCATGAAGACTCACAAATGACTGAAATGACTGAACAACAATAAATGAAGGACTGCAACAAAGCCAAGAGGCAGAAAGGAGGAGAAATTCCAGAAGCATTACAGGTATAGGGGGACAGGCAATAAAATGCATGGAGTCAGAATATAGAGAGTTCTGTGATAAGGAGAGCAAAAAGACTAGTGCTGCCTAATCATGGAGTAAGAAGAGATAGTGTAAGAAGCCTGCCAAGGTAGGAAGAGTTCAGATTATGGAGGGTTTTAACTGGCTAACAGAGGATTTTCTATTTGATCCTGGAGGTAACAGTAAGTCACTGGAGTTTATTGAGTAGGAAGAGGATGACATAGTCAGGCCCTGAGGAAGATCATTTTGGCAGCTCACTGGAGGATAAACTGGAGTGGAGACAGACTTGAGGCAGGAGACTCATCAGTAGGTTGATGCAGCAGTCCAGCCAGGAAGTGATGAGGGTCTGCACTAGGATGCTGGGGATAATAATAGCACCTCTTTTACAAGGATAGGAGGATTTAATGAAATATCATGTATAAAGGGCTTTGCAAACTTTAAATCACTATACAAATTTTATTATGTTTATTATTATCATTGATTATTGGACTATCTTATCCTTCTATTTTTCAAATTGCCTACTCTGCATCTGGGCACACAGGAGCCCTCAGTGCTATTTATAGTGGAAAGAACACATAGTAGGCACTTGTATATAGAATTTATAGTCAGAGGACATGGGTCTGAATCCCAGTTCTGGTACTTATATCCTGTACAATCTTCAAGGAGGAAGGAAAGAAGGAAGGAGGGAAGTAAAAGGAAGGAAAGAAGAAAAGGAGAGGGAGGAAGAGGGAGGGAGAGAGGAAGAAATGAAGAAAAAAGGAAGGAAGGAACAAATAAAGGGAGGGAGGAAAGAAGGAAAGGAGGAAAGGAGGAAGGAATAGAGGGAGGGAGAGGGAGGAAGAAATGATGGATAAAAGGAAAGAAGGAAGGAAGAAAGGAGGGAGGGAAAGAAGGAAGAAGATATGAAGGAAAAAGGAAGGAAGGAAGGAGGGAAGGAAGAAAAGAAGAAGGAAGTAAGGAAGTAAGTATTTATTTACCATCTTCTATATGCCATGGACTATGCTAAGAATTTACAAATATCTCATTTGATCCTCACGACAACTTTGGGAGGTAGGTACTATTAATTTCCGCATATATTTTTTTTTTTACAAATTGAAGAAGCTGAAGCAGATGACAAATAAATGGCTTGCCCAGGATGACACAGCTGAGGTTGGATTTGAACTCAGATCCTCCTGACTCCAGGGAACCAGATATGTAGAGCTAGAAAAGACTTTAGAAGTCATGTAATCCAACTCCCTTGTTTTAGGGATGAACAAACTGAGACTTGAGAAAATTTAATTCTTTGTCAAAAGTCACACAGGTGATAAGGGTGGAAAGGGTAAGCAAAGGCAGCACTCAAACCCAGATCCTCCAGATCTAAATCCATCAATTACGTCTCTTCTCTGAACCTCAGTTCCTTCCTTTGGTAAAATGGTTTGTAGTAGATGGTCTTTCAAAATCCTTTCCACCTCTGGTTCTTATGGACATCATATGAGAAAAGTCAAGGTTGGTACCTTTCTTCTGTAAGTCAATTCAGCAAGCCTTTGTAAGCATCCCTGCGTCTGAGGCATGTGCTGGGTGCTGGGAGTACAAAGACAAAACACAAAGTATTTCCTGTTCTCAAAGAACCAGTATTCTTCTATGTCAACAATTCTCAAAGTGTGGTCTAAGAACTCCTGGTGGCAGCCTGCAAAATCCAAACACTTTTCAAAACAATATTAAGTATTTAATTTATAACATGGTGAATATTGATGGGTATAATCCATATAAACAAAAGTTCTTTGCTGTAGTTAACGATTTTAAGGGAGTAAAGGGATCCCAAGACCAAAATGTTTGAGAAACCTGCTTTATGTTATAAGTTACATATACTTTTGTTCTGTTATTTTGCAGGGAGAGACTAAGTGGTAAGGTGGAAAGGTCTTTTAGTCAAAATACCTGCGTTCTAGTCCCAGCTCTGATACTCAGCAATGCCAGTCTTCCCTGGGCCTCAGTTTCTCATCTGTAAAATGGGAGGATTGGATTAAATGATCCCTGAGGTGCTTTCCAACTCTAAATCTATAACTCTCCCACCTCTCTAAGGCCCAGTTCCTTGATCTGTATAATAGGAATAATAAACTTTGTAATATCTCCCTCATAAAGGAAAGTATTTTTGGTTTTGCTTTTTAAAAGCTCAAGAGCAATTTTTGCAGCTTTTTGGGTTAGTTTTGGCCTGTAGCTCCTGCCTGTGGAGGAATAATGTTAGTCTCCCTCTGGGAAATAAATTCGGGAAGGAAGATGGTAGCTCGATCCCTTCCTTCCCTGCCAACCCAACCCAAGCAAGATGAGAGGGACTTGAAGACCCTAAAATCTTGGGTGGTGGTGGTGGTGGGGGAAGCCAGGTCCAATGAGAGGCTGAGGCTGTCCATTTCATTAAGGCTGTTGATTTGGAAAGAAAGCCAGCCTTGTGAGGAGATCACAAGCTCATCATAGGACCTGGGCCTGGGAGGGAGCTTAGAGACCACCTGTTTCAAATCCCTCATTTGACAGACAAGGAAACTGAGGCCCAGGGCCTAGTCCAAAAGGCCCTGAGTCCCAAAAGGAAGCAGAGGCCAATCCAGGCCCTTGAATCAAAGTCTGTGGCTCTTCCCATCCCCATGAAGCTGCCTCTGGTAACGAGAGAGTAAACATGCCTGTCGGTCTTTCTCAGCCCTAGCAGTTGCCTCTCTGCTGTGCGATTTATGTTCCGCGTGATTAGGCCTGAAATGGACAGGAAGCTTTATTGTTCTGAGCTGGCAGGGTGTGAAAAGGCAAATTGATAAAGACGACTCAGTCAGTGTTGAGTTGGGCGTTCCTAATTTATAGAAACACTGTGAGCTCCATTACTCAGACCCTTCCTTTACGACCCCAACCCTCGGCTTCCTCCTACCCCAGCCCTCCTTGTCAAATTATGCTTGATTTATGGGAGGACAGAGGATTTACTGATCAAAAAGGAATCATCGAGCCCGCAGGACATAGAGTAAATCCCCAGGGAAGTGACGTCTGATAGAGCTTGGCCTTATTAAAGAGATCAATGGCTGGGTCTGGGGATGCTGCAGCAGTGGGGTAGGGGACACCCAGGCATCTATCAGCTTGGCTAAGTCATATATTATGGAGGCATCAAGGAATACTAGAAAAAACACCAAATGCAGAGGCAGAAGACCCAAGCTGGAGATCTGAGTGTCTGTCATTTACAAGCCCTGTGACCTTGAAGCATTTAAACCGTCTGGGCCTGAGGCTCTTAGGCAGTAAAAGGAGAGGGATGCCCAAAGTGGACTCTGAAGTCCCTTCCCAAGGAACATTCTGTGATTCTAGACTGGGGTCTGAATCCCAGCTCTATTCCTTACTAGCTATGTCACCCCTATTCTGCCTCTCAGTTTCCTCATCTGCAAAATGTTATAGTTGTTGTTCAGTCACGTCAGACTCTCTGTGACCCCTTGTGGGGTTTTCTTGGCAGAGAGATTGGAATCGTTTGTCATTTCCTTCTCCAACTCATTTGACAGATGAGGAAACTGAGGCAAATAGGTGGGTTTTTTGTTTTGTTTTGTTTTGGTTTTTTTTGAGGGGCAATTGGGGTTAAGTGACTTGCCCAGGGTCACACAGCTAGTAAGTGTCAGGCTAGATTTGAACTCAAGAAAATGAGTCTTCCTGACTCCAGACCCAGCAGTCTATCCACTGGGCCACCTAGCAAGTTTTCTTGAACTCAGGAAGATAAGTCTTCTTGATCCCAGGCCTGACTCTTTATCCACTTCACCTCCTATCTGCTACATTTAGGCCCAGAGGACCCTAGATTTAGAGCTGGGAGGGACCTCAGAAGCCGGCTAGTCCAACTCCCTCATTTTGTAGGTAAGGAAACTGAAGCCCAGAGAGGTGTGCTCATAGTCACATAGGTAACAATTGGTCAAGTTAGGATTTTAATTCAGGTTTTCAGATTCCAAATAGAATGATCTCTCCATTATATGTTAGATATGTTTGATTTTTAGCAAGTACTTTGAATTGGCCTAAAATCTGCTCCCCTAGATTCTAGCTCACCACCCCCTCTAGTCCCTGCTTTTCTGCATTAATCCTTGATGTTTAGGAAGAGTGTCATTGTTTGCTGCAAGCCTGAGCAAAGCAAGCAAATGCCCACAGCTACATAGAAAAGCAGGATGCAAATTTGTTTCCATAAAATGTGCAGCCAGCCAGCGATACCATAGAGAAACGTGGTTCAGAAGCCTTCATCTCCACAGAAAGCCTCATTTATCTTCAAAGCCCCTACATTCAGGACAGAGCATTTGTTGGTCCCCGGGTCAGCACGTCTGTGTCAGATGCGGTCCGTGGATTGGAAGATTTACTCTGGAGTCAGGTTATTAACCAGGACTCCATTATGTTTATGACGACCAGCCTCCTGCTCCATGGGGTAGTAGGCATCCAGGACATTCTAGATCTAATTGACAAATTGGACATTAATGAGTCACCGGGCCTGGATGGCAGCCACCCAAGAGCTTGGAAGGAACTCAAGGGTGAAATTGGGGAGCTGCTGGCCAAAATGTATAACCTGTTGTTGCAAACAGACAGTTTGCCAAGGGATGAGCGGATTGCCCCGTGCTGTTTCTGCCCATCAGGAGGACAAAAAAGGAAACCTGACCAGCTGAACACAAGTGATTTTTACCCAAAGCAAACCCAAAGAATCAGCCTAGTGCCTCACATAATACCAAATTCTCTAATGAACTTGACAAGATGAAGCAAAGTTACCTAGTGGGTAGAATGAGGGACATGGAATCAGGAAGTTGAGTTCAAATCCTGCCTCAGATACTTAGTATCTGTGTAACCCATGACAAATTACTTAACCTGTTGGTGCTTCAGTTTCCTCATCTGTAAAATAAGGGGGTTAGACTCAATAGTCATTATATGTTTATTTTTATTTTTTTGCCGGGCAATGAGGGTTAAGTGACTTGCCCAGGGTCACACAGCTAGTTAAGTGTTGTGTTTGATATCGGATTTGAACTCAGGTCCTCCAGAATCCAGGGCCATTGTTTTATGCACTGTGCCACCGTCATGTATTAAGCACTTACTATGAAACAGGCACTGTGTTAAGTGCTGGGAATACAAATAGAAAAATAGTCCCTGACCTCAAGAAACTTATATTCTAGTGGATAAAAATAACACTTAAAACAAAGCTTAAAAGTGGAAAGGGGTGAGGAGAAAGGTACCTGATGCAGGAGCATGAAGCCTAGATTGCAGCCTGGTGAGCCTCCAAGGGGAATGGAAGGGAGGGGAATATGCTTTTTTTTTGGCGGGGGGGGGGGGGTGTGTGAGGCAATTGGGGTTAAGTGACTTGCCCAGAGTCACACACAGCTAGTAAGTGTCAAGTGTCTGAGGCCAAATTTGAACTCAGGTCCTCCTGAATCCAGGGCCAGTGCTCTGTCACTGCGCCACCTAGCTACCCCTAGAATAAACATTTCTATATAGCACCTACTTTGTGCTAGGCACTATGCTAAGCACTTTACAAATATCTCATTTGATTTTCACAACAACCCTACAAAGTAGTTGCTATCATTATAATATATTATATAACTATACATTATAATTTATAATTATTTTATATAATTATTTATAATTAATATTATATAACTTTTTATATTACATATAATACTATTGTATTATTTTACAGTTGAGGGCACTGAGGCAGAGGTTAAATGACTTGCTGAGGGTCACAAATCTTGTACCTGAGGGCAGATTTGAAATCAGATTTTCCTGACTCTAGGTCCAGCTCCCTATCCACTACACTCCCTAGTTGCCTAAGGTTCCTTTTGACTCTACATCTCTGATTCCTATGTAATGATCCTGAAATATGATATATAAGAGTGACCACTTTTAGGATCATAGAAATAGAGATGGAAAAAACCCTCAATTACCTTATTAGATTACTGTTTGCTATTCACTGAACTATGAGACTCAGGAAGCTATCTAAGACTGTAAGTTATAAATGGTGGCAATTTGCTTGGGTTGAGGGGATTTCCCCACCAGGGAGAGGCCAGGCTCTTGCTATATGGACAGAAAACAGAATGATAATAGCTGTAGTGCCTATCTGCAGTGATGGCCAGGATCAGCATTACAGATGGTGATGCTGCTAACACTTCTCTCTCTCCTCAGTTTCCTCCTCTGATAACTGTCTTCTGCTCTTTGCTGACTCCATCAGGAGTACTGTGTTCTGTTCTGGGCACCACAATTTAAGGACATTGATATGCTGGAGAATGTCCAGAGGAGGGCAACCAGAATGGTTTAGATCCTTGAGCCCATGACATTTGAGGGTGAGTTGAGAGAACTAGACATCCTTCTTTGCATCTGTTGCCCTGCCTGGCTTCAACTCCATGGAACAAGATTCTCTCCCTACCTCCACTGTATGTCATGCATCCCCTTAGTGTCCTGTCTCCCCTGCCCCTTGCTTTCCTGCCTCCTTTTGTGTGCTGTTTCCCCCTTTAGATGATAAGATCCTTGAGAGCAGGGCCTGTCTTCCTTTTTCTTAATTCTATATCCAGCACTTGGCACAGTACTTGGTGCTTAGTAGGTACTTAATGAAGGTTGCTTGGATTAGATGTTTAGCCTCACAAAGAGAAGACTAGGTGGGGGGGGGGTAAGGTGGAAGGAGGGAAGTCATGACAACCATCTTCAAGTATTTGAAGGGCTCTCTTGTGGAGGAAGGGTAGATGTGTTTGACCCCTGAGAGCAAAGCCAGGGGCAATAGATGGAAGTTACAAGAAGGTAAATTGAGGCTCAATGTCAGGGAAATTTCCTAATAATGAGAACTGTCCCAAAGCACAAGAGACTGACTCTAAAAGTAGTGAGTTCTTCCTCCTCAGAGGGCTTCACTCAGGGTTTGGATGACCACTTGTTGGTTATACTACAGTGAGTATTCATTTTATTTATGGGTTGGGGCAGCTAGGTGGTACAGAGGATAGAGTGCTGGCCCTGCATTCAGGAGGACCTGAGTTCAAATCCAGCCTCAGACACTTGACACTTACTAGCTGTGTGACCCTGGGCAAGTCACTTAGCCCACACTGTCTGAGAGAGAGAGAGAGAAAGAGAATGAATATGAATGGCCATTTTATTCATGAGTTGAATGTGCACTATTGTCCCTTCCAACTCTCAGGTTCTGTATCTGTGAAAGAATCATACAGAAGAGGCAGTGGAAGGAAATCATTGAAGATATCTATGACTGACAAAGAAGTTGGTCAGGCACACAGTGATGGAGCTAACTAATGGATGGTCTATCTGTTCCACTGGGATCCTCACAATGACAAGAAAATTTAAGGCAGGTCCCCAGCATGTTGAGTGAACTCCTTGTGACAGACTTACAGTAGGACATGGATGAGAGCTGCCTGCAGGATCCCGGGTCATCGGGCATAGATGGGTGGCATTTTGCATTGTTGGAGGGAACACTGATATCCTTTTTTTTTTTTTTTTTTTTTTTTTTAGTGAGGCAATTGGGGTTAAGTGACTTGCCCAGGGTCACACAGCTAGTACATGTTAAGTGTCTGAGGCCGGATTTGAACTCAGGTACTCCTGACTCCAGGGCCAGTGCTCTATCGACTGTGCCACCTAGCTGCCCCAGGAGCACTGATATCAGTGAGATCATCATGGTGTAGGAGTATTGGTCAGTATCCCTGACCTCTCAGGAATGTAATAAAGACCAAATGAGATCATTATTGTAGGTAAGGCACCTCCTCAGCTATAGGTCAGCTCTGATCATTTTTTGGCTTGTATGTGTCATCCTCCCACTAGTCCAGATTCCAGGAGGGCAAGGGATATATGTGTCCTTTCTAAATGTTGTTTTCCCCCAGAGACTCCTCTATTCCTCTGCATGCAGCAGGCACTTAATAAATATTTGATGGAAGGATGAATCTGTAACAAAGATTAGTAGCATCATCATTTGTGGGATAAAAAAGTTATCATGGTTTCTGTAAGGAAAGTCAAACCTAAACTATTTGCAGCATTCTCCAAAGTGGAGAAATACATGGATGGCTTAGTGGGAGCCATTCAATATTATTTTAATTCTCACTATTCATTATTAGGTTTGTATACTTTTGGAATGGCCAAGGCAGGAATTAGTTTTGCTTGACTATGCATATTTGTTACAAGGCTTTGGATTTTCTTCTTCTTTTCACTGGGAGAGGGAGATGTAGAAGAGAGAGAAAATAAATGCTTAGTAATTTTTTAAAAATAAAAGTTTTCTCTAATATGCCTTTAGATAATATTCTACACCAAAAATTATTTGCAATTTTTTAATCCTTCTATCTTCTGGTCAGTGTGTATTGTGATAGCATTAGGGAGTTGGGGAGAAAGGGTTTAATGCAGAAACATAAAATGTTAGAATTGGAAAGAATATCAGAGATCATGTAGTTCCATTTCTTTATTTTACATAGAAGGAAACTCAGGTCCTGAGAAGAGTCTTCACTTGTCTAGGACAGCCAGTTAATAAATAAGAGGAGAGAGTGGGGTGAAGAAGCATATAGAGTGTTAGATTTGTCAGGCAGATCTGAGTTCTAATCCTGACTCTACTACTTGCCAGCTGTGTGACTGTGGGCAAGTGACTTAACCTCTCTGAGCCTCAGCTTTCTCATCTGTAGTGGCTACCTCATGAGATTCTTGTGAGACTCAAACAAGATAATGTATATAAAGTATAAAGTACTTTTAGAGTGCCAAATAAGTATCCTTTGTTCTTGTGATTGGCAGAGCCAGTATTCCTACCTAGTTCTTCTCATGATCACCCTTATGATCTTTTCTCTTCTATCCCTCTTTTTTTAACCTTTTTATTGGTGCTCTACTTTTTACATTGTTATGACTTCTTCCTCTCCACCCCTACTTCTATTAGATCCCTTCCTTGTAACAGGAAAAAAAGACAGTGTTCGATAAACCCAATGTCATAAATTACTTGGGAAATAACTTACTTGATAAGAACTAATGGGAAAACTAGGAAGCAATCTGGCAGAAAATAGGGTTAGATCAGCATTATGTACTATACTTCAATAAGCTCAAATATATATGCATGATGTTAAAAGTTACACCTTAAAAATGGGAGAAAACATGGATTAGTTATTTTTCACAGCTATATTAGGAAGATAATTCTTTTTTTTTTTTTTTTTTTTAGTGAGGCAATTGGGGTTAAGTGACTTGCCCAGGAAGATAATTCTTAAATGAACAGGAGATAGAAGTAATCACAAAAGACAAAACAGGTCATTTTCATTACATGAAATTCAAATCTTACATTAAAAAAGTGAATTTAGTACAAGAGAAACTCAATTAGGAAAAAATAAAATCTCAAACATTTGAATCACGTATTTCTAATCAGAATTTACTACTTAAGATATAAAAGGAAGCAACACAAATGAATTTTGGTGTGCAGCTGCAGATAGAGTGCTGGACCTAGAGTCAGGAAGATTCATTTTCTTGAGTTCAAGTCCAGCCTTAGACACTTATTAGCTTTGTCACCCTAGCCAAGTCACTTAGCCCTGTTTGCCTCAATTTCCTCATCTTTAAAATGAGCTGGAGAAAGAAATAGCAAACCACTCCAGTATCTTTGCCAAGAAAAATCCAAATAGTCATGAAAAGTCATACACGACTGAAATGACTGAACAAAAACACAAACAAATAAAACCAAGAGTCATTCCCCAAGAAATCGGGGAAAAGAGGATTTAAACAAACTGCTGTGAAAAGAATTGGAAACTATTAATAATCCTATAAAATTGATGGCTCCAAATAATTAATAAGAAGTGGGATGCAAACCCAAACAATCCTGAAATTCCATCTAATGCCCAGAAAAATAGCAGTAGTGACAAAAAATGGGGAAAGTAGAATGGGTTGTAGAAATTTGGTATTCAAATAAAGTATTGGCAAAACTGAGATTTGGTTCAACCATTACAGAAAGCAATGCAGAATTATATGCAAATAGAGCAAATAAAATATCCATGCCCTTTTTAATCCAGAGATTCTACTGTTAGACATATGCCCCAAGAAGGTCAAAGCTATGAAGAAAGGTGCCACATATGCTAAAATAGTCTTTGCAGCCTCTTTTATAGAAAAGAATTAGAAACAAAATAGAAACTCATCAATTGGGGCATGGCTAGACAAATTGGTACATTCATATAACTATACCATAAATGTGGTAACTAGAAATAATTTAGAGAAATGTACCCAGATCCTTCATGTCATATGACAGCTTCTGTCACAAGGATTACAAACACATAGACAGCTACTAATAGGAACCAGAGGGAGGAATCTAGTGCTCTAGGCAAAGCCATAATCCACTGTGGAAAGTTTACAGAAAGGTATGGTCAAGAATTGTATTAGATAGGGGCAGCTAGGTGGCACAGTAGATAAAGCACCAGCCCTGGATTCAGGAGGACCTGAGTTCAAATCTGGCCTCAGACACTTGACACTTACTAGCTGTGTGACCCTAGGCAAGTCACTTAACCCCAATTGCCTCACCAAAATTAAACAAATGAAAAAAAAAGAATTGTATTGGATGAAAAATTATGAATGGGCTATGTTCTTTAGTGGTAGAAACAGTATCAATACTAATGATATCTCAAGGAGATATTACACAGGAAGGCATCTTTGAAGTCATCCAGTTCAACTCCATATAGATGAGGAAAATGAGTTCCAAATGACTTGCCCAAGGTCTCACCTCCAGGAAATTGTCAAGCCAAGATTCAAACTCAGGTCCTTTGACTCCAAATCCAGTATGTTTTACCATTATTCAGATTTACTGAATTACAAAATACCATAATGAGCAATTTATCTATCTATAAAGCTAAAAGAAGGTTTAAAAATATATATTACTTTCAGAATTGGCTCCCTTTGCACACATCTCTCCTCTCTCCTGCAGATTCCTCACCCAAGCATTTCAGGGTTGTTGTTTTTTTAATGGCATGTAGGTTTTCACGGTAACTACTTTGCTTAATTGCTCATGAAAATCCTCTTGTTCCTGTGTCAAATTCTGTCAAGCTGAGCATGAGATGCTTACTAGGTCTGTTTGCCACATTCTGGGTGCTGCCTTGTGGCTGTGATAGCCCACAGGGGACAGAAAGAGATCTGAGTGGCAAGGAACTATGTAAAACTGGTCAATACTTAACTGTAGAATTGGGCTGAAGTAAAGAAATATTCCAATTGAACTTCCCTTGTGTTCACTCTCTCTGGGCCTTGGGGTTTGCTTTGGCCCCAGGGACCCTGGATGCATGGGGAACAGGAATGGCAGAGTCCTTTTCTGAAGAGATCTATCTTGAACTGGCTTATTCCAGTTACAGCCAGGGCCCTAACCAGGAAGTCAATCACATTGAGGTGTGTGTGGGGGGGTGTTAATGCAATGTTAGGGTGCCTGACACATAATAGGTACTTATTAAGCGAGGAAGAAGGATTAATCCTAAAAGATCCTGTCAAGGAGTTAAGGTATTTCTTTGACTCCATTTTCTTTCCTTCCTTTCTTTAAAAAAATTGTTTAGTATTTTTCCCCAATTACATGTAAAAACAATTTTTAACATTTCTTTTTGTAACCTTGAGTTCCAAATTCTCTCCCTTCCTCCCTCCTCACCCCCTTCATTGAGAAGACAAGTAATTCAATATAGGTAATACATATGTAGTCATGCAAAACATATTTCTATTTTAGTCATATTGTGAAAGAAAACATAGAAAAAAAAACCTCAAGAAAAATAAAGAAAGTGTAAAAAATAGTTTTCATTTTGTATTTGGACACCATTAGTTCTTTCTCTGGGGATGGATAGCATTTTTCATCATAAGTCCTTCCGAATCATCTTAGATCATTATATTGCTAAGAATAGCTAAGTCATTCACAGATGATCATAGGACAGTATTGCTATTACCTTTGTACACATTACATTTCACTTTGCATCAGCTCAGGTAAGTCTTTCCAGGTTTTTCTGAGAGCATCCTGCTCATCATTTCTTATAGCACAATAGTATTCCATTGCAATTACATACTACAGCTTATTCATCCTTTCCCCAATTGATGGGCATTTCTTTGATTTCCAATTCTTAGCCATGAGAAAAGAGCTGCTATAAATATTTTTTTTGTACACATAGGTCCTTTTATATCTCTTTTTAGATACAGACCTAGTAGTAGTATTGCTGGTCAAAGGCTATGCATGGCAGCTGGGAGGTGAGGATAGGAAATGCTATTTTAACTCAAAAAGTGAACCTGATAGTGGGAATTGAGGGCAGTGGGGGTGGCAAAGGGAGAGGAACTCCATACTTGGACAGTTCTCAGTCTGTTTCCTGGAGACAAGCATGTGAGGTCCTCCTGTCCTCCTGACACAACTCCTTGAGAGGACACCTTGATTTACAGCCTCCCAAATATACCAGGAGTATTTCGTCACTGCCCAAGAGAGGTCTTTCATTGGAGGATATGGAATGAAGAGTTTAGGGAGCTCCACAAAGGATCCTGTGATGAAATAATGGGATTTAGCAGATGCTCAAGGACCCTCCTGGAGATTAATCTAGACTGATTGAATCAAGTGAGAGTGATTGACTGCTGATTAGCCTACTTCAAGTTAATTGGATTGTAATCACATCTGGCTATCCCTTAAGAAGGTATTGTTCTCAGAAGCTATACTGTGAACTCAACTTGAGAATACCTCCAAAATCAATGGGTTTGGTTGATGCCAACCAATCAGCTTGAAGCAGTGTGTAAGGACTGCCTCTGTTCCAGACCTATAAAAAGCTTCCACAGTCAGCTTGCTACAGAGTTCCTGATTAAAGCAGGCTCCTAGAGGAGGACTTGAGGAAGAACCCAATCAGGCTGGAACTCTATGCTAGATAGGCCTTTTCTTAACTTTCTGAACTCCATGTGAATACCTGTATGCTTTAATAAATGTTTAATGCCCAAAGACTGGTGCTGAGGCTTCTAATTTAAGGTGACCACAATTTAGATTTTAGACATCACAACCCCAACTGCTCACAAGGGCTATTCCCTCACAGGATGGCAAGATAGTAACAGTTCTGAGCATGAAAGGCTCTTCCCCATTTGAAGATATTAATGTCCCTGCTGAAAGAGCTATATCTTCCCCATGCTTCCTCACCCCATTAACCTCCTACTATCTGCACTTTAGTTATTTCTGGGTCCTTATTATGTACACATGCCTTACACTTAGTTCCTCAACCATGAACTCTTAATTGATGCAGTGGAAACAGTACTGTATTCGAAGTCAGAGGATCTGGATTCCAGTCCTGACTGTTATTTATTATTTGTGTCACCTTGGGCCTCAGTTTTCTCCTTCATACAATGAGGAAGTTGGTGCAGAGGATTTAGTTTTTTTTCTGCATTAACATTCAATATTCTAACATTGTATTCTTTTTTTTAATTATAAAAGTATCTTATTATTTTCCAGTTAGATATAGAGATAGGTTTCAACATTTGTTTTTATAAGATTTCTAATTTCAAATTTTTTCCCTCCCTCCCCTCCCTCCCCCCTCCCCAAGACAGCAGGTAATCTGATATAGGTTATATATGTACAATAACATTAAACATATTTCTGCATTAGTCATGTTATAAGAGAAGAATCAGAGCAAAAGCACCAAAAACAAAAGAAATAGTGTGGTTCAATCAGCATCCAGATTCAACAGTTCTTTTTTTTCTGGATTTGGAGAACATTTTCCATCATGAGTCCTTTGGAACTATCTTGGACTATTGTATTGCTGAGAAGAATCAAGTCTATCACAGTTGATCAACACATAATGTTGATGATACTGTGTACAATGTTCTTCTGGTTCTGCTCATCTCACTCATCATCAGTTCATGCAAGTCCTTCAGGTTTCTCTGAAATCTTCTTGCTCACCGTTTCTTACAGCACAATAGTATTGCATTACATTCATATACCACAATTTGTTCACTCATTCCCCAATTGATGGGCAGCCCCTCAATTTCCAATTCCTTGCCACCACAAAAAGAGCAGCTATAAATATTTTTGTACATGTGGGTCCTTTTCCCTTTTTTATTATCTCTTTGGGAAAAAGACCCAAGAGTGGTATTGTTGGGTCAAAGGATATGCAAAGCTTAGTTCCAAACTGCTCCCCAGAATGGCTGAATCAGTTCACAGTTCCACCAACAATGCATTAGTGTTCCAATTTTTCTACAGCTTCTCCAACATTTATTATTTTCCTTTTTTGTCATATTAGCCAATCTGACAGGTGTCAGGTGGTACCTCAGAGTTGTTTTAATTTACATCTCTCTAATCAATAGTTATTTAGAGCATTTTTTCATATGGCAATAGATAGCTTTGATTTCTTCATCAGAAAACTGCTTGTTCATATCCTTTGACCATTTCTCAATTGAGGAATGACTTGGATTCTTATAAATTTGATTTAGTTCCCTATATATTTTAGAAATGAGGCCTTTATCAGAAGCACTGGTCATAAAAATTGTTTCCCAGCTTTCTGCCTCCCTTCTAATTTTGGATGCATTGCTTCTGTTTATACAAAACCTTTTTAATTTAATGTAATCAAAATCATCCATTTTGCATTTTGCATTTCATATGTTCTCTTGTTTGGTCATAAACTGTTCTCCTTTCCAAATATCTGAAAGGTAAACTATTCCTTCCTCCCCTAATTTACCTATGGTATCACCTTTTATGTCTAAATCATGTATCCCTAACATTGTATTCTAAAGTCCTTTCTAGCTAGCATTCTAAACTCAGTATCCCAAGATCTCTACAACGCTGACATTTTATGTTCCAAGATTGCTTGCATCTCTGATCATCAATGTTCTAAGGTCTCTTCCAGCTCTGACCATAATTTAAGGCCCCATCATTCCATGTTCTATGTTATAAAGACACTTCTGGTTTCAAATCCTTTCATCTTAAATTCAAGTGGGTCTAAGAGAAGTAATAAGTGGTCATGACAGGAAGGTTGTCCAGATCTTTTTGGTAGAAAAAATGTTAATGACCCAAGTATAGGATTGGGGAGTCTAACAATACCAGTTTATATGACAAAGACCTGGGTTTAGAGCCAACCAGGTCAGAATGAGTTATAATGCAACCTCAGGCATCATTCATAACCTCCTAATGGCGAGAACAATGGAGATGATGCTCTTTATTGACTTCTCTGGTCAGACAATATTATAGTACTAGGTCCAGTTCTGGGTCACACATGTTAAAGAGTACATTGATCAGCTAGAGGTCTTCCAGAGGAGAGTGCCCAGCAAAGTAAAGAGTCTATTCAGTAATTCAATTCAACAAGCATGCATTAAGTACTTAGTCTATTCTAGGCACCGTGTGACACGCTAGAGACACAAAAAGCTCATGTTCTACTAGAAATATCATATGATTGAGATGTTGAGCCTAGGGAACATTCATTAAGTTAACAAACATTTATAAAGCACCTACTATATACAAGGCAGCTAGATGGTTCAGTGCATAGAGTATTGAATCTGGAATCAGGAAGACATGAGTTCAAATCTGGATAGCTATGTGACCCTAAAAAAGTGACTTAACTTGTTTGCCTTAATTCACTAGAGAAGGAAGTGGCAAAAGGAGGAGCTAAGAAGCCAGAATAATTTCAGACTGCTGTGAGAAATTTAGAAACCTCAGGATGGTGGCTGTAGCTTCAATCCCCATGTAATGATTCAAGGTTTCATAATTCAGCCAGGAACCTTTATAAAGAGACCTCCCAGGGGCAGCTAAGTGGCACAGTGGATGGAGCACTGGCCCTGGATTCAGGACGACTTGAGTTCAAATCCAACCTCAGACACTTGACACTTACTAACTGTGTGGCTCTGGGCAAGTCACTTAACCCTCATTGCCCCACAAAAAAAGAGACCTCCAAGATTCAATCAGATAATAAATGTAGCTATATCACCCTCTCACATAAACTTTCTCTATCAGTAACTAAGTTACTGATCTTTAGCAGGTGAGACCCTTGTGTCTGTTTAGAGTTAGGTATTGGCGTCCCCATGGAGGGAAAATAACTTCTGTCTCTATAGGACTTTAAGCTTGGCAAAGCTCTTTCCTCATAACTCTTGTCTTTGTACTCCCAGCACTTAGGTCAGTACCCGGTACATAGTAAGTGCTTAATAAATACTTGTTGATTGATTGGCTTGAGTATGAAGGACATCAGGCTCAGAAAGGTAGACACTTGTATGAAATCACACAGCTACTAAATGTGTGGCTCAGATGTGGGCATAGTTGGAATAGCATCCAAGAGAATGAATACTATTAGCAAGAGATGAATCCAAGTCCAACATTTTTTTTCAGTACACCATGAGGAGGAAGGGTAAAAAAGATATTCACACACACATACACACACACACACACACCCTCCTGCCCCATTTTCTTTCTTCACTGAAGTCAATACCACACTCAAACAATCCTTCCATAGCAAGGTGCAGGAGAATTGTTCACTTTACAGTTTAACAAAGAAGGAGACACTTTTTGCTGATATCTTTACTAGGTTTTGCTTGTGTACAAGTGTCACAATTTCTGAGAGCTAGAAGCAAACTTCAAATTTTTATCTCGTCTAGCTTCCTACCCTAGGTTAAAAATCAGCCCAGTGTAATGGAAAGAATACTGGATTTGTAGTCAGGGAATCTGGGCTTAGAGCTTGGCTCTTAGGCCAAGCTTGTGTGACTTTGGGCAAGTCATTTCCTTCCATATATTAAAATGAGAGGGTTGGACTAATTGACCTCTAGGTTTCCCTCCAGCTGTAAATCTGTGGTGCTGAGATTTTCCCCACAGCTCCCCTGCAAGAGGAGATTAATGCCTTTGAATGTGTGTGGGTGTATACACATATGCCAACATGCACCAGACCTCACTACATGTGAAGGCTTTCTCTCTTCTTCAGATGGTCCTCTTGGGAGTGGCTGCCACATTGCCCACAGCCCTTTATTCCCAATTGATACCAATTTTGGCAGCATCCAAGGAGGGGTCTTATGCAAACCTGGCACAGTGCCCCCGGGCTTGTTTTCATTAATTAACTTGTCAGGAAAAATTCCTGGGCCTCCTAGGGAGAAAGGCCAGGCTCAGGCAAACACACTGTGCCACAATGAAGCATCAGACTCTCATTAGGATTAATTAGTTAATGTTTGTTTAGAACTTGGAAGACAAGAAGAATTGCCTGCATGATCATTTGTTGTTAATTATTATGGAAGCCTGTTTTCTCCCCGGGGTTCCCCAGGGCACAGAAGATTCTTTTCCTTCATTCCCATCTACCCCTCCACAAATATCCTTGTCTGGGATTCAATAAGATCCTCTTGAATACCATTCTAACTATGTCCATAGCTGGGCCATGAAGGCATAGATAGACATTAATTAGCATGGGGCAATCAGGACTTTGTCCCAGGGTGCTGGCATTGGAGGGAAGGGGAGGGAGTTCTTTCCTACAGCATTCTTCTTGCCCTCAATGGTCTTGCCATTATCCTGGGGTCCATGTCCCCCACCTCCATACCCCAGCATCTGCTACTTTTCTCTGTCAGATAAACTGTAGCAGTTGGTATCAGGTTCTCTAGGGGACAGTTGTCCCCTTTCTCAAGCATGCATGAATCCAGACTGTTCTCTCTGCCCTTGCAAAACTAAATTTACACTGGGCACCAGAATTCCTAAGTATGGGTCCGTATGAAAGCACAGACAGCTCTGCCCACAGTCTTATGATACTAGTCAGCCTTTCTTACTTAGTTGACAAGATGAAGAAGAGATGATTTAGGCTCGGGACTTACCAAGAAACATTGGAGTTAGAGTTAAAGTATCTGCATTTGAATCCTGGTTCTGCTACTTTCTATCTCTGTGACCTTGGGAAAGAACCTTAACTTCTTTGTACCTCAGTTTCCCCACCTGTAAAATAGAAGGGTTAGAATAGATCAGAAGTTCTTAATTTCATGTGTGTCCTGAACCCATTTAACAGTCTAGTGAATAGCTTATGGACGCCTTTTCAGAATCATGTTTAAAATGTACAAAAACAAACATAGAGGCTTTTAAGGGAAATCTTAATTTGAATTGTAAATTGAAATAGTTATCAATTAAAAAAAATTCACAGCCCCCAAATTAAGAACCCCCTGGATGCCCTACAAGGTATCTTCCAAATCTGACTCAGAGTTGTAGGTGAGTGCTGAAGAAAAGTGTGTCTACAGAGTGGTAAATAAACAGTTATCTTGGGTCATTCTCCTAAAGAACAATAGGGCTTTATTAAGCACCTAATGCTTCCACCAAGTGCTAAATTCTGTGTGAGGATAAAAGGGAAATAGAAAAGGATTTCCATCTATGAAGAACTTACAGTAACCTAGGGAGACCTAAAGCTGACCCATGAAAACAAGAGGAAAAGGTAAAAATGTATGCTTCTTTGACCTCTGTGCTGCTCTCACCCCCAACACACACACACACACACACACACACACACACACACACACACACAAACAGTTCATCTACTCTGCCACCATCCCCAGATTAGTAACAACCTCTCTGGGCCTCAGTTTCTTCATCTGTAAAATGAGGGGATCAGACTAATTGAATTCTCAATCTCTTGAAGTTCCATCTAGAGCTGCATCCTATGTAACTTTCTCCTTAGACTTCCCATAGCACTTTGCATCTGTCCCATGCACTTATCATATAATATTGTATTATTTCATCATATATTATAATAACTTATTCTGCTACTAGATAGTGAGCCTCATGAGGGCAGAGATCACATCTTAACTATTCTCCATTTACCTCCCATCACCATGCACAGGAAGCATTTAATAGATTTTTTTCTGTGTGGTACAGGGTAGAATTGCTGCACAGATTCAGAGGATGAAGGGGACAGCGAGGGCAGGAGTCATCAGGAAAGGATTCATGGGAAAAGGATTTGAACTGGGCCTTGAAGAATGGCTGGGGTTTAGATGGGTACAGGCAGAGATACACTGGTAGGTGGATAACAAATGACTCTTCAAAAAATGCCCATAAGACACACTTTTAAGTTTAATCTGCCTTGTTCACCTTTTATCTGTCAGGTTCTTAAGTCTAGACAATGAGCAAAGCAATAATTCAAGTCCTGATTTATAGCATTTGCTGATTCCAGGGTATAAATGTTTACAATGAAATTTTAACGATCAGTTCTTTCTAACCATATAAGTGAACTCCAGCATAGCCCTGGTACAGGAAAGAGGATGTTTGTGGCGGGTAAAGAGCAAAGAATGATGGGAATGAAGTCTCAGAGGAAATAACAAGATACCCATGTATGACTTCCTTTGCTAGAATTTGTAATTCCCCAGATCAGAATGAATGAAATAATGAAAAATAATTTATTAAGCACTCACTACATTCTATCTAGAGAAAGAAAAACATAGACAAGTAAGAATCATTGTCAGTGACAGATCAAGAAACCCGGGTTTGAATCCTTTCTCAAACACTTACTGGTTGTGTGGCTATAGACAAGTCACTTAATTTCTCAGAACCTTGGTCTCCTCATCTGTAAAATGGGAATAGTAACACAAGCACTAACAACCTCACAGAGTTGTTGCATAGAAAGTGCTTTGATGAATATAAAATAAAGTTTGTAAACTGTAATAGCACCATGCAAATGTTAGCTGTTGATCTTTAGTGCCCATCAATGATTAATTGCTATTAATGACTGAAATGAGTTAGTATTAAAAATAATCAATAGCTGACATTTATAGCTCTTTACAAAGTGCTTTGCAGCCATTATTTTCTTTGAGCCTCATCATAACCTTACAATGTAGGTAGATTATTTGAATATCATGACCATTTTCCAGATGAGCAAGCCAAGGTCATACAGCTAGTTAAGTGGCAGCACTAGGGTCCTGACACTGAGTAGAGAGAGCTCTTTCCATTACCCCACAGCTCTATCCTGGGGAAGCTCTCTGGAGGCTACTCAGTACAGCCAAGAGAGGCCATTGGCAGGAGAAGTTCCTATAGACATGTGTCCCTGGTATTTATGTAAGGCTTCAAGGAAGTGGAAACACTTTGGGGATTAGAATGGTACAGTGTGACCAGTGCTTGGAAGGAACTCATCTCTACCTCTCCCAATCCTTTCCTTTCTTCTTAGCTCTGGTGTCACTTTCCTTGATCCCTTTCTCCCACCCCTCTCTGGACTTGAATTTCCTTAAATTACTTATCTCTATACCTTTTGTATCCCCTAGAAGAATATTAATCATCAATGTACAGTTATTAAGTATCTGTTCTGTTCTAGGCACTGCGTTAATCACTGGGGATACAAAGGAAGGAGCTCTCTCAAGTTGCTTATAATCCAATAAAGGAAGAAAACACATAAAATGGATCCCAAAGTGGGAGGGAGAGAGTGGCCAGTGCAGGAGTATGAGGATGTTCTGTAACCTGGGTGAGAAATGATGAGGCAACAGCCTATGGTGCCCTTTTTAGATGGTGGAGGAGCTGGGAGGAGGGAGCACTCCAAGGTCTGCTCTCTACCCTCTGCAGTCAGAGGGAGGGAAGGGGATAGTGGTCAAGTTTCAGAGTTGATGTCATTTTACATTTGGTGATGAGTTTCTGGGGATCATGAATTCCAGGAGAAGAGCCAGGTAATGTAAGAATGTAAGGTCATTAAGAGCAAGTACTGTTTCATTTGGAAAATGAATCCAAGTCCAACATTTTTATTGTCTTTGCATTCCCAGTACCTAGCATGGTAGGCACTTTAAAATGGTTATGGAAGAAGGAAGGGAGGGAGGAAGAAAAAAATGAGAAAGAAAAGCAGGAAAGAAGGAAGGAAGGTAAGAAGGAAGGAAGGAGTTATATAATCATATAATTACATAATGACCAACCTTGGTCCTAAAGGAACAAAAAGGAACCTCTAACCTTTCTTTGTGGATGCAGGAGACCACAGATGTGGAACAACTATCAGACCTGGTTAATATACTGGTTAGTTTTGCTGAATTGCCTTTCTTTGTCTTTCTTTCTTTCTTTCTTTCTTTCTTTCTTTCTTTCTTTCTTTCTTTCTTTCTTTCTTTCTTTCTTTCTTTCTTTCTTTCTTGCAGGGCGATGAGGGTTATGACCTGTCCAGGGTCACACAGCTAGAAAGTGTCAAGTGTCTAAGGCCGGATTTGAATTCAGGTCCTCCTGAATCCAGGGCTAGTGCTTTATCTATTGTTCCACCTAGCTGCACATTACCTTTCTTTTTCTTCTGAGAGAGGGAGCTCCCTGTCATTGGAAGTATTTGAGAAGAAGACAATTGACCACCTGTCAAGGATATTAAAGAAAGGATTCCTACATGAGGCAGGAGGTTAAACTAAATGCCCCAATTCTGTTACTTTCCTGATTCATATCATTCTCCACATACTTTTTGTTCCTATATGTACTAGACTACTTACCTGAACTTAACCTGCCAACTCCCATCTCCACATACTTCCTCAGGCACACCATGTTTCCCTGTTATGTCTCCTCACAGGCAACATGGTAGGCTAGAAGAGTGTTCGATTTGAAGTCAAAAGGGACTTGGTTATGAAATTCACTTGCAAGTCATCTGATCTTCCTGAACCTCTAAGGTCTGCCCTGAACAGGCACAGGCCTGGACAAGGAGGCTTTCGAATCATACAGCTAGAAGTGGCCCTAGATGTCATTAGTCCAACCCCTTCATTTTACAGATGAAGAAATGGAGGCCCAGTGGGGGTGAGGAACTAGTCCGAGATCACACAGCTAGTAAGTACCCGAAGTGAGATTTGAACTCATGTCTTCCTGACTTCAAGTCCGACACTTTAAGACTCAAGCTGCTTCTCCAAAAGCAAAATCATCCCATCCACAATGAGTGGATTTTTATCTGTCCCACTGTTTAAGTGCCCCAAGCTGGGTGAGAAAAGAGTTTAGGTCACCCACCAGGTTCTATTCCCCAACCCTGTCTTAGAAGTTTGTGGCTGTCACCTGAGGCACCAAACAGCAGGTCACCTGAGGCAGGGATGGCTGGATGTCAAGGAAGCTAAGACATTTGGGAGTCTCTGCAGTCTCTCTGGAGGGTAGCCGCATTTCTTCTGAGCTGGCATATGCAAACCTTGCTCCTCTCTCTGCTCTCAGAGAATCAGACCAGACCTTCTTCCCCAAGACCACTCCCCCCACCACTCCTCCACCCCTGCCAAGCTGCCCTCTATGGGGTCTGTGCCCTCCTCATAGGTGAATGCCTCTGCGTGCTTTATCTCTTCACTGCCCACAGCTTTTGGCTCCCAGGCGGTTCCCCCATGTCTGCGTTCACTCTCCATTAGTGCAGCTTTCTCTCTCCCGCCTCTCTGGGAGGCCAGGCTCAGGACATGATCTTTCTCCATTAATGTATCCATCCCTGTCTCTCCCCTAGGCGGTTGTATTCCGTGCTTGATCTCTAACTCCATTAGTGTGTGTTTCTTGCTCTCCTGGGTGACAGTGTTCAGAGACGAATATGTCTACAAGCCAAGACACATTTTTTTTAGAGAAAAAAGAGAAAAGATTCCCTCAACACCCATCCTTTGCTCCAGCCAGACTATTTTCCTAAATAGCAGCCTACCAGCCCTGTATGTCCCCTAGGTATGTCCCCAGAAGGCCCCAGGAAGTCATCACTGATGCCTACCATTCCCTCTCATTCTCCTCTCCTTGCCAGATTCCTTTGCTTTTCTATTCCTATTCCCCACACATAGGCCCAAAGTCTTAAAAATGATAGCATAATTTTGGGGAAAAAGAAAAAAAAAACTAATTCTTTTCTGGGAACCTATATCCCCTAGCAAAGAGAGGAAAAGCGCTGGTTCTTTGGACCAGCTATCCACAAGATGGCTCGTTCATATATGGCCCAGGACTGCAGCTTCCCAGGGGCCCTCAGTCAGCCGAACAAATGTCACCTTGCTTCCCATTACTGCAAAGTATGGACCTTCAATAAATGTTAAATGAATGAATGAAATGATGCTTTGTTCTGGTGCTCCCTACCCCTGAGGCAGAACTGACTGGATTTCAAAGTGAAATATCTTTTCACCTTCAGAATGTCCCCAGTGAGAAATGGGGTAGATTGAAGTCATTGCTCCTAGATCCCTGAGGTGTCCTCTCCTTGGGTTCCTTTTTAGCTCTCTCCCTTCTTTCCTTCCAACTCCTAACAAAGAGGTGATGGACTCAAGAGTCAGAATGAGATATACATTTTTGGACCTGGCCAAGCACAGTAATTTGTTTTGCTTGATTATGCATATTTGTTACAAAGGTTTGTTTTTTTTTTCTTTTTCGTTTAATGGGAGGGATGTAGGAAGAAGAGAAAATAGATGCTTATTAATTTTAAAAAATATGAGCTTTCAAAAGAAAACTCTTTGCATGCTTATGTGAATGATAACTAAGATGGGGTGATCGAGGTATTGACCCCAGGGCACCAAAAATTAGAGGGCACAAAATTTATGGCATGTACTACTTTAGCAGCTAGTAATTTCCTCTCGTGCTCATTTGAATTTATCATAATTATATCTATCATATTAATTTTATACCATGAACTAAAGTTGGTTTGAAGAGCATTTTTTGTTTGTTTGACCCTGGCACAAAAATTACAAGTCACAATTTAGCTTCTAGAATCTATAGCTTACCAGTAAAGATTTTTATTAAAACTGAGGATGGAGGGAGGCTTAGTTAATAAGATGAGGAAATAAGAACAAACCAAGCACTGTGTAGGTCAAGGCAACAAACATTTATTAAGTGCCTACTATGTGCCAGATGGTTGAGTTGTACAGCTATTGGCAGAAACATAGAAGGCTGCTATTGCTCTGTTGCATTAGAGTCATATTCTCTTTGCAACTCCATTTGTGGTTTTCTTGGCAGAGACTGGAGTGGCTTGCCACTTGCTTCTCTAGCTCATTTTACAGATAAGGAATCTTGAGGCAATCAAAGTTAAGTGACTTTCCCAGGTTCACACAGGTAGTAAGTGTCTAAGGCTAGATTAGAACTCAGGAAGATGAGTCTTTTTGACTCCAGGCCTAGCGTTCTGTGCACTGCGGTGCCACCTAGCTACCTCGCTGAAAGGCTTATAGCACCATATAAACATAAGCTATCAATTATAGTGACTAAGAAGGTTTCCACATCTACTACATGTCTTAAAGACATCAATTTTAGTGGCCTTGCACAGAGTAATGTAGGAAAAGAGCACTCAATTTGGAATGAAAGGATTGTGATACTATTGTTTGATATTCCGAAGCCTCGATTTCCTTGCTGTTGGACACAAGCAACACTTCTCAATGTTCAGGCTTAAAGAGTGACCCAGGGCACTGAGAAGCAGTGACTTGGCCAGTGTCACACAGTTTGTATATATCAGAGATGAGACTTGACCCAGGTCTCCCTGACTTATATGGTGGCTCTCTATCCATGATGTGGCATGTATGGGGTATTCAGGGAGCACTAGCACCTCTGGTGTGAGGGCTGCTGAACCCTTTTCAGAGCTGCTCATTCACCATTGGTTTCCACCTTCATCCAAGTCACTCATGGCTCCAAAAAGCATGCACAGTGGCCACACCCAAGTAAAACCATCTCCAAAGATGGGCAAAACCAGGTTGAGGGTAACCAACAGTCCTCAAAAATGTTGGTGAGTTAAGGGGATGTCTGCCCCAAGTGTGGGAAGATTTTCCCCGGCAGATTGAGCAGATGACAATTATCTGTTCCAAAGGCCATGAAGACAGCTAAATCAGGTGCTATGTAGCCATGAGAGCTTGGCTGGACATCCAAGACACCAAGGTCATACACTGCCTCCCAGGCCATCACCAGTCATCTTGACTTTGTCTTGTCCTGTACTCTGGAAAAGAGTGAGGCTAGTGATTTTGTACAACTCTGTCTCACTTAAATCCCATTCACATGCAAGTTAAGACAATACCCCAAGGACCAACAGCTATGTGCCAGACTGTGTGCTAAGCACTGGAGATACTGAGAAAGGTAAAAGGCAGATCCTGTTTACAATCCAAAGAGGAAGATAACAGGCAAACAACTACATAGAAAGTATATATAAATAGGATAAGTCAGACATGTTCTTAGAGAGAAGGTACTAGCATTAAGCAGGGTGGGGGGTGTGTGAACAGGAAAGGCTTCATGCAGAGAGCGAGACTTTCATTGAAACCTTAAGGAAGCAGGGAATGAGGTGGCAGAAAGGGTTGGGGGAGAGTTCCAGGTATAGGGGATTCTGGGAAAATTCCCAGAGTAGAGAGAATAGAGGGTAGGAGGGCAAGGCTTGTAGGGTGTAAGAAGACTGGAAAGGTAGGAGGGGGCCAGGTTAAGGAGGTCTTTAAAAGCCAGACAGATGATTTTCTATTTGATCCTAAAAGCAATAGGGAACAACTGGAGTTTTTTCATAGTAGGAGTAGTAGGGAGGCAGGGTGGGAATGGCTGACCTGATCAGACTTGTGCTTTTAAGATCAGTTTGACAGTTGAGTAGATGATGGATTGAAGTGAGGAGAGACTTGAGGAAGGGAGAGCAACCAGATTATTGCAATAGTCCAGGCCTGAGGTGATTAGGGCTTATACCAGGGTGCTGCCAATGTCAAAGCATAATTATGATAACAAAGCTTTCTGGAGAGAAAAAATTGAGAAAATGTACTTTTTTCCCTTCTTGGAAGATGTGATTTTTGAGTGTGGAATACTATATATGTGCTGTCAGACTCAGCTGAAGTGTTGATTAATGTTCCTGAACTTTTTTCTCGCTTTTAAAATTTTTTTAAAAATGTTATTATAAGAGATGGATCATTGAGTAGGGGAGGGATATATTTAGAAATGAAGGTAAGGTAAAAATAACAGTAACCAATATTTTTAAAAGAAAAATAGTTGAAACAACAGTATTATAATAAAATTAATTAACATTGACAAAAGTAAAATTGAATAAAAAGTGTTTTTTTTTTAGTCTTGGGAAAAATAATGTAAGGTTCTCATCTCATTCAGCATCTCCAGAATATCTTCCTTCCCTCAAACCTCATATTTTAAATGGGGTTGCCTCTACAACCTAGCGGGACTTCTGAGAATCCCTTTCATAGACTTTTCCAAGTAACACAGAACATCTTAATAGAGTCATCCAACAGGCAGATAGAAAAAGGGATGAGAGGTCAGGACTGAAGATAAAGATTTGGGGGGCACAGATCATAGGCTCCTAACACTGTACAGGTGAGGAAAGGGAGGAGCAGAGAGGTTAAGTGATTTGGCCAGGGTACTACAGGTAGTAAATGGCAGAGGAAGGATTTGAACTCAGACCTTCTGACTTGATAACCAGATTTCTTTTCTCTCTACCACGCTGCCTCTCTCAGTATGGAGTTTATATTTAAAAGTGTAGGAGTAAATGAGTTCTCCTAAAAGGGAGAATGAGGAGAGAAAAGATAAGTCTGAAGATGGAGAAGACCTAGAAGGGACATAATGATTGCTATCTTCAAATACTTGAAAGGTAGCAATTTACAAGAGGGATTAAATTTATTCTATTTGGCCCCAAAGGATGAAAGGAGAATGAGTTTGTGGAAGTCACTCAGAGGCAGATTTGGGCTCAATATAAGAAAGAACTTCCTAATATACAGACCTAGCCAATAACAGACCACACTACAATGTAAAGGGAGGAATTTCATAAAGCAGAACTCCCCAACCAGAAGCCAGATGCCCGCCTGTCAGAAATCTTGTAGATGGGACTCCTGCTCAGGTGTGGGCAGGACTAAATGACCTCTGAGGGGTTTTTCCAACATCTCCATGATTCTATGAGACAAAGGAGGGGCCAGAGAAAGAGAGAAAACCAGAAGAATGTGGTGTCACAGAAACCAAGGACCCGCACCCCCCTTATCTCTCTTGTATTCTCCCTGACTTCTCTGTCTGTTTGAATCAGCCTAGCCCTCTCAATTCTACACACACATACCACCCTAACCCCATACTCATTCCTAGATCTACAAATCTCTGCCCTTCTACTCCCCCTGTCTACCAACCACAAATCTAACTACCCTTCAAATCCCAGTTCATACCCTACCTCCTCCCAGAAGCCTTCCCATTTTCTGTCACTTTCAACTGATCTCTCCCTTCCCTGTACTCCCACGGTGCCTAGTGTCTGCCCCACATGGTCTAACGATGATTATATATGCTGTCTTGCTTTCTTCTCTGAGTTTTTCATGTGTGGGAGCCTTGTCATAGTGCTTTGTACAAAGGAGACTTTATACCTCATTGAGGAGAAAAAATTCAACTATTTCCTGATAGTTCCTGAAGAGCAGGCATTTGTACTTTTGCATCTTTGGCAGCCCATGATGCCTAATGTTGCACTGGGGATAGGAAAGGTGGTGAGAAAGTAAATGTTGGTCTGATTGCAGAGCATGTCAGGAAAGAGGGGGAAGTCAGCAGTGTAAAATGTGGCTAAAAAGTGGGGAAAATGAGGACTAAGAAAAAGACCACTAGATTTGGTTAGGAGGATGTTACTGAATGAAAGAACAAATGAATGAACAAAAAATAAGTTTTTATTCTATCAGAGCCATTGTACAAGGTACTAGGGATTTGAAGACAAAAATGAAATGGTCTTCAAGAAACCCAGATTGTAACAGGGGTAGACAACACATATAGGGAAATAATGACTAAGGAAGGGGGTGTTTAGGAAGTAATGGGGAAAGTGAGTTAATTCATAGCACAGCCAATTGATGCACCCTTTTCAATACTGATGATTATATTGCTGTATTATGTGGTAAGGTACAAGTTCTGTCCAAATTAGTGACAGGTGAACTTAAGAGGCTTGTGATTCACAATGGAATCATGTCCAATAAGGATGCTGAAAGAGGTTTGTTTTTTGGTTTGTTGTTTTTTCATTGGTTTGTTTTTTTCCAGCAAGATGCATATACAGTGCCAGTGTAGGCCATAACAAACTTCAGCTGAACCAATCATGGAAAGGTCATCAGGTTTCTTTGACAAGCAAACACATTCTAATGGCTATGTTGGAATAAATGTGATTGGTCTGTTTCTCAAAAAAATCCAGCCTCCTTTTTCTTTTGGAAAAAATTATGTTTTTGTTGAAATGAAGGTCGCCCTTGCAAATGCTGGCAATTTCAGTGACTCAGGAGGTATGACTCATAGGAAGACAGGCTTATACATTTAGAGATGGAAAGAACATCAGAGGTCATCTAAGCCAACCCTTTAATTTTAAAAAAATAGGAAACTGGAGCCTAGGTAGGCAAAGTTGGCTTACATAGATAATAAGTATCAGAACGGGGATTCAAACCTAGGTTTTCTGACTCGATTGTATGATGCAGGGGGTACCCAATGAGTACATAGTCCCTAAAGCTTTTGCAGTACACTTTGCTGACCACAAATATGCCCATGGAGGCTGAGTGAGCCTACTTCTTCCTCAGTTAAACTATGGATAGGTCAGCTTATTTCATGGTGACAAAAAACCCAACAACAACAACAACCATATAACTGAAAGGTGAACTGAGGCTTAGTATGCTGGTAACCAGCAAGGCAAGAACAACTGTGGACCCTTCCTGGCTACCATGTGGCTGTGAATTCATGGAACCACTATTTCTGTTGTATTTATTCTTTCCTGATCTTAGGCAAATTAGTATCAAAAACTTAATGCATTAATTTATGACCTTGAAAGCTTTGAAAGTTTGGAAGAGCCATGAATTGTCCCTTTGGCAACAAGAGCTGGTAGTGGCAATAGCCGAGTCTAGTGAAAAGTCAGTCTTAAAAAATGACTGGCTTGATTTAACCTTGCAGTGGAAACTCTTTGTCTTGCAAATATAGGAGTAACTAATCTGTTATAGCTATGCCACAGCCATAAGTGAATTTAATGGGGAGAATGTTTTGTAGCAGCCACTCTCCCCAGGAACCAAAGTGATAGTGGAGACTGTGCTCCAAGGTGGGGGGATTGTTATACTTTGGTTCTCCTCAGTAAATGTCCCTTTGTAAAAGCTAATTGATATAAATTGGTTAAATGATATTGGGACGATATTAACTGGTGACCAATATGTGGAGGGGAACACACTAGATAGGGACTCATGAGCAAAAATATTAGACGTCCCCCAAGCCCCTTAGGGTTACCCTTACAGTCCAGAGAAGAGATGCAGCCAGCTGCCTTCTGGGACTCACTCTCTTAACCCTCAGTGGCACTGGGAGATCAGATTCCCAGAAGGCAGCTGGCTGCATCTCTTCTCTGGACTGTTGCCTTCAATTACAAATGAGAAAATTAGAAATACATGGAGAAAGTTTAAACTGGTATTCTTTGCTCCCATGGAACCCTCTGGTAAACATCTCTAAGAAGAAATAATGACCACACCCTAACAAAATAGGAGGGTCACAATGGAATTAAGAACCCTTGCTTGTTTATCTCTTCCAATATTCTTCAAGAAGCCCAAGTTAGAGCATGTGCCAGAGATAACACTCACCATATGTCTCTCTGGACAATTTTATTTTATCACCTACATGGAAGGGGAGGGGGAGTATAATTGCATTAACTAAAAAATAGGGAAGAATAAGGGGTGTTGTTTAGTGGGGGCGGAGAAGCAGTTAGATGATCTCCTATGCCATAATAGTTATGAATCATGCTATTAGCTACCTCAGAAGGCAATTACAGGAGCTTCTCTATGAAGCAGGTTAGCAGAGTGTGGATGTGGGTGGGACCCAGTGAGCATGATGGATATGGGCTAAGCTTTCAGGTTAATAATGTCCTGCTGAGAATGCTGTGCAGTACCTACTTATTCTCAGAGTATCTGGCCCACCCCATATGAGTTGTTACAATTCAATTCAACAACTACTGAGCAACACACAGAAAGACAGACTTACTTCAAGCCCCAGGAAACACTAGTTTCCATCTTTGCCCTACTTTAAACTTGACCTTTTGCCTTAGACCACTCACTCTTCCCTGTAAAATGAGGGTAATCATACTGACCTCACCTGTCCCACAGAGCTGGTACAGAGAAAGTACTTTGTAAATCTGAAAGTGCTTTAGAAAATCTGATTGATCGTTATTCTTGAGTAAGTCAGATGACCTCTGTAAGCATTCAGTTATAAAATGGGGAGAATAACACTAGTGCTACTTAATTCTGGAGGTAACAAAGTGCTCTGTGACCTTTAAAGTACTATAGGAATGTGAGTTATTATTATTATGACTGCAAAGATTATAACCAAATATTAAAATAAGACCTTTAACATGTTGGGGAGTTTCTCTATGGAGGATTTGTGGGAAGACATGGACAAGTATTACACAAGGTGAAAAGGCATGGAGAGAATGCTTTAGATTTCAGGACAAGAAATAGCCACATTGACAAGGTCATAGCTCCATTGAAGTATCATCATCATTACCACCACCATCACCATTATCTCATTCTTTTCCAATGGTATTCAGACAAACATGGTCCTGGGCCAGGTTGTTCTCCTGCTATTATTCTTTTATATTTAATGTTCTATAGCATATAGCACGAGCAGATAAAATAACTCCTTTTTGTAACTGAATAAAAGCTTTGGAATTTAAGTTCCTCTTCTCTAGGCTCACTGAAGAATCATCAGGACCATTCCAATTTCAGATAGGACAATGGATATGTACCTTATCCTGCTCCCACCTGCTTTTGATTTCTTCTAGTAAGTCTCTATATTTTGAAAGTTTTTCATTGTATGTGGTATGGAAATTAGGAACATTTATTATGTTGACATCTATTTAAAGTGTTTTCAGATTTTTATGGATCAATATGTAATCATGGGCAACTGTTCTGCCTGTGATAATGGTCTGCTTTTATTGTGGTTTATTTCTCAAATTCTCAAAGGTATTTTGAGATCTGTATCTGTAATCCTGAGCTTTGTTGTTTGTTAGTTTGTCAAAGATAGGGATAGGGAATGGACCCGTGATTGCATTAGTACAGGGAACTACCAAATGAGGGGAATTCCTCCACTAATGCAGACTAACACCATTTCTGTAATTTATTGTCAGAGAATTGCTTAGAGCATTGAGATGTTTAATAACATGAGCAGGATCACATAGCTGGAATATATCAGAAGCAGGATTTGAACCCAGATGTTCCTAGCACCAAGGCCAGCTTTCTGTCCACTACACAATTCTGACTCACTTATGAAAGACAGTGAACTCCTTGTGTATAGTTCTAGTCACGAACTCTTGTCTTGCTAGGTATTTGGTAGGAGATTAATTTCCTCATCCTGCAATGATGTGTTGTATCACGTCTAGTGTTTCCTAGCAAATCCACATTGGTTAATAAGTCTAAGGTCCTAAAGGAGCCTATCTACCTATAAACCTATTTATAATTTCCAAATTATTTTTTTCAATCAGCAAAAAACTGTTTTATCTCTGTCTCCTCTTCCGTCCCCCATCTGTTATTGGAGAAAGGAAAATTAACACACCTGTTATGTATCAGCATTGGCCACATTAAAAAAATGTCTCACTCTGTAGTCCATACTGTTCTATCTTGCTATGGATAGCAAGTTTCATCACTAGTCCTCTGGAATTGATTGTTGATTATAATGCTGATCAGAATTCCTAAGTCTTTCAAAGTTGTCAGTCTTTACATTATTGTTGTCATTATATAAAATTCTCTTCTGGTTCTACTCACTTCAGTTTGCATCAGTTTATAATAGTCCAAGTTTCTTTGAAACCATCCTCTTCATCATTTCTTTTTTTTCATCATTTCTTACAGCACAATGGTATACTATCACATTTGTATATCAAAAAGTGTTCAGAGATTCCCTGATAGATAACATTTCCTTAGCGTGTAAGAGTATTTTGAACCCTGATCACTGATGAAAGCATTATGTGTGCAAAGTGATTGCTTATTTCCTACAAGTGTCATCAAAAACCCTCCATCACTGCTTCTAACATATAGGTAGAACTTGTGCCTTGACATGACATATTCATTTGAAGTTTCTCATAGAATGATAGGGTTATACTTAAGTCTAATCAGAGAGAGCAGATGAGGACTCTATAAAGGGAATCATTCCTTTAAGCTCTGAGATAGTTTCCATTTGACCCACTCAGAGTGATGGGTAGCTATGAAACAACAACAAGAATAATAAAACAACAATAGTAAAGAACTCAATGAAAAATGTCAACAAAGTTATCAAACTCATGGTGGAGTATTACAGATTTATTTATAGACACAGAGGGATTTATGATGGTGGTTCCAGCTATTGATAGGATATGGGGGGGGTGACTGAGAGTGAGGAGTTGAACATGACTCTGAGGTTTTGAGCCTGGGTGACTAGAAATATGGTGGTGCCCTCCACAATAATAAGAAAGTTTGGAAGAGATTTGGATTTTGTGGAAAGATGATACAATGATGATGATTACAGTCTATGCACATTTACTCATCCTAGGTTACTCACTCTGTCCTACCCAAAATGAAAAGGGGTAAAGTGGAGCTCTTATTCACCTGTCACTTTCCTAGATCACAGAGTCTGCCCTTTGAGAGTTATCCACCACATTTAGGAGATAATCTAAGAGGCAGGGCTGAGTATCCTGCGGGAGAGGATAGGAATCTCTCAGTGGCCCCTGAGCAGTTGCTACTCTGGGTGTCTGGGAAGATGTTTGGTTATAATTACACCCAAAGAGTCAATGGGTTAGGAGACTGTACATCTGAAGGAGGAGAGAGAGTTGGGGAGGAGGATCAGGGGTAAAGGGTAAGATTAACTATGGTCAGGTCGGTGCTGAGATGGGGCCCATCTTTCCACTCTCTGATAGCTTGATCACAATTCTCCAAAATTAAGGATTCAGCTTCCACTTTCAAAATCTTGCCTCTTTGTACTTGAGAGGAAAAGAAACCAGCCTGTGGGATAATCAAAATGAGGGTGCTTCACCTGCTGGAACAGAATGGCTGAAAATAGAAGGAGCTGCTTATAACTTCTAGAGACAGAGATGCCCGAATACCCTCCCCTCATGTTGTGAATTCCCAGCACTGAGGCTGATCATTTCTAGTTTGCATTTCTGAGTCATTACCCAAAGCTACAAGTGGGGTGGAATAATTGTCCCATTAATGATTACAATTCTGATTACAGGATGCAGATGTCATTATAGCAAGAGGAGCATTAATCAATGTCTCCTGAGGGATGGCCTGCTGACAGTTTCTGAAGGCCCTTGATTAAGAAGGAGACTCTTGGCCATCTCTAAGTGGCAGGAAGAGATGCTGTAATTGTGGACACATAGGGAGATGCCAGGTTCTGGGCCTCATTGAAATATATTTCTCTCCTTTTCCTTTATGTTATCACTAGTCTAAAGCCTCTAGGGAGGCAGCTACTCTTCTTTAGAAAGTAGCCTTTTGGAATAGGCTAGGCTCAGGAAATGCAGTAGTAAATGACACTAGTAATGTAGTGTTTGATAAACCCAAAGACTCCAGCTTCTGGAATAGGAACTCAGTATTTGACAAAAACTGCTGGGAAAACTGGAAGATAGTATGGCAGAAATTAGGCATAGACCAACATCTGACACCTTATACTAAAATAAGGTCAAAATGGATACATGATTTAGACATAAGAGGTGATACCATAGGTAAATTAGGAGAGAAAGGAATAGTGTACCTATCAGATCTGTGGAAAGGAAAACAGTTTTTGACCAAACAAGAGATAGAGTATATTATAAAATGCAAAATGGATGATTTTGATTATATTAAATTAAAAAATTTTTGTACAAACAGAAGCAATGCATCCAAAATTAGAAGGCAGGCAGAAAGCTGGGAAACAATTTTTGAGGCCAGTGCTTCTGATAAAGGCCTCATCCCTAAAATATATAGGGAATTAAATCAAATTTATAAGAATCCAAGTCATTCCCCAATTGAGAAGTGGTCAAAGGATATGAACAGGCAGTTTTCTGATGAAGAAACCAAAGCTATCTATTCCCATATGAAAAAATGCTCTAAATCTCTAATGATTAGAGAGATGCAAATTAAAACAACTCTGAGGTACCACCTGACACCTATCAGATTGGCTAAAATGACAAAAAAGGAAGATAATAAATGTTGGAGAGGCTGTGGGAAAATTGGAACACTAATGCATTGTTGGTGGAGCTGTGAGCTGATCCAACCATTCTGGAGAGCAATTTGGAATTATGCCCAAAGGGCAATAAAGCTGTGCATACCCTTTGACCCAGCAATCCCACTTTTAGTTCTTTTGCCCAAAGAAATCATGGAAGGGGGAAAGGGACCTACATGTACAAAAATATTTATAGCTGCTCTTTACGTGGTGGCAAGGAATTGGAAGTTGAGGGGGTGCCCATCAATTGGGGAATGGCTGGACAAGTTGTGGTATATGAATACAATGGAATACTATTGTGCTGTAAGAAATGATGAGCAGGAAGAGTTCAGAGAAACCTGGAGGGTCTTACGTGAGCTGATGATGAGTGAGATGAGCAGAACCAGAAGAACATTGTACACAGTATCATCAACATTGAGTGTTGACCTACTGTGATGGACTATATTCTTCTCACCAATGCAATGGTACAGAAGAGTTCCAGGGAACTCATGATAGAAGAGGATCTCCAAATCCAAGAAAAAAAAAGAAAGAAAGAACTGTGGAGTATAGATGCTGATTGAACCATATTATTTCTTTTGTTTTGGGTGCTGTTGGTTTTTTTTTTCTTTCTATTTTGAGGTTTTGCATCACTGCTCTGATTCCTTCTCTTGTAACAGGATTAATGCAGAAATAGGATTAATGTTATTATGTGTATATATATATATATATGTGTGTGTGTATATATATCTATATCTATATGTATATGTATAGAGATATATAGATATAACCTATATCAGATTACCTGCTGTCTAGGGGAGGGGGGAGGGAGGGGTGGGAGGGAGAAAAATCTGAAATTTTAAAGCATGTATAAACAAAAGTTGAGAACTATCTTTACATGTAATGGAAAAAATAAAATACCTCATACATTAAAAAAAAAAAAGAAAAAAAGAAAGTAGCCTTTTGAGTGTGATGGGAAAAAAATCTACCCTCAACCAGCTTGCACAGCTCCTTAGTACATAGGCAGGTATCCAGAATTTCTGTACCCGGATTTCCATTTCATTAAAAAAAATTATCTTGAACTTAAACCCCAAAAAAGAGCACATATACAGCATAACACAAAAGAGGACTGAAATACAACCACACATCTCCATTTTATACTGCTTGCTTTAAAAAAATACATAAATTTTTATGTTTAAATTTCTATGTAATAGAATACCAATTTTATGTATAAACAACAATAATAAAATATTAAAACAATAAATCCTACATATTACTTTCAAAACTGTCCTTCTCATCTGTGCTTCTTTCTGAGTTGCTGGCAGTCAGACTTTCAAACATGATTTAGTATGTGGGTGGGGACAAGGAAATGGGTCAAGTATTTGCTCATCAGTCCAAATTATCCACAGGTGGGAAATCAGGAAGTGGAGGATACTGAAACTATTATATGAGGACCAGCTGAATCAGTTGTTAATCAACAAGCACTAATTAGTGGACAGCTATGGGGTGTATTAAATGGAGTGCTGGGCCTGAAGTCAGGAAGACTCATCTTCATGGGTTCCAATCTGGCCTCAGACACTTACTAGCTGTGACCCTGGGCAAGTCACAACCCTGTTTACCTCAATTTCTTCATCTGTAAAATGAACTGGAGAAAGAAATGGAAAAACCACTCCAGTATCTCTGCCAAGCAAAGCTCCCAAAAGGGGGTTAATGAAGAGTTGGGCACAACTGAACAACAACAACAGATCCCAGATACTATGTCAGGCACAGAGATACAAAGACAGAAAGATGATCGATCCCTGCCCTCAAGGAGCTCATCTCCTACCGAAAAAGGCCAGAGGAAGCCATGAGAGCTCTTTCCAAGTATTTGAAAGACTTTTATTATTTTTTAAAATAAAATAATTTTATTATTTTCCAGTTACATGTAGAAATAATTTTCAACATTTGTTTATATAAGATTTCCAATTTCAAATTTTTCTCCCTACCTACCCTCTCTCTCTCCCCCCCTCCCCTAGACAGCAGGCAATCTGATATAGGTTATATGTACATAATAACAGTAAACATATTTCTGCATTAGTCATGTTATACAAGAAGGATCAGAGCACAAAGGAAAAACCTCAAATCAGAAAACCAACAGCACCAAAAACAAAAGAAATAGTATGGTCTGATCAGCATCCATATTCTACAGTTCCTTTTTTTTTTTTTTCTGGATTTGGAGAACCTTTTCCATCTTTCTTGTTCCATTGGATTGGTGAGAAGAATCTAGTCTATCACAGTTGATCAACACATAATGTTGATGATACTGTGTCTAATGTTCTTCTGGTTCTGCTCATCTCACTCATCATCATCAGTTCATGCAAGTCCTTGAAGGACTTTTATATGGAATGCAACTGAAGTCAATGTAATTCCCTCCTTCCTCTGTTCCACTGGGGGAAGGAGAGAAGATGGGAGCAAAGGTGGGTTGGCTTTACCTATGAAGTTCTGATGAGAAGGAAGGAGAGGAGTTATTAAGACATTGGCTTTTCAAGAGGTGGAAAGAAGGACTGATGAGAAGGAAACCATATTTCAGGGGCAGGAAGGCCACTCTGTTCCTGGGCCTACCATTGCACCAGTCTCCAGTGTTTCACTAGGGATAAGTAAGCAGTGACTACTGACCAGTCTCAAAGGGTCCAGTCAATGAGTCAGCTATACCAGGAAACAGTAAGGGAAACGAGTATGGCCTTTGAGGTTGCTTCCACCTTTAAGATTCTGTGATTCTCTAAACACTCTATCTGAAATACTATATAAAATCCCAGGAATACTGGTGACCTTAGGTACTGAATTTTCCAGATGTAGAGACAATAGGGCTTTTGCTTCTCCCAGTTTTGTCCGACCTTCTCTCATAAGAGGCAGACTAAGTCACAGTGTTATAAGATACTGAAATTGGAGTTGAGAAGAACTGGGTTTTTAATGAATATTAAATTTGGTTGATATCTGTTATTTTAAAAAGTTTTGAGAGACTGAGTTTCTGGATAAATTAAAATCAGCTTTATTGACTACATCTAGAAAGCAGTCAACAAAAGCAGACTCATTATCCCCTCAGTAGCCAAATAGACCGAACCTGCTAGACCTTCAATATTTATGACGTTCTTTTGAAACTGAGGGTAAAAATAATCTCTGATTATTCAACAAGTAATAAGAAAGAATGAATATTATAATGGGAGGTGGACTATATTAAAATGAGGGCCTTTGGGGTATATGAATTGGATCACCCACATCTCAGTAAAAAAGACATCAATTTTTGTATCACCTGTCTGACAGAATGGAGGATCCACATTTTCCCAGACCTGTCAGGGTAAAGACAATGAACAGGAATCCATCTATTAGCCTGAACTTAAAATTTCTTTTACTGTCTGATTAGATCTTGGCCTGGGTACATTTTTTTTTTTTGGTGAGGCAATTGGGGTTAAGTGACTTGCCTAGGGTCACACAGCTAGTAAGTGTCAAGTGTCTGAGGCCAAATTTGAATTCAGGTCCTCCTGAATCCAGGGCCGGTGCTCTATCCACCGCACCATCTAGCTGCCCCTGGGTACATTTTTTACAGTGTTTTCCCATACTGGTTGATTTCTGGATGAGGAAGTAGGAAAGGGGGGAAAAAAAACTTGGTTCTGACTCAAGAATTAGTTATTAATACAAGAGAAAAATAATCATTTCTCACATACCCTTAAAGGTTTCTCAGTGTCTGGCTCAGTTGATCCCTGGTGCCTGAGGATAAATTAGCTGTGTGACCCAGGGTGAACCATTTAACTTCTCTGTATTTCAATTTCCACATTGACAAATGAGTGGGTTGGACTCAATGGCCTTTAAGATCTCTTCTGGATCTAAATCTACAGTGTGATGTCTGAGCTTTTGCTCACACCATCTTCCATGCCTGGAAAAAGTCCCTATCTTCATCCTTCCTTGGATGCTCCAAGGCCTAATTTTGGGCCTACCTTTTCCAGGAAGGAATTGCCTGATCCTGAATTGAAAGTCAACTTTCCCTCCTCAAGCCTCTCCAAATACTCTGTCAGGATCACTGCTTCATCCCAATACTACTCTTCTGTGAGTCATAGTTGCATATACACCCCCTGCCCCAATCTCCTTTACTGTCAGAATTAAGCAGGGTCTAAGACATAGATTTCTGCCAGAAGAGCTGATCTGGCCTGTTCCTGGCACCAAGGCGATGCTGAGTTCATACAAGTATTTGTGTGGGCACGTACATGTGTGGACACACGTATACATATGTGTGTACTTGTGTGCGCATACACACATGTGTGCCCTGCATGCATGCATATTTATATACAAATCCTAGGTCTGCTGCTTCCTACCTGTGTGACCTTGAACAAATCATCTCTTTGGACCTTAGTTTAGGATCATGGGGGTTTAATCATTTTTTCAGTCATGTCTGACTCCTTGCAACCTCTTTTTGTGGAGTTTTCTTGGCAGAGATACTGGAGTGGTTTGCCATTTCTTTCTCCAGTTCATTGTACAGATGAGGAAACTGAGGCAAGCGAGGTTAAGTGACTTGCCCAAGATCAAGCAGCTAGTAAGTGACTGAGGCCATATTTGAACTCAAGGCTTCCTGACTACAGGCCAGGCATTCTATCCATTGTGCTACCTAGCTGCTCCAGTTTAGGATACCCTGAAAAAAAAGTTTGTGCATGTATATATATATACTAATATACATACATGTACGTGCACACTCATCTCATATTGTATATGTACATATTGAATATTATGCATATATGTTTCATATTATACATATATTTCATACTACACATTAATATATTCTATATTATACATAAATTCATATTGTATGTTTCCTGTTATACACGTGTCTATTTCATACCACATATGCATGCTTCATATTCTGTATCTATTTAATATCATATGTGCTGTGAAAAAAATCATTAATAATAGAGCCAGGCCTGACCTTTCTTAAGGTCAGCCCAGAGTCAGGAAGTTACCTCATTCAAAACCACACCTACCTGAAAGCTTTGTTCTCGCCAGAGGATCTGAACTGTGACCTCAGCACGTTCTACTCATGGACTGCCCTCAAATCCAGTGAACCAATGGATTTGGGTCATGCTGGCCAATTAGCTTGGAGCAGTGTATAGGGATTGCCTCTCTTCCAGACCCACAGGTAGCTTCTGCTCTCACAGGCACAGGACTATGGCTTGGAGGTGGTGGGCACATGCCTGGTTCTAGGTATGTAGGGCTTCTGAACTTTCTGAACTCCACATGTTCTCTCTTTACTAATATCTAATATACTTTAATAAATGCTTAATGCCCCAAACTGGTGCAGTAGCCACTAATTCCTGTTAAGGGCTAAAATTCTAGCTAAACTGTCTAAAATATCCAATGAGTGGTCGCCAATAAATTATAAGCTTTAGCAAGAGTTAGACTTTTAAGCATTTATTAAGGAGAACAAGAATTTGGTAAAGAGAGAGGAAAAAGGCCTAGATTCCTATCTATTAAAGCGAGAGCACATTTCTAGCTCCGCTCTCCACCAGAGTCCAAAGGAAAGAGAGTGAGACCGAGCGCCAGTCTCTTCCTTCCTCCTCCCACTAGCCCGCGTCACTTCCTGACGCCAAAAAAAAAGACTCCTGGTCTTGCCCTCAAAGACCTTCACTTCATGGGTGGAACTCTTCTACAGTAAGTCTCCAGCAGGTGGCGTCATTCCAATCGTTACATTTCTAAGTAACAAATATATTAGAAACCCCAGTTAATTTTCCCTACAGTAGGGACAGTAATAGGGTCACCACATTTAATTTTACTCATTGCAATATATATCATATTATATATACATGCTTCATATTGCACATGCATATATTAATATTACATTATGTTTCCCATTACATGTGCATATATTTTATACTATATATGTATTTCATATTATATGAACATGTTTCATTTGATTCATCTAGTTCATATTATATACATGTATTTCATATTAAATGTACATGTTATATTTCAGAGTATCCTACAAGGTTTAGTGAAGTTTTAAGTTGCTGAGACATTTGGGGTATCTGTATATGTAGGAATATGTGTATGGATGCATATAATATGTATATGTGTTTATATATATGTGTATATATGTATGTGAATAAGTATACATAGGCTAAATTGATTTTACAATTTTGCCAAGGACTGATGCTGACCAATAATAAGACGACACTAACTAAGCACCCATTGTGTATAGACTGAATACTGTACTGGGTGCTAAGTAAGAGTACAAGGAAAAAAAATATATAGGCTTTATAAAATCTATTTTGTCTATATGATAACAAGTAACTGAGATTCTTTACTGGTTAAACTTTCAGGACATTTACAAATTTGATTCCCTAAGGTAAGTATCAGGCATGTCTATAGGTGTCTTTTGTAAATAAATATAATCATTCAGTGCAAATGGGAAACAATAAAAGCTTTAGCTTCAAAGGGCAAAGAGCTAAAATAAGCCGTTGTTTGCTTAGGGAGTCACATTGGCAAATGGGGGTACACTGAGTATATCTTTTCCTTGACACCATAAAAACTGAAAATTATAACCAAAAAGAAATAAAGTTAGATATATTTCCAGAAATCATTAAAAATGTCCAGATTTCTTAGAACCAGAAAACAAAGTAAAAATAGAAAGAGTATACCAGTTATCCCCTGAAAGAAAGCCCAAAATGAAATTCTCCAAGGAATGTCAGTAACCTGCAGCCTCCAGGTTAGAGAAAAATACTTCAATTAAACAAAACGAAAGTATTCTAGTACCAAGAAGCTGCAGTCAGAATCACATTAATACTTACTAACTGCTATCTTTAAACAGAGGAGAGCTTGGAATGTGATGTTCCAAAAAGACAAGACAAAGGCTTACAACTGATAACCCATCTGGCAAAGGGGGATGTAATCCTAGAAGAGAAAATGTATCTTTAATAAAATAGAAAATTTCCAAGCATTCTTGATTTTTTAAAAAAGGCTAGAGGGGCAACTAGGTGGTGCAGTGGATAGAGCACCGGCCCTGGATTCAGGAGTACCTGAGTTCAAATCCGACCTCAGATACTTAACACTTACTAGCTGTGTGACCCTGGGCAAGTCACTTTACCCCAATTGCCCAGCAAAATAAACAAAAACAAAACAAAAAAAGGCTAGAACTGATTATATACTTTGGTCCCTGCATTGAAATGAAGGAGTCAAGAGAAATTTAGAATGGTATTTATATTTTACCAAATGAAGGGGACTATGTGGAGTCAAAGTGTTTACATGCTAATAGGAGTAGAAGAAATGTTTTCTCAAACCTAATGTCTTAAACTATATTTGAGAAAGTTAAATAAAAATGACAGTGCCTGGGAGTGGTTTGGGTTTACTGATTGTCTTAAAGGAAGATAGAAATGGGAGAGATGAGGGGCTATATTTGAAAGGAGAGGAGGAGGAAGAGGTGAGAACTCATTGTCTCACATGATAGGGATTCATGAGATAAATAGCATTCAAACATAAGCTTTATGTTCATTTGAGCCAAAGAAAGATGTTTTAATATATTTTTCAAATTTATTATTTATTTTTAACATTCTTTTCTTCTTAAATTTTGAGTTTCAAATTCTCTCCCTCCCTCTTACACCCTCCCCTAACCACTGAAAAGACAAACAATATGATATCAATTATACATGTGAACTTATGCAAAACATTTCCATGCCAGCCATATTTTTTAAAACAAGAAAAATAAAGTAAGAAAATTATAGTTCAGTTTGCACTCAGAGTTTACTGGTACTCTCTTTGGAGGTGGATAGGATTTTTTCATCATGAATCCTTTGGAATTATCTTGGATCATTGTATTGATCAGAGTAGCAGAGCCTTTCCCAGCTGATCATCATTGCAACATTGCTGTCACTGTTCACAATGATGGGGGCAGCTAGGTGGCGATGTGGATAGAGCACCAGCCCTGGGGTCAGAGTACCTGAGTTCAAATCCGGCCTCAGACACTTAACACTTACTAGCTGTGTGACCTTGGGCAAGTCACTTAACCCCAATTGCCTCACTAAAAACAAAAACAAAAACAAAAACAAAAACAAAAAAACAACAACACAATGATGTCCTGGTTCTTTTTTTTCTGGTTCTTCTTACTTCGCTTTGCATTAACTCATATAGGTCTTACCATGTTTTTAAGAAACCACCTCCCTCATAATTTCTTATAGTAGTCCCTAACAATCATATGCCACAACCTCTTCAGCCTTTTCCTAATTGATGACCATCCCTTCAATTTCCGATTCTTTGCTACCACAAAAAGATCTGCTATAAATATTTCTTTTTACAAATAGGTACTTTTTCTTTTTCTTTGATCTCTTTGGGGTAAAGACCTAGTATTGCTAGATATGCAAAAGTATACACAGTTTTATACCCTTTGGCTATAGTTTCAAATTTTTCTCCAAAATGATTAGACGAGTTCACTAGTCCAGCAACAATTCATTAGTGTAGAGGTATGAGGTGGCTCCTGAGAGTTGTTTTAATTTGTCTTTCTCTAATCAATAGTGGTGCAGAGGGGGCAGCTAGGTGGTGCAGTGGATAAAGCACTGCCCCTGGATTCAGGAGGACCTGAGTTCCAATCCAGCCTCAGATACTTGACACTTACTAGCTGTGTGACCCTGGGCAAGTCACTTAACCCTCATTGCTCCACCAAAAAAATAAAAATTAAAAATAAATTTTTAAAAATAGTGGTGCAGAGCATTTACTCATGTTATTATAGGTAGTTTTGATTTATTTTTCTGAAAACTTCTTGTTTATATCTTCTGACCATTTATCAATTGAGAAATGGCTCTTATTTTTATAATTTGGACTCAGTTCTCTAATCAGTATATATTTGAAAAATGAGGTCTTTATCAGAGAAACTTGCTGTAAAAATTTTTGATATTATTTCATTGTCTATGAATATTGTAGTTTCCCTGATTATCTCTTTTAATTAAGTCTATTTTTACTTTTGCTTTGTTTGAGATCATGATTGCTACCCCTCCCTTTTTACTTCAGCTGAATCATATTAGATTCTGTTTCAGTCCTTTATTTTAACTGTGTGTACCTTTCTGTTTCAACTGTACTTTTTGTAAACATCATATTGTTGGATTCTGGTTTCTAATCCCTTCTGCTATCTGCTTCTATTTTATGGGTGAGCTCATGATTCCTAACTGTGTATTTCATTCCATCCTTTTTTCTTCTGTTTATCCTTCTCTCTCTCTTTTCATTCTGTGCTTTCTCAGAAGTCTATTTTGCTTTTGACCACTGCCTCCCTTAATCTGTCATCCATTTTATTCTCTCCCCTTCCTTCTGTAATGTTTTTCCTCTCCTGCTTTCCTATTAGGTAAATTACATTTCTATACACAACTGAGTCTGTGTATATATATGTCGATAGATAGATAGATAGATAGATAGATAGATAGATAGATAGATAGATAGATAGATACATGCACACACACAAATATATTTTTGCTTCCATTTTTGAACCAATTCTGATGAGAATGAGATTTCAGACATTGTCTTCTACCCCATCCCCTCCTCTACCCCAGCTATTTTCTCCTTCATTGTGAAAACTCTTTCTTGGAAAACTCTTTTATGTGAGAAAATTCCTCTTTCTTATCCCTTCATTTATTTTGGAGATCATTCCAAAATAATCTACTGATATGCATGCCCTCTGTCTATGTAAACTCCTTTTAACTACCCTAATAATAAAGTTCTTGGGATTTACATGTATCATCTTCCTAAATAGGAATATAAATAGTATAACTGTATTGAGACCCTTGTGATTACTCTTTAATGTTTACCTTTTTATGCTTCTCTTGAGTCTTATGTTTGAATGTCAGATTTTCTATTCAGCTCTAGTCTTTACAAAGAAAGATTGATCTCTCTTTCTCTCTTTCTAACACACACACACACACACACACACACACACAGCATAAGTGGTGTATAAATTAAACTCAACAGGAAAATAGGCAAAGACAGAGAGAGGAGGGAGGTTTGAGAGAGGACAGGTATGGATTCTCCTTACCTAATGGAATAGTCATAAGCAAAATAAAAAAACAACAGTGTTGGAAGGGAAGAGGGAAGGGGGCTTAAAAAGGAAAGAACATAACAATAGCTAACATTTATATGTCACTTTAAGGTGACATATAATAAATAAAGAGCTTTGCAAAGCTCTTTACAAATGTTATTTCATTTAATCCTCATATCAACCCTGTAAGGTAGATGTTATTATCATATCTACTTTACATATGGGGAAACTGAGGCTGAGAGATTAAGTGACTTGCCCAGGGCCACAGAGCTGGTAAGCATCTGAGGTAGGATTTGAAGTTGAGTCTTCCTGACTCCAAGACCAGTACATTATCCACTGTGTCATCTAGGCTTCAATTGGGTATGGTACAAGGAGAAGATGGTCAGTAAAGAAAAAAATCGATCTCTTCAGTCATAGATCACTGATGTCAAGTATACCTCCATTCTCTTTTTATTACCTTCTTTGTAAAGAAGAGGGGCAAGGGCAAAGAGGGGAAAAGAAAAAGATGTAGATACTTAAATGATTCTGAAAACCACATAGGGAAAGGTGATTCAAGATTTTTCCTAGGAGTAACACAAAGCAGTCAGATATCTTTGTTTTCTTTAGGTGCCCCAATAGTTGATTAGAAGTTCTAGAATCTCAAGTCAGAAGGAATTTTAGAGATCATCTAGTCTGACCCTCTCATTTTAGCAATGAAGAAACTGAGGTTTCAAGAGCTGAACTAATGACTAAGACCCCACTGGTAATAAGCAGCACTCTCTACCTCCAAATTCAATGATCTTTTTACTAGGAAACTGTAAGAATTTTTGACACCTGATCAAACTGTTGAAAGTTCTAAGTTGTAGACCATCATCTGAAGGAGATACTTCAAAAAATTCCTTGTGAGTTGGTTACTTTTCTCACTAATCTTTAACTACTATCAAATTATATTTCTTTATATATTAAATGGTTGGTAGAGATATTTAGAACAAAACATTTTTTATCACTATCTTATCTAAACATGTTTTTTTCTTAGGCTTGAATAGAATGTGAGTTAAATATAGCAATTATTAAAATAGCAATGCATAACATTTATTAGAATTACTAAAGAGATCTAGGTTTTTTATTTTATTTGTGGGAATATAGTTGCGTGAAAAAGATGCTATATGCATTCTGATTTAATTAACCATACTTATGGGAAGCTTGGCTATTCAGAACACAAGGTCATTGGCTTTAATATGGGATAGCTACTATCAGGTGGTGCTTAAGTGTCCAAGCAGAGGTATAAATGATGGCAATAACATTAAAGGTTATAGATTAAGAGTTGGAAGAGAATTGAGAAGTTATATAATGCAACCCCTTCATTTTACAAATAATGACACTGAGGTCAAGAAATTAAGAAACTTGTTCAAATTTTCATGTTCAATGACAGACCTGAGATTTAAATCCAGATAGTCTGACTCCAAAGCCTATCCAAATGATAGATGTTCATATACACAATTACTCACTGATACATCTTTGTATGTACACAAAACCATATAATCTGATTTGGACTTCATGGGCTAGCTCTGTACTAAGTCTTACATAAGTATGATGGATTATGTCTTTTCTGCTGTAACAGCAGCTAGGCTTTTTTTTTCAGGATCCAGTAGTTTTAGTCATCATAACAACCCAAGTGGTTCAGTCTGCATGTGAACAATTATACAATCCTTCAAGATTCATGGGCTAATTTCAAGGGTTGAAACAGTGGTGAGGCTCTCCCACCCATTCCCCTACATTTAGCAGCAAATGTTCTCAAAAGAGATAATTATATGGAAAATGTTACCTTCACATCACTAAAAGGTAAAAACAAAACCCAATGTAAAACTCGTGGGTTCTGAGTTTTAGCAGAATAGGCAATTGCTAATTGAGTTTCAGTATTCATCCTAGAAGTTCTCTTCAGCCCTGGAATTCACAGTTTGGAAGTTACCTCTGTACCCCTGTAACCTCTCCTTCTGATTGGGTAGAATCCCAGAATTTCCATTTAAGGAAGGTGCCCAGAGCAACCACATTCCATTCCTCTCCGGGCTGCCCTTCTGTCTCTCCAGAGAACTTTCTCTACAATGCTTCGGCAACCTCTTCATTCTGGAAAGTCATTCCAGGACTGGAATTTAGCCCTTGGAAGTACTCTGCACCCTTGTTGCTTCTCCCTCTGATTGAATGGTTTCTCCCAGGAATTTAAGTAGGGCATCCAGGCCAGCCATGTCCCACTCCTCTCTAAGCTGCAAAACACTCTGGGATTTCTCTGACATGGTCCCACCAGGCACTTTTGCACCCCCTTCCTCCTTTCAGTTTCTTTGATGTGTTTTCTTCCTCCATTTGAATGTAAGCTCCTCGAGGGGGCAAGGGCTGTCTTTCTGCTTGTATTTGCATTCTCAGCACTTAGCACAAAACAATTTGTTTCGGTGGTCATGAAGGCAGTCGAAACAGGCACTGTGTGGCACTGAGAGATTGATCAGACATTAAAGATGCCAAGGTCATCCACTGCATCCTAAAAAGTCACTTTGACTTTTGACCTGCCACTGGACTTTGATGACTTAAGAAGACAGAGTGAGGCTGACTATTTTATGCAACTCTGCCTCACTTAAATCCATTTATGCACAAGTCAAGATATCACCCAGGATGTCATCAGTCCTCTTCAATAATGAAGGATGAACAACAATAGTCCCAGGCACATAGTAAGTGACTAATAAATGCTTGTTGGCTGACTGACCAGCAAGTGCAAGGATCAAGAAACCTGTCAAAGTATCCTTAAGTGTTTCCAGATGAGGGGCATATTGTTCCAAGTCAGTAGTTTCTGTTTTTCTACCAGCCTTCTTGACACTGATACAAGCATTAACATCTACGTTAGTATTTCCAGAAGAATCTTTGGCCCTACTTTGATTTGAGACTGTGTTGCTCTCACTTACATGGAGAAGACATATAGCTTAGGATATAATTCCTTCCCAGTAAGGGCCTGCTTTTCCAGTGTTCTTGAAGATTTAAGAGCATTCACTGGCCAGAACATCATGATGTCTTTTCTCAGTGCTAATTTGCCAAGGCACACAGATCTGAATTTTTGGACAGTCTTTTCTGCATACATGACTAGTCTTTCAAGGAAATTCAGCCTTGACCCACATTCAAGACACTTAGCGGTTGAAGATATAAGTGCCTATTTCCTGGTGGGAACACTATAATGGATTAGTTCTCATATATAACTCAAGGATGATATATGGTCAATGACATTGGGAAATGATTATCATAGGGTGGACATTCTGTTCAGCTTAGGTAATAGCAATTATCCTGAGAATAACCTTGAGAAAAGCTACTATTATCTTAGTGTGAGGACAAAGGCATTTGTAAAAGTTCAAAAAAAAAAGAGCCTATTGACCTTTTGGAATATAAACTTATGAGACTACAAGCAGCTATGTTTCAAAGAAAACTATTAACTCAACATATATGGGAAAGGGATTACAACAAACCATACTAAATATAAATATTTCTTCTAGTTAAGACAGTATCTTACCAGAGTAGAAGTAGAGGGTAGGGAATACTTGCAGTTTAAATAAAAAATAAATCATCCTGTCCTAAAAATGCTTTTAGTGAGCCCACAGAAGGTGAATTTATATCCCAGATCTTACATTCAAGCATAAAACCCCCTTTATTATCCATATATGAAAGAGAATACAGAACATTAATTATAAAAAGAATAATAGCAGGATATCAACTTGACTCAGGATCATCTCTATATAAACCCCATTGAAAAGGATGAGAAGAATGAGAATAGATATAAAATAACACTCAAATAATAATAATTGAAGGGTGAAAATAAGATAGTAGTAGTAGTAGTAGTAGTAGTAGTAGTAGTAGTAGTAGTAGTAGTAGTAGTGGTAGTAGTAATAAAGATAATAATATTGGATTAACCCATCATTTAGCTTCACTTCTACAGGTAAAAATTCATTGATGTCAACACTTTAAATAATGAGCTGAGTCTTAGTCAAAAAGACCAAAAAAAAAAAAAAACCTTTCTAGGACAACATATTAGAAATATATCATCAGAAATAATGTAATAAAGATAGATTACTGAGCTCTCCCCAAATGTAGAGTCATTTTTTTTTGTTTCATTTTGTTTTGTTTTTGTGGGACAATGAGGATTAAATGATTTGCTCACAGTCACACAGCTAGTAAGTGTCAAGTGTCTGAGGCTGGATTTGAACTCAGGTCCTTCTGAATCTAGGGCCGGTGCTTTATCCACTGAGCCACCTAGCTGCCCAATTGAGTCATTTTGTAGGAAAGTCGCCGAATTTAGAGTCAAATGACCTGGGTTCTAGTGCTGTGTACAGCACTATGTGACTGTGGGGTCACTTCAGTCAACAAATAAATCAAGAAACATACATTAAGTACCTACCACATTCCATCACCATAATAGGTTGTTATTGTTCAGTCATTTTTCAGTCATGTCCAAGTCTTCATGACCCCATCTGGGATTTTTTTTTGGCAAAGATACTGGAAAGGTTTGTCATTTCCTTGTCCAGCTCATTTTATGGATGAGGAAACTGAGGCAAACAGGATCTCAGGGTCACACAGCTTGTAAGAGTATGAGGCTGGATTTGTATTCAGGTCTTCCTGGCTCCAGGCCTGGCATTCCACACACTGTACCACCTAGCTGTTTTACTTTGCTAGATACTGGAGGTAAAAAGAAAAAGAAAAGGCGATCCCTATCCTCAAAGAGCTTACGTTCTACAGCAGGGTGGGCAAATGTCACATGCATAAAAACGTATACATAAGATACATACAGAGTAGGTTAGGAAGGCATTATAAGGTTCAGCAACAGGAAAGGTCTCTTGCAAGAAAGCAATATGTGACCTGAGCTTTGAAGAAGGCCAAAGATTCTAGGAGACAGGGGTAAGGAGGGAGAGCATTCCATGCATGGGGATGGTCAATGAAATACATGGAGATGGGAGATTAAGCATTATGTGTAAAGAACAGCAAGAAGGCCAGTTTGGTGAGATTATACAATGTGGACGGGAGCAATGGGAAATAAGACTGGAAAGATAGGATGGTTCCAGCTTTTGAAGACCTTTAAATGTCAGAGGACTTTGTATGTGACTTGGGAGGTAACAGGGAGTCACTGAGTATTGATTGAGTAGGTTGAGTAGGGGCAGGGAAAAAGTCAGAGCTGTGCTTTAGGGAAAATCACTTAGGTGCCTGTGTGAAGGAGGCTTTCTATTGGAGAGGGAGAAACTTGAGGCAGGGAGAGCAATTAGGAAACTATTGTAGTAGTCTAGGTGAGAGGCATTGAGTGCCTAAATTAAAAAGGTGACTATGGGGAAGGGGACATATGCAAGAGATTTAGGAGGTTAAAAAAAAGACAAGATTTTTGATTGAATAATTATGTAGAATGATTAAAGATAAGGAATCTAGGATAGGATGAATGAAAGGAAAGCAATAACCTCCAGAGAAGTAAGAAAGAAAGAAAGATAGGTTTGGGAGGAAAGATCATGAGTTCTGTTTTGGGGCATATTGATCTTGAGAAGTCTCCAGGGTGTACAGTTAGAAATGTCCTATTGAATAGCTGGCAATGTAGGATTGGTGCTCAAGAGAGAGACTGGGGCTGTATTATAGATCTGTGTGTCATATGTACAGAGATAATAGCCTATGAGAGTTGATCTAAGATATCAAGAGTAGAAAGAAAAAAGAGGACCCAGGACAGAGTGTTGAGGAACAACCCACAGTTAGGCAGAGCATTGCACCTGAAAGTCCAACAAAGGAGATTGAGACGTAGCCATCAGACAGGTTAGAGAGGTGGGAAATCAAGAGAGAGCCAAGTTTAAGAAAACTAGAGAGAGTATTCAAAAGAAGAGGGTGTTCAATAGCATCCAGTGCTACAGAGAGGTCAAGAAGGATACAGACTGGGGCAGCTAGGTGGCACAGTGGATAGAGCACCAGCCCTGGAGTCAGGAGGACCTGAATTCAAATCCGACCTCAGACACTTGACACTTACTAGTTCTGTGACCCTGGGCAAGTCACTTAACCCCAATTGCCTCACCAAAAAAGAAGAAGAAGAAGAAGAAGAAGAAGAAGAAGAAGAAGAAGAAGAAGGATACAGACTGAGAAAAGGCCATGAGATGAAGCAACTAAGAGATAATTGTTAACTCTGTAGAGGACAGCGTCATCTAGAAAATGGGCATTTTGGACTATTATCTCATAGAGTAATTCTGGGGAAAGCATTTTGTAAACTTTCAGAGGGCTTTATAAACATGAACTGTTATCATTATTATTAGAGCCTTTTAAGACCAACTCAACACACTTGAAAAGAGAGCTATTAGCAATGCAAATGTTAAATTACCTTCCACAGCATAAACAGACTAAACAAAACAATTGGACCCATTAGGAAGCCCCTGTGAGACATTCTGATTTGGAGAACTTTGTTCTGAAAAAATGAGAAAGGACACGAGTACTCTCTAAATAGGGTTAGAGTTATGCATGTTCTGCTTATCTCAAGTCAGAGTTCATAATCCTAATGCTTTTGAATGATGCCACATTATTCTTGAACTTGAACAGGGCCCACCTGGTCATTTGCACATCAACAGGTGTTTTCAAAGCAGCAGATTTGTGCAGCTGTTGGTTAGGTTTCTGTGGAGAAGCACCCCGTAGATCATCTCTGTTTTCTATAATCTCAGTGCCATTTATTAATAGGTGTGTTATGTCTCAGGTTAATGTGCTGAATGTATCACATGGAAAGTACTCTGTCTAGAGTGGTTGATGTTGCATTCTACCCATGAAAAACCAAAGGCAAATCACAGAGACAGGAAAAATAGATGATGATGGAAAGTAACTGGAAGAACTTCCTCCCTTGTGATTTCAAGCTGACTCTCCCAGGAGGTGGGAATCAACACAAGCGTTGTGCAAACCTTGCTAAATCCTTCCTAGCCCAGCAGCCCCACCACCTGCAAACCTGGGCAGGGGGCTCACACTCTGCTGGGTCTATCAAGCTCCCCCATGCTATTGTCACAAGCACACACTCTCAAAAGATCTCTGGGGTTCTCTTGATTTCAGAAATAATTGCATGCCTCTGGTAACAGGGCTCTGGCTGTGTCCTAAACCCTTTCATTAGCCAACGTGACAGGCCAACCCACTCAGTGCTCAGAGTGCGAGGCAGGCGGCTTCCAACGCTGGGGTAGAGCTGATAGCCTGGGCACCGAGATGGAACGTTTCCTTATTAATAATGCACCAGTTATAATTACAGGGCGTTCACTGGATCAGCTCACTCACTGAGATCCATTGCTCTCAACAAATAGTCACCATTTTATCTGTTCAGAAGCTACACAGATTTACAGAATGGCCAAGGAGATGTCTCCCTGGAACTTCTTGTGTAATTTATCCCTAGAAGGCACGTTGCTGATTATATAGACCAACTCTATCATTTTTCAAATGAGGAAACTGAGGCACAGCAAGAGACTTTTAAAAGTCAGAGTTAAGAACCAAGCTGAGTATAGAACTCCTGACTGGCTAGAGTGAGTGGTGCATGTGGGATGCCTCTTTAGACACATATATTTCCTTCCTTCCTTCCTTTTATTTAAGTATATTTATTTTTGATTTTTGGTTTTATATAGCAGCCATATCTAGCTATGCTGCCCATTAAATCCTCCCTTATAACAAAGGAAAATGATAAAGTCAAAATGCCCAGTACAATTACCATTTTTGACACTCTATACCTCATTTTTTCCCCATAGTCCTCTGCCTCTGTATTAAGAGGAGGGAGGTATGCTTCACTATCATTTCTCTGGTACCATGTATTTTCTTTGTTATTATTTTTTTTTTTTTAGTGAGGCAATTGGGGTTAAGTGACTTGCCCAGGGTCATACAGCTAGTAAGTGTTAAGTGTCTGAGGCCGGATTTGAACTCAGGTCCTCCTGACTCCAGGGCCGGTGCTCTATTCACTGCGCCACCTAGCTGCCCCTTACCATGTATTTTCTAAGCACATATTTTTTTTTTCCTAGTATTTATTTAGTTACTCAGGGCCCCTACCTCTAAACCAAAGGTGATCGTTATTCACTCATTCTATCACTTAACAAGTTTGTTCTAACTGCATAGTTCGGGCCCAGCATTGAACTAGACACAAAGAAGATGCATGGGTATAGATCACAGTCTTATAATGCTTTGAAATTGAAAAACACATTTCCCTTAAAATAGACCCATGTTGTAGACATGGCAGAATGATTATCCCCATATTATAGATGGGAAAACTAAGGCTAAGAGAAGTGAAATAATTTGCATAAGCTCACACAGCTAGTGAGTGGCAGAATTAGAAAAATTGGATTTAGTTTGAGCTATTTGACCATATCATACGTTGTTGTTGTTGTTGTTCAATCATTTCAGTTGGGTTTGACTCTTCATGGTTTTCTTGGAAAAGATACTGGAGAAGCTTGTTATTTCCTTCTCCAGGTCATTTTACAGCTGAGGAAACTTAGACAACCAGGGTTAAGTGACTTGCTTAGGGACACACCATTAGTATCTGAGGACAGATTTTAACTTAGGTCTTCCTGATTCTATGTCCAGAGCTCTATCCACTGTGCCACCTAGGTCCCCCTGTCACACCCTGGGACTCAATTAATTCCAGGGGCTCCCTGTTATTCTAGGACTCAAATAGCCCTGCATAACTTGATCCCAATCTATCCAGCCTTATATATTACTATGCTTCTTGCACATACTTTGTAGTCCAACTAAACTTCCCTTGTTACTGTTTCTCATTCACTGTGTCTCCCATCTGAAGTACTAATTATGCATTACCAATGAATGCTACACGTAACAGAGAAGGGAGAGCTTACTATGGTATTGGGCAACCACTACAATGAGAAACCTTCACTACTTACCCCAGTTTCCCGGGCATTAAGAAAAGTGATGAGCAAAGTGGTGGGGTGCCCACCAAATTCCACACTTCTCCGCAGTTCCAGGCTGAAGCCTTGTCACATATAATACAATAACCATCATCTACCCAAGCAATTCAAGGATATGCTGTGGCCCAGACAATGTAGCAGAATAGGAGAAAAGGCATGATATTAGAGTGGAAAGAATGTTGGATTTGGATTCCGAGGACCTACGTGCAAAATTCTAGCTGTCACCTACTATTTATATGATCTTGGACAAATCCCTTCCTCTTTTAAGGCTCAAGTTTTCCTAGGTGTTGTGAAGTGTCCTTTTAGCAATGGTAAAGGGTTGTATGTCCTGAGCCATCCACACTTTCATGAGCCCAAGAGTAGACAGTTTCAATGCAGAGATTAAAAAGACCATGGAAGAGAGAAGTCAGTCTGTCTCTCTTCCCAGCCTAATCTTATCATTCCCTTCCCATATTCTGTACTCCAAACAACCAGAATTCAGTTCTATACCTTCCCACCTCCATGCCTTTGCTCATGCTGAACTCTGTCCCTAAAACTCCTCTGCTTTCTCCTCCCTAATGTCTACTTATTGACATTCTTTCCTCTCCTCAAGTCCCATCTCAGGTGCTACCCCATGCAAACATGAGGCGAATCTTCTGATCTCATAGCACTTAACTTATACTTTCCATATTCCGATTTGTATGATAGCAATTTGTTATTTTGTCTCTCCTTGAAGACAGAGCCTGTCTTTTATTGTGTCCCTCTTGCATCCTATCCTAATCACCCAGAATAGGGCCTTGAACATTGTATCTACTTATTAAATTTTTGTTGACTGAACGGTACCTTGGGGGCAAATCCTTGGAACAGACCTTCTTTTGTGTTCCAAAAGTATTCTGCCCCCCGCCCCCATCCTCAGTTTTCTCCATCCAATAGACTAGCTGCATCATCTGCTTCTGTCTAGTAGTCCCTTTCTCTTGCCTTCTTCTAAAACCAACCAGAAACTTTCAATTTTCTAATGCCTCCATCCTTGAGACCTCAGAGGTGGAAAGCCAAAAAAAGACATATTGCCTCACCCTATCAGACACTCAAGCTGCCCTGACTCGGGGATACCCAAACTTCCCAGAAGGCATGCAGTGAAGTGAGCCTGTGAGGTCCAGCTAGAACCTGGAAGAATGATTTCCCATGAAGTTCTAGTGTAATGATTTACCAAATCCTGCCAGAGGTCTCTCCTAAGACCATAATAGACTTCCTCTTGCCTCTTCCCAGTGGTTGAAAAGCATCATTCCTGAGGATCCCTGGGTACATCTCCAGTTGTAGCCCCTCTGTCCTTCCCAATTCCATTTTGGAAGTAGTCCCTTTGGAGGTTTTTTGTTTTTGTTTTTGTTTTTGTTTTTTTGGTGAGTGACTTGCCCAGGGTCATACAGCTAGTAAGTGTTAAGTGTCTAAGGCCGGATTTGAACTCAGGTCCTCCTGACTCCAGGGCTGGTGCTCTATCCACTGTGCCACCTAGCTGCCCCTCCCTTTGGAGGTTTTATTTAGGGTGGAGGGTAAGGTTGCCCTAGTATGAACATGTCATTTCCTGCCCCAGAGTGGAGGTGTCAGTCGGATACCTCCAAACCCCTTCCCTTGTTGCCCCCGACTGTCCTTCAGTGCTGCCTTAATTGGATCCATCTTCACCCCTAAAGCTCACCAGATAAGAGGCCTGTGACTTCCAGCATTAACTGGCTTAACTAATTCTACTTCAAAGCCCTTTTCATCTCCACAATGAATCCCCCAAACTCAACAGTTGTTCATTCCTCTGTGGCCACTGCCATCCTGACCACACTTGCCCAGAGGACCAGGTAGGATGGATCAATGAGCACAATAATCCACTCTGTCCCTTATTCTGCCTTCTCATTTCAAAAAGGAGAGGACAGATATACGTGTGTGTGTGTGTGTGTGTGTTTAACAGATTAAGTTAAAAACAATCTTTTTCGCTTCATTTAACTAAAGCATTTTTCCAGACAAGTTCTTCTGCTCAAATGTTCCTTCTAATTACCATTTTCCCTTCACAATATGTTGTGTCCCGCTGCTCAGGAGAAAGCTCGGAGTGAGAGGGAGCACCGGGGTTGCAAGGGAAATATGTCCTGGCTATTAGAGAACTCACTGAAGCGCTGGCTTTTATATCATCATGCAGGGATGGGGGAAGTGGCCCAGATAAAACACCCCCAGCCAGGCAGGAACACAACTCTGCGATCCCTGGGCTGGGAACGTGGCGGTGAAGTGTAGGTCACTTCTGGTGTTATACCCCTGCAAGGAAGCCAGAGCCAAGGGGGTGATTCCAGGGATGTTAACCTCCTCCTGGGAAGCAGGATTTAACCAAACTTTTACATCTTCCTCCCTACTGGCATGGGACCAATGGAAGCCAGACCTTTGGCTGCCCTCCATGGCAGTAATCAGAAGTCAGTTGAATATTTACTGAGGGTCAGGTCCTAGACCTGGATCTTTGGAAGAGAGAGACTATAAGCTCCATGGAGCCAGGCACTTTGTCTCAGACATCTCATGTGTTCAAGGTGTCATGGTGTACTGGAAAGAATTTGGGAGTTGAAGTCAGGAGAGACCTGGACAGTGGGGTGCTAGTAAATGTTTAATAACCAGCTCTCTGGGAAAAACAAAATGTATAAACAAGGCACTTCTAAATTTGATGCACTATATTAACATTTCTCCATCACTTTCTTAAGTCTAAACAATCAACAAAACAATAAACAAGCCCTGATTTGGTGGATTTCCTGATTTCCCAGGCTCAAATCTTCCCATCAAAAATTTAACAATTGGTTCTCACAAGGGGCTGGCTCCAGCACATCTCTGGACCTAGGTATGAATCTGACTATTGCCACTTTAATCAATAAGCATATATTAAGCACCTACTATATTCTAGGAACAGTTCTTGGCATTGGGGATACAAAGACAAGAATGAAATAATCCTTGCCTTCAAGCTTTCATTTGATTGGGGAGCCAACATAAGCACCTGTAAGTGTTTATAAAGCACATACAAGGTCATTTGGGGAGCAACCAAGAAAAGCATCATGTATGAGGCAGTGCTTGGGCTGCTTTGAAGGAAACTATGGATTTTAAGACACAAAGGTGAGAATGGAGGAGACAGTTCATATAAAAGCATGGAGAAAGGAGATGGGTGTCATATGTGAGGAACAGCAAGAAAACTAATGTGACTGAATCATGGAGTATATGAAGGGAATCTATGATAAACTTGGAAAGGGAGGCTGAATCAATGTTGAAAAGGGCCTTAAGTGCCAAACAGGGGAGTTTGTATTTGACCCAAGAGACAATAAGAAGTACTTGGAGTTTACTGAGTAGGGGAGTAACGTGACTAAGCCTGTGCTTTAGGACAGACCTGTGCTTATTAATTGGTTGACCATGGATTGTCAAAATCTCTGAGTATTGTAGTTTCTTCATCTACAAAACAGGCATAATGATACTAGTAGTTGGAGTTGTAATAGAAGAATGACTGGGACCTTGACCTAGAGAACCAACCTCAGTGATGAGCCAGGCTTCTTCCCTGGTAGGCTACCATGCCCTTCAGTACTCTATCAGTCCCACATGCTGCCCAGAAGGACCCCTACACGATATAAATGTCAGCTATTACTATATCATTATATGTTTGGGTCTTTTATTGCTATTAAATAAAAAAGATAATTCCAGAAAGAAATAACACTTTGGTTCCATGGTACAGGATATGTCAAAGACAACAAGCAATAGCTCTCATTGTCTAAGGCATTCATTTGACAGTTTGTTTTTAAGATGGATGGAAGGATGGATGGGTAGATGATGGATGGATGAATGAATGAATGAATGAACTCACATTGATTGAGCACTTAAAATTTACAAAGTGCTTTCCTCACAGCAATTTTTTAAAGGATTGTCTCCATTTTACAGACAAGGAAACTGAAACTCAGAAAGGCTTAAGTGACTTACCCAAGTTTCCACAGCTAGTAAACAGCATAGCCTAGACTCAAAGTGAGGTTCTCTGCCACACAAGGCCATGTCCAGCATTTTTCAACTACATCATTCTGCTTCACTTGAATGATTGAGTGTATGAATGAATGCACATCTCCTGAACACTTACTCATGACATAGGGGATACAGAGATGCAAGCAACATCCTGATATGTGCCTTAAGGGCAGGAATCATGTCAGTGAAGTATAATACATTCCATTATATATGTCAAGTGAGATCATACATGTAAAGCCCTAACTTTGTCCTCTAGAACCTCCCTCAGCAACTTAGGCCTTTTTGTCTTAGAACATTCATTTTCTCTTGCTGCCTGGAACCTCCCCATGCCACGCCATTCCCCTTTGGGCATTGAGGAGTTCCTCTTAAGAACCCCATTGTCAGGTCTCTTTTCTGTTTTATCTTCCTATGTTAGAATGTAAGCTTCTTGAGGACAGGCACTATCTTTCTTTTGGTCTATATTTGTAGTCCCAGAGCTTAGCACAGCATCTAAAACATAAGGGCTTAGTGAATGCTTGTTGCTTTTTCTTGCCTAAAGTGTTTCATAAGCCTCAAAAACACTACATAAATCTTATCAAGGATGATGATGGTGATGATACTTTATGGCAGAGTTGCTGGTGTATGAGTGCAATGAGTCAAGCTCTATGTAGTTGCCTGAATCAATTCTATCTGGTCACAAGCAGCAGTTTCAACAGAGTCACTGTCTCTAGAAGGCCCATGTCAAAATCATTCAGTTAACCCACCAACAAGCACTTGATTCGATGCTTACAATTTGCCAAGAACTGTACTAAGCCTTGAGGTCACAAAGACCAGAAGCAAAACTGTACCTGTCCTCAAGGCCCTTACATTTTGGGGGGGCCCAGGGAAGTCCCTTATAAGTGAAATATTGACCGATTCATTATCTAGATTAGTTTATAAGATTACTTGCCACTCTGGAAGGTAGAGAAACCCTGGCCCAGAGGAGGGGATGCTAGGCCACTGGATGGCTATGAAGGAATGAGAGTGGTGTGGAGTGGAAGCAAGGGGATCTGGATGGGCATCAAGGTGGTGCAATGGATAAAGTGCCAAGCCTAAAGTCAGGAATACCTGAGTTCAAATTCTGCCCCAGACACTTACTAACTGTGTAACCCTGGGCAAATCTCTTAACCTCTGTTTGCTTCAGTTTCCTCATCTATAAAATGGGGATAATAACAGCACCTACCCTCTCCCTCCACATCAGGTTGTGAGTATAAGGTAAAATAACAGGTGTGAAATACTTAACACAGTGCCTGGCACATAGTAAGTGAATTACAAATGCTATTATTGTTACTATTGTCATCTGTGCAACAGGGACATGGTGTCTCCCAGGATCATTGTAAGGATCAAATGAGATGATATTTATAAAGTGCTTAGCACAGTGCCTAGCACATAGGAAGCATTGTTTAAATGCTAGCTATCATCAGACTAGTACTTCCTCTGCCCCTACCTTATGTGCCCTTTGACAAGCCCCTCTTCCTTAAGGGGCTTCAGCTTCCTCCTCATCTAAAGAATCTCCAAGATCCATTTCAGCCCTAGAAGACTATGGTTCTAGGGTTCTAGACCAGGGTTATATGGATCTTAAGAAAAGCCAAAAAAAGTGGGGAATGGGAATAGGGTACAAAGATAAACTGGTAAATTCTGCAATTTGACTTTGGGTTGATCCTTTTTATAGCCATTGACCAGGCCTGAGGCACATATATCACCTCCTGCCTAGGGCATGGCTAGAGAATGGTTCTCTGTCCTCTTGTGGTGGGACAGTCCACTTCACCAGAATCTTGGGTCCAGACAAAGCATCTTGAAAAGAGCCTGAATAAAATAATCTCTCTCGCTCGCTTGCTCTCTCTTCCTATTCTCTTTTCCTCCTTGCTTCAACTTACCTCTAACATTGTAAAAAAGATTCATTCCTGTCTTGGGCAGAGGCCTGGACCACAGAGCCTCTATGGTCCCTGCCAGCCCCAAGAGTTTCCCTTGGTGACTGTCAGGTTCAAGGCTCTAAGAAAAACAGCCTGTTTGGAACATCTTTTAAAAATGTATTTAATGAATGCACGTACTTATTTTCCAGAGCCCAGGGTTCTGTGTTTTTCAGTATGAAATGTATTTTCTAACCCTATTAGTTGTCTTTTTAAAATAGATTTTTTCGGTTTCAAACACCTACACTTACCACTTGCTGTTCCTCCTTTCAGCACATCCATTATGTTGCTCTGTCACCATCACACACATGACTCTGTGAATCACAGGAGCTTGGACTCGCTGCACAATATCGGTTTTGTAAGAGAAGGAAAAGAAAGATCCCTAATTACAAGTCATTTAGCTGGACTTTTTAAAAAGAGGACCACACACTGTGCACCCTGCCACTGCTACAGAAGAGTGGCTGGGGCTCTTTGTGGTGCTAGGAGCCCAAACCCACTAGTCCAACCCCCTCATTTTACTGATCAGGACACTGGGAAAGACACACACACACACACACACACACACACACAAACACAGAGACAGAGAGACACAGAGAGACACAGACAGAGATACAGAAAGAGACAGAGAGGAGAGACAGAGAAGATAGAGAGACAGAGACAGAGAGACAGAAAAACAGAGGCAGAGAAAAAAGCAAGAGATAGAGACAAAGTTAGAGACAGTTTCCAAGTTTCCAGTGAGTCTAAGGTAGAGTAGAAATGGTTGTAGGCTGAGACCACAGTGAAAATATTGCAGGGAGTAGAAAAATAAGGTAGGCAATATTTGTTTAGAGGGAAGATGGGCTTTATGTTTTATTTTTTGATCCTTAGCTGTGATTTCTTTAATATAGGGAATTCCCAGTGTGAAAACGTCTTCCACCAATGTAGTTCAACAACCATTCTGTTATTTAGAGACGTAGAGGGTTTCCTGGGGGAACTGAGAGTGGAGATGATTTGCCAACAGTCACATAGTAGACACCATAGGCAGGAACTAAACCCAGGTCTTTCTGACTCTAAAACTGGCTTATTACCCACCATGACATGTTACCTTTCAGGTAATGGATTATTACTCCCATTTTACTTCCCAGAAAACTAGTAGTCAGAAAGAAAATAGGAGGGTCAAAAGAACAACATACAAACACAGACAAAAACACACACCAACACACACATACAGAGATGCATGCACATCAAGTATGATGCCTAGTTATATATTTCAGGCCCTATAATAATCAGCCTTCCCAGCCTCTCCTGCCAGAGTTCCAAGGATTCTCATTAGAGAGCTGGCCCAAGTGCTCGAAAGAGAACGATGAAATGTAGCCCTTGATGTCTTTAAATGATTCTTGAGGGTTCCCAGTTCCGGAGTCACTCTCAGAGTCACCCCATGGAGTGGGTTATTCAGTTCCCTTGCTCAAGGAGAAATTCCTTCTGTTTGGAGAATGATGGGCACAAACTGGAAGAGATGGATGAGGAATTGTTTTCCTGCCTGACAGAATGCCCTAGGTTTCGTACACCAAATGATAATCATGGCTTCCATTTCTATAGTGCCTTCCAGTTTACAAAGAAAATGCTTTCCTCCTGATAGTCCTAACAAAGACAGTGAAACATTACTCACCTGAATAGTCACCCATTTTACAAATGAGAAAATTGAGGTTTAGGAAAGGGAAATGACTTATTGATTATATTACCTGGAAGACCTGGCTCTGAGTTCTGGCTTTGCCACTGGCTCAAAGCCCAGGGCTCTATCTACTAAGTGGCACTGCCTCAAAAGAGTTTCACAGAAACAAAGAGCCAGTGGGTAAGTGACCAGAAGACCACCTTTATGTTCATCCAGAACATACTCTTTTCTACTGCTTGGTACCTGCTTGTATATGTGCATGTGTGACATCTCAGTGAGAGCATCAAAAAGGTCATTTAGCATAGAGAAGTAGTCCCTGACAGCCCTACACCCCCTTTTTGCACATGAGTCCCCAAAGATTAGCTATTTTTAAAATAGTCTGTTGGCCTACATTCCCTAAAATAAACATTGCTCACTCCCCATCAATGTGTTCCCCATTGCTAATTGGCTAGAAGATGAAATCAATTAAAAACAAAAGCATTTTCTTAAATATCATAGAAAGAAAATAACCACAGAACATTTGTCCCATAAACCTGAGGCACACTCCCAGATAGGTACATAGCAATCAATCAATAAACATTTATTAAGCACCTACTATATGCCAGGCACTGTACTAAGCACTAGGGACACAAAACGAAGCAGAAGACAGTCCCGGCCTTTGGGAAGCTTATGACAACATTAAAAACAAATATATACAAAGCAAACTAGATATAGGACCAATAGAAGCTAGTTAAAAGGTAGAAGGCAGTGGAATGAAAAGGGACTGGAGAAGGCTTCCTATAGAAGATGGAATTTTCATTGGCTTTTAAAGGAAGCCAGGGAGGTCAGTAGTCAGAGCACAGGAGGGAGATCATTCCAGACACAGAGGACAGAGAGAATGCCTGATGCTGAGAGACCGAGCGTCTTGTCTGTGGGACAATCAAGAGTCCAGTGTCTGTGGATTGAAAAGCACATGCTGGAGGGTAAGGTATAAGAACAATGGAAAGGTGGGAGGGAACCAGGTTATAGAATGCTTCAGTGGGAAGAATGCACACATGTAGGGAATATTCACAGAAAGGTGGGGCACACACATCAAGGGGCAACTTTTGCCTCCGACACTGCAAGACTGCCAATGTCTTCTGGTAACGTCTTCGTGTTGGCTCTTCTGGGGATGTGTCCCTCTGGTCTGGGGTGGTATAGAGTCTCTCTGCTCAGTGTGTAGCCTCTTCCTGGCATTGCTTCATGTTCATCTAGAGTGACCCCTGCTAAGTTGTGCCCTACTGATCATATGGTATCCCTAGAAGCAGGAGTATGCTAGTAAATGTTTAACAACTATATCTCCAGTCGGGGTATACAGACAACACACTTTCAAGTTTAATCTGCATTATTAACACTTTCTTAAGACCAGACAATCAACAAAACAATCAACAAGCCCTGATTTATAATCTTTGCTGAGTTCTTAGACATGAATGCTCACAATGCAAATTTTACAGTTGCCTCTTGAGTGGTTCAGGCTGGCCCCAGCATGACCCTGCAGGGGACCTTTCATCTTGACAAGTGAGGACACTGAAGCCTATAGAGAGAAGGGCCTTGCCTGAGGCCAATCAGGTAGTACAGAAGAGACAGAATTTGAACTCTGCCCCTGACTCCAAATCCAGTGAGTGCTCTTTCCACCTGCCAACTGTAGCTCTCCTGAGCACACAGCCAGACTCTGTCTCTGTTTCCAGCTGCTGACCTCAAGAAGAGTCCACAGCTACCTTGCTTCTTCTCCCATCAATGAACACTTGTTTTATTCCCCATAAAAGGACAAGTGGACTTTGACATTTCTCTTTCAGTCTGGACCCAGGGACCAAAGTCTTAACTCTTTTAGAAAGGCAGAGCCTCATACAGCCTCATCTGTCTGCAGAAAAACCTTTAGCCACATTTTTTTCTTTCTTCCACACAGAGAATGTCAGTCCTTCAGTCTTTGGAGGTGGGTGGGGTGTCTTGATGTTGGCAGCCACACTTTCTTGGAACTGAGAGCCGTCTGCCCACGAAATAAGTCTATTAAGTCTATTTTTAACCTTGACTTCCTTTTCACCAAGGACAGGATCTATCTGAATTGGTATTAGAAAATGCTTATAACTCCTTAATGTCTAATGATAAACTGTACTTCAGAAACATCTTATGGGTTTCCTTTTTGACATCTATGGCTGTATGGGTCCGACCCCTGCTTCTCCCTCCCCTATTTTGTCAATCCAGATGGTCTTTTAGAGCTTCCACACCAAGAAGGTGAGAGGGAAGGCAAAGGAACTCCAAGGGTGGAACTGATTTGAAGCATGTCTTTCCAACTAGAACTTTTATTCTAGATATCTACCTTTATATGGTCATATAGTCATTTATATCTCTCTGTGTGTGGTCATGTATATTAATAAATGTGCACATAAAGGTATTTGGATATATAGATATGTGTATGTATATATAGAGAGATATGTATATATGTTATTAGATCTGTAGATAGATAGGTAGATAGATGGATAGATAGATGGATGGATGGATAAAAGGATAGATAGATAGATAGATAGATAGATAGATAGATAGATAGATAGATAGATAGATAGATAGATAGATAGATAGATGGATGGATGGATGTATAAAAGGATAGATACATAGATATATAAATAGATATATAGATAGATGTATGGATAGATGGATAAAAGGATAGATAGATAGATAGAAGATGGATGGCGTCAGCAACAAGCTCTAAACCTCCTTAAAGATAGCCTTGTGATCCCTTTTAGCCAAAATGAAGAGTTGTTTACATAATAATGTCACATTTATAAAGTGTTCCTCACAAATACCCAGTGACACCAGTTTTATTAATCTGATTATCCCCATTGTACAGATGAGGTGTAGAGTGTCCTATACATGGCTAATAAGTGGCAAAGACTTTACTTGAACCTAGATCTTCTGGTTCCACATGCAGCACTCTTTTTCTTGGCACTAGTTATGAGTAAGATGTGCCTTTGGAAAGGCAGGATGTTTGGAATAATAAATATGAAAGAAAGTAGTGAATAAGTATAGGTATGAAGAAAGGAATCAGAGGGGGGATCTGGGTAAATTGAGAATGAGAGTAGAAATTTCATTCAGGAGACTGAGCAATTCAGGTTAAGAAGGACTGAGTTTCTGTTATTTTGGGGAACTAAGGAAGGTCAGTGAAATCTGAGGATAGAATTTGGAATAGTAAAATCTCAAAATTGTAAGGAACTTTAAAGATTATCTCAGTCCACAGGTGTCAAACACAGGCCAGTGGAGGACAGGAGATGGCAGAGAGCAAGCCCCAAACACTCACTAGTGTTGCCTGAACCAGATTAAAATGTAATTTGGAAATATTTAACAAAGTGAATAAAAATACAATAAAACTTAGATAACATTACATTTTAAAACTAAGCCCATATATGGTCCATAGGGATCTAATTTTGTGGATGAGTGTGCCCCATTTCTATTTGAGTTTGACACCATTGATCTAATCAATTCTCTGCCAGATGTGTGGCTCCCCTTGGCCCTATCCCTCACCAAATCACAAAATTAAAAGGGAACTCAGAAGTCACCTGGTAAAAACTGTTCTATAAGAAGAACTTTCCCCGTGCCCATATAGTAAGTACCTTCTAGCAAGTTGTCATATAAATTCAATTTTAAAACATTCAAGAATGGGGAACTCACACATCCCAAATGAACGCATTCTATCTTGAACAGCTTTAAGTAAGGGATGAGTAGTGGAAGCTGGATTAGCAGAGAATACAGCCCTTTTAGAGGGTAGACCTTTTAGTAGGATAGAGAAGGGCCCAAGCCAGCGACAGACAAAACCCAAGAGATAAATCTCAGGTGCCCATACAGAGGGATCACTAACCCATGTAAGATTTGACCTTGTGTTTCTTCTGACTTTGGGGTTTCCAGCCTATAGCAAAGGGTTTTGATCTGGTCAACACACATGGATGTACTCTCATTTTTATCACACTGTCAGGGCAGTCCCTTGTAGGCATACTTGTCAGTGACTTTCTCCAGTGATTTCCAAACTATTTTATATGAAAAAAATTGTCAAGCCCAACAATCTGCACAAATAATTTTCTTTGCTCATATTTTATTCAAGTAAAATTAAGAATTTGTTGTATTTTTATAACACAAATCTCAAGCATACAATAAAATAACATAAATTATAACTTGTCACATTTATTGTCATGGAATTGTATATTTAGGGATGGATGAGATCATCAAGGTAATTTCAGGAAACCATTTTATTTGTGGAATTGTGGAAACTGAGGCCTGGAAAAATAAGTGACCTACTTGAGGTCACAAAGGTGGCTTAAGCGAAGGCAGAATTTGCTCCTGCCATAAACACCACCCTCTCCATCAGTCAGAGGTTCCTAGCTTTTCCCCTGTGCAGCCAAGCATCAGCTGCCAATGGGGGGGGGATGACACGTACCCAGGATCCCCAGTGCAGAGCCCTCTAAGGATGGAACAGAGGCAGGTCTAGTCCTCTCTGATCTCCTTGCTCCTCCCATTCCTGTAACTGCCTACTCCCCTTCTGTTACACTCCATCAGTTGGAGTCTATGAGCCTCTATTTTGTTTTCATGGGGGGAATGGATATATTTATAATAAAATTGTTTTTGAAAATATCTAGTAATTCATTCTAGGTCATGACTTCAAATACAGGAAGGTCTCAGGTAGGTGACATGGTGGATGCTCAAATAATGGCCCCAGATATTTAAGCTGTTCCTGCCTCAGTTTTCTCATCTATAAAATGAGGATGATAATAGCACCTGTTTCCTAGGGTTGTTATGAAAACAGAATGAAATATATTTGTAAAGTGATTTGCAAACCTTAAAACTAAGATCAAAGAGCTATGCAAATGCTAACTAGCTAGAGCAGGCCACACAGTTTAGAAAACTCTGAAAGTAATAGGAAATGATTGAGCCAGAATTTGAACCCAGGTCCTCAGATTCTAAGACCAGTACTTTTTTACTGCACCCAGATGTGAGGTAAGTAGGAGGCCATTGTTGCCAAGACTGAAGTCACAGGAAGGATGAAACCTTCACTCCAATTCTTTCTATGGGTAGGGGTATAGGCTTTATGGCTCACAACTTCTACATAAATCATTTCATTTGTTTCTCACCACACCCCTGTGATTTAGAAATTGCAGGGCCTATGAAATTGAAGATTGGTATGGTGTGAGTGTAATGCATAAAGCACTGGACCTGGAGTTCAAATCCTTCCTCTGGCATTTAATCAGCTAAAAAGTCCCTGAGCCTCAGTTTCCTCATCTGTAAAAGGAGGATAATAATGTTTTCAATCCCTAACTTATAGGGATGCTATAAGGCTCAAAGGAGATAATATGTGCAGAATTCTTTGCCAACCTCAAAGTGCTATATGAGCAACAGTTACTGTCATCCTCATTTTACAAATTATGTAACTGAGGCTCAGGAAGGGACAGTGTTTTGCCCAATGTTGTCCTTCTAGTAAGTGGCAAAGCCAGGACTCAAGCCCAAGTCTTTTGGCTTGAAGCCCAGTCCTACCTCCTTAAAGATGGAGGCAAGGCAGCAAAGACCATGAAATTGGTTTTGGTTCCTCCTTCTCCCCTCTGTGATTACTCTTCCCAACCTTTTATTGTGCTTTGGGTCTCCTTGCTCCCTCTTCTTAGCAAACCCTCATTTGGATGGTGACAGTGACAGAAAGGAAGGTAGAACCATCCCCAATATGTCTGATTTCTTAATACTGGCTGTACTGTTAACACATTTTCAATTTACCATTCAATGTAATTTCTCCGTTTTTTTTCTATAATTGCATATCACTATTTGCAAGCTAGCAGAGTGGGCAAGTACCTTGTCTGATTCTGTGCCTCTATCAGAGCTGGAAGGGACTGTGGCTTCCTCGTCTATAAAATGAGGGGGTTGGGGCAGATGATCTTTGAAATCCAGGTCTCATATCTCCTAGCCTAGTCCTTGCCCTTTTCATTGGCCCACATTGTACAACAAGCCTCTTGAGGGTAAGGACTGTTGTCTATTTATCTCCAATACCTAGCATAATACCTGGCATGTAGTGATTAAGAAACGCCTGTTGATTCATTGATAAAGAATACTGAAAAGTTTCTCTAAATGTGTGTAAAAGTTCCCATAGGGTCAGTTACAGTGAACTCAAACTACAAAAATTCTTCCTTGCATACAATAGGAACTTTATAAAAGCTGTTGCATATAATAGGTACCTCATAAGTTCTTGTTGGAAAGACATCATTTCTTTTTTTTTTCAGGGCAATGAGGGTTAAGTGACTTGCCCAGGGTTATACAGCTAGTAAGTGTCAAGTGTCTGAGGTTGGATTTGAACTCAGGTCCTCCTGAATCCAGGGCTGGTACTTTATCCACTGCACCACTTAGCTGCCCAAGACATCATTTCTAATGGAGAGATGCTGCCCTTTTCATCTTTGTCTCTCTACCCCTGAGCACAGGGACATATTTTTCCCCACAGGCCATGACTTCCCCTGTGCAGGAAACTCCCTAGTGAGGAAATATTCTTTAGTTATGTAAATCCATGATTGTTCAGTGACTTTGAATCCTTAGGAGTATGGGGGCAGGAGTAAAAACAGGGTTGTTGTTATTTCAGTTGTTTCAGTCATGAAACATCTTAGTGACCCCATTTTGGTGTTTTCTTGGCAAAGATACTGGAGTGGTTTGTCATTTCCTTCTCCAGCTCATTTTATAGATGAAGAAACTGAGGTAACCAGGGTTAAGTGACTTACCCAGGGTTTCACAGCTATTAAGTGTCTGAGATTTGATTTGAACTCAGATCTTCCTGACTCCAGGCCTGGAGCTCTATCCACCGCTGCACCTAGCTGGCCCAAGAAGGGGGTCCTGAGAGGTTAAGGGACTTTCCCAGAACCATTCAGTGACTCATGCTTCATATATAAGACTTAAGCCCAGGTCCTCCTTAGTCTAAATCCAACTCCTTATCAGATACATAACACTACCTCTTGCCTTCTTTATTGAATTAATTAATATTGTTAGTTCTTTCCTGACTTCCCAACTCTGTCAATGACATTTCCATTCTCCCATTCCCTCAGGGCTTTAAACCTTCAGAACTGGAAGGAAAGAACATTGGGATTAAGGAGGACACTGGGAATGGAGGAGAAAGAGGGATCAAAGATGACTCCAAGTCCTATAGCATCTTCCTAATCTCTCACATGGTTGCACAGTATATATTAAAGTAATGGAATGCTGCAATACCATTAAAAATGATGAATATGAAGACTATAAAGAGATTTTTAAAGACTTCTATGAAGTAATTGGAAGAGAAAAAGCAGAACCAGAAGAGTTGTATATATACTGTCATGATGGAAAAGGAAAAATATAGGCACAAATTCAGAGATGAAGGAACACACAGAGAATGAGCAAGTTAGAGGAAGTAACTAATAAACTACTATGGGCACAGTATATATAGACATTCATTTTAAGTAGAAGTAATCATATGTGGTTGTTTATTTGGTTTTGTTACCTAAAGTTAAGTCCATAATTTATCTAAGTAAGATACACCTCTTCCTTTCCATTCCTAATCAACATTCAGACATTTTGGTCATGTATGATGTTCCATGACCCCATTTGGAGTTTTCTTGGGAAAGGTACTAGAGTGGTTTGCCATTTCCTACTCCAGATCGTTTTGTAGATGAGGAAACTGAAGTAAATAGGGTTAAGGGATTTGTCTAAGTTCACACAGCTAAAAAGTGTCTAAGGCTGTATTTGAACTCAGGAAGATGAAACTTCTTGATTCCAGGACTGGCACTCTATCCACTGTTCCACTTAGCTGCACCCCTAATGCCACCACCTTCTTCCAGGTCTCTATCAGCTCATGCCTAGATTGCTACAACAATCTCCTAAATCCTATAACAGGAATGCACAAGATGGAGGGGAAGGAAGAAAGGAAGCATGGCATGGTAGAAAGAGCTCAAGAATGAAAGACAAAGCCAGCAGTACAATATACAGAGTAATAGCAATAATGTTCATGAAAACAACACTATTTAGGGAGCCCACATACTGAGGATTTATGGTGCTTCTAAAGAAGCCATGATGAAATGTAACTTCCTCATCTCAGTAGAGAGGTAGGGGTCTATGGGGTTGTGATACAGTATAGATCTTTTAATTTTAGGGCAAAGTAGATTACTTCATTTTTTATCATAAAAGTATTTTATTATTTTCTAGTTACATGTAATTTTTCTACATTTGTTTTTATAATATTTTTAGTTCCAAATTTTTCTCCTTCCCTCCCTCCTCCCTAAAACAGCAAGCAATCTGATATAGGTTATATATGTACAATCACATTAAATATATTTCTTCATTAGTCATGTTGGGAAAGAAGAATCAGAACAAAAGAGAAAGACCTCAAAAAAGAAAAAAACAAAAACAAAGTAGAGTATATATCATAAAATGTGGTTTTTGCATTACTTTGTTTCATTTTACTTAATTGTTTTTTCTTTGTTTCGAGGGAGCTTCCAGTGGTAGAAGAGTGGGGAGAGATTTAAGGGTAAATGACTGTGGAATTTCTTGTAAAGGTATCAATAAATCTTTTTTTTAAAGAATTCTTGACTAAATTCAATCTTGTTTGTTTTTTGTTTTTTAAGCAAATTCAATCTTGGCTCTGTTACTTATCACCTATGTTCCTGTGCAACTTGTGAGCAAGTCAGTGTGCCTTTCTTGGTATTAGTAAAAAGAGAGGGTTACTTTAGAGATGATCTCAAAAAGCCCTTCCAGCTCTAAAGTTCTTTGAAACTTGGTAAAGGGGGACCAATCTTTATTTATTTATTTTTTGGGGTTTTTTGTTTCATCCATTTATTTATTTATTCATTCATTCATTCATTTATTTATTTATCCATCTATTTATTTATTTTTGCAGGGCGATGAAAATTGTGACTTGCCCAGGGTCACACAGTTAGTAAGTGTCAAGTGTCTGAGGTCAAATTTGAACTCGGGTCCTCCTGAATCCAGGGGGTGCTTTATCCACTGTGCCACCTAGATGCCCCAGGACCAATCTTTATAAAACATCATCCATTTAAAAATCCCATCACTCCCCAAATACAGTTAACATGGAAAGCAATAGGGTCACAGGACCATGAGTCTAGATCAAGGCTTCTCAATCCCTTTTGTGTCATGGACCCCTATAGAAGGTTGGTGAAGTCTGTGGACCTCTCCTCACAATAATATTCTTAACTGCATATAATGAAATTCATGGGATTATAAAGGAAGCCAATTATATTGAAATGCAGATATCAAAATACTTTTTTTTTCCAAAAAAAAAAAAAAAGGAAGTTCACAGACCCCAGGTTAAGAACCTCTGATCTAGAGCTGTAAGCTACCTTATAGGACATCTAGTCCAAAAGAGATCTAGTCTTACTTTATATCTAGTCTAAACCCTGTCTTTTTACAGAAGAGTATACTGAAGTTTAGAAAGGTCACCCTGCTGGCACATGTCAGACTCAGGATTTTCAGCACCCAAAGTTGATATTTTGGGGCTTAAACCCAGTGGCTGTGTCTGAGCACCAGAAATAAAGAGAACTGTTTCCCCAAAGTCCAAAACATTGAAAGATCTTGCTTCTCTCTTTAACACCCTGGCTCATATAACACCAAATATCAGGTTTTGTGTTTTAGGAGGGACTTAGATAGCATGGGGTGGTGGATGGGGCACTTTAATACCCAGGGGATAAATGCAGTAATAAAATTCTCTTGAGGACAAAACTGGATAAAGTTTTATTTTGTGACTTTGCTGTGAACCTACAATTTGCCAACATTACTGTTCACCCCCAAGATTCCTTGACATGCTGTTAGCCCTCAGAGTTGAAGAAATCTCTTTGCCTTAGATATAGTATATGCGGTGCAGCTAGGTAGCACACTGGATAGAGTGCCAGTCCTGGAGTCAGGAAAACTCATCTGTCTAAATTCAAATCTGGCCTCAGATACTGTGTGAGCCTGGTCAACCCACTTAACCTTTTTCTGCCTCAATTTCCTCATCTGTAAAATGGGCTGGAGAAGGAAATGGCAAATCACTCCAATATCTTTGCCAGGAAAATCCCAAGTGGGGTCATAAAGAGTCAGACACAACTATAAAATGACTAAACAACAACAAAAAAGTCTATGCAGCAAGTGTGTGAGGCTGTCGATACTGAAATGTTGGTGATAGGGTCATGGTGTAATCATCAGTACTGTCATTCCAAAGAATGAAATCTAAAAACTATGAGACCTATGTTGACCCCTTATGCAGGGGTGGAAGCATCCTCTAACACCAATGTCAAACAGAGGGTAGCCCTGGTGTTTTATTAAATTTCTCTACGACAGAGACCAACTATTCTCTTTATGTGCCCAGGACAGTGTTTGATCCCATGGGAGGAATACCAAGTTTGTGTTAACTCTTTAGTCTAACAAGAGTAATTTGCATCCCAGTTCCTCTCTAAATGATCACAAATTCTAATTAACAAGAATGAAGGTGAACTAATTAAGTTTTCCTGTAAGAATGAGGCCAAAGATCTATCATACCTTGGAGGTAATGATCCAGTCTAAACAATTACCTAGAATAGTTGAACTGGCATTGAAGCCCAGTGCTTTGTTGTCCTTATCAGCATCTGTTGTGCCTTCTCCCTGGTGTGTGGAGGATGTTAGATAATGCAGCCTGGATTTCAAGGTTGAGGTTTTAGACATTGAAAAACAGATTTCTATTAGTGGTTTCTTTCTTATAGATCGGCTTCCCTGCTTTTCCAGGAAATGAGGGATGACAAATGCTTGGGTAAGATCGAGAGGAAAAAAGGTTTCTGTGAAGACACTGAAATTAGAATGTGAACTACACAAAGTGTAGTGATTTGTTCCTAAAGCTTCAAAAAATTCCATGGAAATTATAAATTTAACACCAAATACCAGGTTTTATGTTTTAGTCTCTCTCTTTTTTTCTTTTTCTTTTGCAGGGCAATGGGGATTAAGTAACTTGCCCAGGGTCACACAGCTAGTGTCAAGTGTCTGAGATCAGATTTGAACTCAGGTCCTCCTGAATCCAGGGCCAGTGATTTATCCACTGCACCACCTAGCTTCCCCCAGGTTTTATGTTTTAGAAGAGACTTAGACAGCATGGTGTGGTGGATGGGGTACTGAATCTGCTGCCAGGAAGACCTGGGTTAAATCCTACCTCACTCACCTACTAATTGTGTGACCCTTGGCAAGTCAGTTAATCCATAAATAAACATTTATTAAGTACCTGCTATGTGTCAGGTACTGTATTAAATTCCTGGATATATAAAAAGAGATCCAAGATAGTCCCTGTCCTCAAGGATCTTATAATCTAATGGAGGACTGGAGACAACATGCAAACAAATATATACAAAGCAATCTATTCGAGATAAATAGGATATAATTAACAGAGGGAAAGCACTAGAATTAAGTGGGATTGGGGAAGATTTTCAGTAAAAGGTAGGATTTTAGTTGGCACTTAAAGAAATCCAGGGAGGTCACTAGTCTGAGCAGAAGAGGGAGAATATCCCAGGCATGGAGGACTGTCAGAGAAAATGCCTGGACTTGAGAGGAGTGTCTTGTTCATGGAAACAGCTAGGAGGCCTGTGTCACTGGATGGAAGAGTATGTGGCAAGGAGTAAGGCTTCAAAAGCCTAGAAAATTGGGGGTGGGGGCTAAGTTATGGAGAGATTTGAATGCCAAACAGAGCATTTTGTATTTGCTTCTGGAGATGACAGGGAGCCACTGGAATTTTTGAGTAGGGAGGTAACATGGTCATATTTGGACTTGAGGAAAATCACTTCAGTGGCTGAACATAGGATAGATTGCAGTGGGGAGAGACTTGAGGCAGGCAGACCCAGCAGCAAGCCACTTCAGTAGTCCAGGTCTGAGGTAATGAGGGTTTGCTTCAGAGTGGTGGCAATGTCAGAGGAGAGAAGGGGGCATGTAAGAAAGATGTGAAAGCAAAAATGAAAGGCTTGGCAACAGATTGAATATGGGGGAGGGAGGTGAGAGATAGTGAGGAATCCAGGATAACTCCTATATTTCAAACCTGAGGAATTAAGGAAAGTGTTAGCCTATCTTAGTGATAGGGAAGGTAGGAGGTGGGGAGAGTTGGTGGGGGGTGGGGAAGATAATGAATTCCATTTTGGACATTTTGAGTTTAAGATGTCTGAAAGGTAGTTGGAGATGCCAAATTGGAAGTCAGCAGAGAGTTTGGAGCATCATCAGATAGTAATTAAATCCTTGGGAACTGATGAAATGACCAAGTAAAGAAAAATAAAGGGAGAAGAGGGCTCTATGGACACCCATTACCATAAGGGGTGATCTGGAAGAGGACCCAACAAAAGAGAAAGAGAAGGAATGAATGGTCAGATAGGTTAGAGGGAAACCATGTTCCATTGGATAGGGATGGGAAACATAATTTCCACTCAATATAAGAAAGAATTTATAATAACAAGGGCTATCTTAACACTTCCAATGATGGGTATCTTTTCAGTGTACAAGACAACAAGCTTCATTTTCTTTTTCTTCTTTGTCATGTATATAATTTAATTTTAATTACATTTTATAAATCAACAAAAATCCAGTTTCCCTTCCTCCCACTTCCTCCAGTTCCCACCACTGAGGAAGAAAGAAAAACAAAACCCTTGTTATAAACATGTATAGTCAAGCATAAATTTTCCCATGGTTATGTCAAAAAAATATATCCTGATTTGCTGAGTCCATCTCTTTCTATCAGGAATTAAGTAGCATATTTCATTATGAATTCTTTGGACTCATGGTATGCCACCCAATTGATCAGAGTTCCTAGGACTTTCAAAGTTGTTGCTCTTTACAAAATTGTTGCCACAGTATAGAACATGCTTCTGGTTCTGCTCACCTTGTTCTGCATAAGTACATACAAATCTTCCCAGGTTTCCTTGAAACCACTCCCATCAATGATTTTTATAGTACAATAGTATTTTCTCATAGTTATATACCATAACTTGTTCAGCCATTCCCTAATTGTTTGGAACCCCCTCAAATTTCAGTTCTTTGACACTTCAAAAAAGAGCTCCTATAAATACTTTTGTACATCCTTAGAAATTATTTTGCTTAGTACCCTCTCCTCTTAGCTACTTCCATCTAATTCCTCTCTCTCCATTTTCCCCTTTCTTTCTAGTTTATGTGTTGAGTAAAATGTATTTCTATATCCAACTGTGTTTTTTCCCTTCTTTTGACTATGAATGAATGAAGTTCAAGTATAAACTGATCCCCTACCTCTTCCTCCTTGCTTGTGTAGACTTTTACTTGTCTATGCCAAATTATGTAAAATAAATTATTTTTCCTTCTACCCCTTCCTCTCTCCTTTCCTACTGTATTCCTCTTTTCTCTTTCCATTCTTTTAAGATCATCAAAATAAAACAGAACCACTCTGACCTTCTGTCTAATTAGATGCCCTGTGTGATATCTGATAATGAATTCTGACGGGACACACATATCAACTACCCATATTAGAATGAAAATAGTTTATACCTGTTTATTCCTTTATCATTACTCATTCATTTTTATCTTTTTGTGCTTCTTTTGACTCCTGTATTTACATTTCAAAGATTCTATGCAGCTCTGATTTTTTCATCAGGAATACATGGGAGTCTTTAAACTCAGTTTTGCTAGATAAATTATTCTTAGTTTAGACCTATATAATTTGCATTCTGGAATATCATAGTCTAAGCTCTCAACTTCTTTATAGGAGTGGCTACTAAATCATGTGTACTTCTGCCTGTGGCTTCTCTGTACTTGAATTATTACTTTCTGGCTATTTATGGTATGTTTTTTTCTTTGATCAGGAAACTCTGGGTTTAGCTATAATATACCTTGGACTTTTAATTTTGGAGCTTCAGGAGGTTTGTTGTTTCTTGAACAAGACATTTCATTTCCAAGCTGGGCATTTTCACTGGCTCTCCCTCATACTTGAAATTGTTTCCCACTCTGTCTCCATTTCCTGGTTTCCCTGCTTCCCTAAATTCTGGTTAGAATCCTTACAAGAACCTTTTCTAATCTCCCTTAAAACTAGTGCCTTGCCTTTATCGATTATCTACAATTTGTCTTGTCTATAGTTTATTTGCACACAGTTGTTTGCATATTGTTTCTCCCATCAGATTGTGAGCTCCTGAAGAGCAAAGACTTTCTTTTTTCTTTCTTTGTATTCCCAGCACTTAGCAAACTACCTAGCACAAAATAGACAGTTAATAAGTATTTATTTTCTGCCTGACTGTCTAACTGATAGGTAACTGGTAGACTCTCTATTTCCACTTTGCCCTCTGGTTCTAAGAGATCTAGGTAGCTTTATTTTATGAGTTCTTGAAACATGATATCTAGGTTTATGTATTCATGGCTTAAAAGTAGTTCAATGATTCTTAAATTATATCTCCCTGATCTGCTTTTCAGGATAGGGTTTTTTGTTTTGTTTTTGTTTTTGTTTTTGCAATGAGATGCCTCACATTTTCCCCTACTTTTCAGTTTTTATCTTTGTTTTAATATTTCTTGTTGGCTCATGGAGTTATTGGCTTTTGTGGGGGGAGCATTCTAATTTTCAGGGATTTTGTTGATTGGATAAAGTTTTGTGACTCTTGTACCAAATTGCTAATTCCTCTTCCAATTTTTTTGTTTCATAATTCTCAGTTCTTTTCTACTTTTTTCTTCCAGCCTTCTCATTTCATTTACAAACCATTTTAACTCTTTTTCCATCTCTTCCAGGAATTCTGGTTGGATATGTGCACAAGCTGTGCTTGTTTTTGAAGCTTTGTTTTTCAGTGTTTTTTAAATCATTCTCTTCTTTTGTGTTTGGGTCTTGAGAGTCCCTGTCAAGATACTCAATAATTGGATCTTGCTTTTGTTTTGCTGTGTTTGTTTTGTTTTTAGTGGTGGGATTCTTTTTATTTGTTTGTTCACACATTCTTCTAGCTTATTTCCTGATTTCAGAATTGATGTTAGGGATGGGTTCTATACTTCTTCTGGAAAGAATCTCAGGTCTAGCCCTGCTGTTGCTTTCTTGAGGTATTTGACATTGTGTTATTCTAGGATTGCAGGGACACCTCACCCAGGGGACTCACAAGACTTCAGTGTTTTCAAAATGGTCTAATCTAAAACAAAGTCTAATTTCTGCCAGCCTAAGTTCTGCAAGTTTTTTTTTTTGCTTTGTTTTGTTGTTGTTGTTGTTTTAAGGGGGAGAAATATTTCTTTAAAAATATTATTCATCTTAACATTCAATTAAAAATTTTTTGAGTCACAAATTCTGTCCCTCCTCTTCATCTTCCTCTACTCATTGAGAAGACAAATAATATATCAATTATATTGTGAAACCAAACAAAATATTTTTTATTTTTATATTTTATATTAGTCCTGTTGCAAAACAAAGCAAGAAAACAGGTGAAAAATTATATTTTACTTTTTACTCAAGAGCTTGTTAGTTCTTTCTTTGCAGGTGGATAACATTTTTCATCTTGAGTTCTTTGAAATTGTCTTAGATCACTGTATTGCTAAGAGTAGCTAAGTCTTTCATGGTTGGTCATTATTACAATATTGCTGTTACTGTGTATAATGATCTCCTGGTTCTATTCATTTCATTCTGCATCAATTTACATATGTCTTCCTAGGTTTTTCTGAAACCATCACCTTCATTATTTCTTATGGTACAATAACATTTCATTACAATCATATACCTCAACTTGTTCAGCCATTCCCCAATTGATGGGCATCCTGTCAATTTCCAATTCTCTGACACCACAAAAAGAGCTGCTATAAATAGTTTTGTATATACAAGGTTTTTTTCTTTTTCTTTGATCTCTTTGTGATATAGGTCTAGTAGTGGTATTGCTGGTTCGAATGGTATGCAGAGTTTTATAGACATTGGATATAGTTTAAATAATTCTCCACAATGGTTGGACCATTTTCAGAACTCTATCAACAGTTCATTAGTGTCTCAATTTTTCTAAATCCCCTCCAGCATTTGTCATTTTCCTTGTTTATAATGTTAGCCAATCTGATAGGTATAGCTGTTTTAATTTGCATTTCCCTAATTAATAGTGAGTTAGAGTATTTTTATATAACTATAGATAGCTTTGATTTTTTCATCTGAAAACTGCCTGTTCATATCTTTTTACCATTTAGTAATCTAGGAATGACTCTTATTTTTATTCTTTTAAAAATTTTTTATTTTATTTGTGACATATTATTATATTTTATACATATATTCAACATAGATATAATATACACAAAGACATATATGACACATATAATGTAAATTTTCTACATTATTACATTTAGATATGCCGAGATATATTCTAATACAGATAACTTAGTATCTTAATTCCTTAAATAATTGTGTTATTAATAACAAATACATATGAATTTGTATAAATAATTTATATGGCACATTTATTTAAATATAATTACTATATAAATAATACCTAAATAACTCATAAATACACAACATGTATGTATATGTGTGTGTGTGTGTGTGTGTATAAATACATATATACCTCCTGTACCCTTCCCAGCACATGCCTCCCCCACCTTTCCAGATTAAACATTTTTATTTCTATTTTTCTACTCCCCTTTCTATCCCTCCCTTGCCCCTTCCCTCCTCCCCAAAGCAGTAAATAATCTGATATGGGTTATACATATATGATCATGGAAAACATCACCATATTTGTTACTTAATGAAAGAATATGAAAAATAGCATGCCCCAATCTGTTCCATCAATATCAGTTCTTTCCCTGGAGGTGGATAGTATGTTTCATCAATATTCCTTTGGGATTAACTTGGATCATTGCATTGTTGATAATAGTCAAGTCATTCACCCTTCTTCATCAAACAATATTGCTGTCTCTGTGTAGAGTATTCTCTTGGTTCTGCTCACTTCCCAATACATCATTTCATTTTATATAGTATTAGCAACAATATACACAGTAAGAGCAATATAATATGATGATCAGATATATGAATGACTTAGCTATTCTTAGTAATACAATGATGAAAGAAAATTCCAAAGGACTCATGATCTGATGGAGTCTGAATGTAGATGGAAACATACTATTTTTAACTTTATTTTTAAATATTCACTTTATTATTTTCACATTTCATATTCATTTCATATTCATACTTTCATATTTATCATGTTGGTCTGTGTTTTCTTTCATAACATGACTAATATGGAAATATATTTTGCATGATTTCACATGTATAACCTACATCAAATTGTTTACTGTCTCAAGGAGGAGAAAAGGAAGGGAGGACAAGAGAAAATTTGGAACTCAAATTATTTTAAATGTTAAATTTTTGTACATACAATTGGGAAAAAATAAAATATTCATAAAACAAACAAAAAATCTAGTACTGCTAGATCAACTTTCTTCACAATTTTTTATTGATCCCCTTGATATTTTTGACCTTTTGTTCTTCCAAATGAATTTCGTTATTTTTTTCTAGATCTATAAAATAATTCTTGGATAGTTTGGCATAGCATTGAATAAGCAAATTAATTTAGGTAGAATTATCATTTTTATTATATTGGTTCACCCTATCCATGAGCAATTAATATTTCTCTAGTTGTTCAGTTCTGTCTTTGTGTGGAAAATGTTTTGTAATTGTGTTCATATAGTTATTTGGTAGGTATATTCTCAAGTATTTAGTTCTCAAGTTCTTGACCTGTGTTTGGATTTGACCTACATAGCTAGGGGCTTGCCCCAGTTGGAGTTCCAGTAGACTACCAATGGACTCTGCTATTAGTAGTCAGCTGGAAAGCTGGTTCCCCTTGTCCTGGGAACCCTGCCCTAGTTATTTTACTGCAGATTTCAGACTGTTCTGAAGGTTGGAACTAGGACCCTGCTTTGCTCTTGGGGTTACAACCATAGCTACTATTTGTTTCTGAACTTGCTCCTTGCTCAGTATGGAGCCTAGAGCTTGTGAATGCTCCTTACCCCAAAATGCTATATATGGGCACCAGTTCCCTCCTCAGTCAATTATAGATCTATGACTCTTAACTAGGTAGTGAGCAACATAACTACTAATTGTCATCTATTCTTGTACCCTGCATCATAACACTTGACCCCTCTTTGATGGATTTGGAACTTATTATTTCTCTCTCTCTCTCTCCCTCTCTCTCTCTCTCTCTCTCTCTCTCTCTCTCTCTCTCTCTCTCTCTCTCTCCCTCCCTCCCTCCCTCCCTTCCTCTCTTCTTCCTTCCCCCCCATCCTTACTGGAACACTCCTTGTGGCCATTATTGCCTATATCCACATCCCTAAAGTCCACAGACCTTTCTGTCATTCTTATGCCAAGCTGGGCTGGAAAATGTCTCACTGTGATTTTTTAAATTCCCAAACAGGATTCAATCTGGCGTATTTTTTCAGATATGTTTGGAGATGTTGGGAGGGGGTGGAAGTACTTTTCCCTGCTATTCCACTATCCATGTTCCATCAACCTATTTCATTTTCAAAGAGAATTATAGAATCTTAGAATTTTTAAAGGATCTCACAATCACCTAAGCCACCTTTACTCTTTTGAACAGTTGAGGAAACTGAGACCTAGAGAAGGGAGGTGACTTGCCCAAAGTTGCACAGATATTAATCTAGGTCTTTTGATTCCAAGCCTAGTACTCTTTCCAGCCCACCACTGTTGTCTCTAAACAGAGATTAGGTGACCACTTGCCATAGAGGGAATTCCTACATTGAACAGAGGGTAGACTACGTCACCTCTAAGATCTTTTCTCACAGAGTCCATGATGCTAACTCAAAACATTACCTATTTCCTACCTCCAAGTATGTCCTTCAATATTCAATTGAAAGAAAAACATAAAGGGAGGAAGGAGAGAAGAAAGGAGAGGAAAGTAGAAGAGAGGAGAGGAATCGCTCTACCTTATTTTGTTCAGTAACACAAAATGAGAGGATTGGACTAGCTGATCTCTAAGGTCCCTTTTAGGTCTAATATATTCTGGGATTTTGTCCTAGATCCTATAACAGTCACCACAGCTTTTTGGAGGGGAGGGGGGCATAATTGTTCACTTAGAGTCCATGACAAAGAGTTAAAGGGGAAGCCTGGAACTTTCCCAATCCTCTTAATAACCAAGACTCGGTGGAAAATTGCACAGAAGGGTGAATATGAAGTCTTCATTTCCTTGAACAGTCATATTCTATTCAAATCTGAATTCACATTAACTATTGAGTGCAATGCAAGGTGTATTGGATGATAATTATACCTCAGTTAGCTTGAGCCTCTATTCCTAGCTTAATTAGGACTGTCTAAAACCATCTAAACCCAGTTTTCTTCTTACTTGAAGATGTTACAAGGAGATGAATTTTAAAAAGAAATTCTTAATTGAGACTAAAACAATTAACAAAGGACTAGGGAAACAACATTTATGCATATACTTCTGGACTAGGGTATTATTTCCTAGAAATTAGTGGGAGAAACCTAATAAACAGTTCATGGAAAGATGTATACGCTGGATGTGGTAAAGTGTCTGACAAAACTGGATCATGATTGAACAGCTTCAATCATATATCTCCCAAATTCAGCTCAGGGTGTCCTCTAGTCTCACCACTTTGCAGGAAGAATGTCTCCTCTTCTTGATCCATGTGGACCCGGGAACTTTCCCAGGCTCTTAGATGTCACCATTGCCATCTTTCCTTCATATAACTTCCATTTCTGCTCAATCTCATAAGTCTTCTTGTCCCAAACAGAGTTCATGCCTCCTGACATGATCATGTTATTCCATAGACACATAGTCCCCTGATATCATGAACCCAGATATAGTTGTATATGTTTCTACTACCCACATAAACAAAATAAAAACATTCTATTTGTAGACAATGTTTTAAAGTAGCAAAAGCAAGCTTTTTGTGTGCAATGTCATATTTTGATGAATATTTTGAAGTTTAAATTTTTATTTTTTAAAAAATTATACTTTAAGTATTAAAAACAACTTCTTGAACATTAAAAGCTTTGAAAAAAGGCCAAAAGGCCTGGGTCACTGGATCCCCAGAAGGTATTGCTCTAACACTGCTTAGCTATTAATCAGTATAACTGTCCAGACCAAACTAGAGTTAGCCCACCTATGGAGATGCCCTTGTTATCCTTTCAAAGGTACCGTGGCCTGTAATTCAGCACCATGGAAAGGGACTTCCAGAACCAAGGTTAATAGCTGCTGAGGAGGGAGTAGCCAGCTCTGTCAGTGAACCATTAAAATGCTGAATAATTTTCACCTGGAACTGTCAAGTTAGTGTCTAATGTTTCATTTAGGCAAGAAGCCATGTCAGTCCTGACAAGTAAATGACAGAGATGATTTCAATTAGAGGCATGCAGAGACTGAAGCACCTGACATTTCCTAGTGAGTGATGCAAACTTCTCTTGCAGTTCCCTCAAGGATGCCAACCCATTTATGTATCACTGCAGACAGAACTGACCCTCAGCAAAGGAGGGGAGCATAAAGAATATGGATAGGAGCATCATTCATCAGACCTTACCCCATAACTTCCAGAACCTCCAGCAATGTGTTCAACCACATTCCTGCCAATCATAGGCATCTTTGGATTTAGAGCTAAAAGGGACTCTGGAGTTCAAACATCTTCTTTTACAAAAAAACAAATGGAGCCCCATGGAAATTAGGTGACTTGCCCAAAGTCACATAAAGAGTAAATAGTAGAGGGGGGCAGCTAGGTGGTTCAGTGAATAAAGCACCAGCCCTGGATTCAGGAGGACCTGGGTTCAAATCTGGCCTCAGACACTTGACACTTACTAGCTGTGTGACCCTGGGCAAGTCACTTAATCCTTAATTTCCTGGCAAAAAAGAATAATAGAAGAGATGAGATTTGAATCCAGGTCATTTGCTTTTACATCCTATGTTCTTTTCACTTTGCCTCAGTTCACCCCTTCAAAGCATTTGGGTCAAATGTGGAATATAAAATTAAGGGATTGGACTAAATGAGTTCTGAAAATTAGAGAGAGGAAGAGACTTGTTCAACACCCCACAATGAGATAGATTAAGACTAACATGGCAATAGGGGAAAGAGAAGGTGGTTCTGGCCCTAGCTCATACCATAAGAACAACAAATGGAAGAATGAAAAACCCAGTCAGCCTGGTTATTCAGCATCATGTATGCAAAAGAGAGGCTGTCTGACTTTCAAATCATCCTCACATATCCTTTTTTTTCTTAAAAGTATGCTTAGTTTGGAAGCTATTTTAATTTAAGGGCAGAAGACCTTTTTTCCAGCCTGCAGTGTGACCTCTAGTTTCCTTACCTAAGAAAAGGTTCACAGACATTTTTTCAAAATTTACTTCCCCTTCTCATGGGAGCTATGGGGCTGGGATCCATCCAATGATGCCTCTGCTCCATTGGTTGAAATCCTGTGCAGCTCTTGAGAGTCTCAGGAGACTGAGCAGGCCATGTTTCTATTCTGCTCTTCATTAATTCATCTGGTTCCTGGAAAGGTCCCTGGGGAGCTGGTATCTTGTCTCCAGTGCAATCTGGAGGAGACAAGAAAGGAGGAGGCTGCATTGAAACAACCTGTATGGAACAATAACTTGGCTGATGTGAGGCAGCAGCCCAATAGAGTATGATGCCACAATCCTAATTTGAGCATAGCTCAATTGTGCCTTATCATTGATCTAAAATCAAAGAGTCATAGGATGTTAGGGTGGGAAGGGCCCTGAGACATCAAGTCCAACTCACAGTGTGATATGAAAGGGGCTCTGGATTTGGGATCTGAGTACCTGGCTTCAAAGCATGCTTCTCTTACTTCTGACCCAGGTGAATTCCGACAGGTACTTTCCACTCTACAGGCCTCTTTTCCCTTATCTCTGAAAATGAGGAGGTTAGACTAGATTACCTCTGAGGTCTCTTTTAACCCTAAATCTATGATCCTAGGTAACTCACTTCATAGACAAAGAAACTGAGATAAAAATAAACAGTATTTATTAAATAATTATTGTTATTTTTAGCATATTTATTCTCTCAAATTAATTAATTGTTGGGTGCCAGGCACTAGGGATATAAATTCAATGAGTGAGGCAGAGCCTACTTGCAAGGAGCTTACATCCAAATGGGGGAGATATAGAAAGGATGCCCCCCAAAATCTTAGTGTAGTTTTCATCTTTAATACCTTTAAACTGGACTAAGACTTTTAGAACATTCTATATAATTATATACAAAGTAAATATAAAGAGAATAAATACAAAGTAGTTAACAGTAAGGTAGTTTGGTAAGGAGGGCACTAAAAGAAAAACAGGGCTTACTCTAGGAGGCAGAATCAGTATTAGAACCCAGTTTTCCTGATTCCCAATCCAGGAATGTTTCTACTACATCACACTGACCTGTTTCATAGTGGGTATATTCAAACATACTTGACTTCCTCCAAGTGTGCTTAATTCTAGAATAATAGATTTAGAACTAGAATTTAATTCAGGGGTTATCTAGTCCAATCCCCCTGATTTTAAAGTTTAGGAAACGAGACCCAAGAAAGTGAAGTAATTTCTCAATAGTCATATAGAAGTGAGTATCAGACATAGGATTTGAATCCAGGTCATCTGGCTCCAAAACTAATGCTCTGTGGAAAGATCCACTGTACCATGCCATCTCCCCTGGGTAAGAACTCTTCAATCCCCATATCCTCTCTCTTAAGTTTGAAAGTTAAAAAAATGCCATGAGCAAAGTCCATCTACAGTACAAGTAGTAGAGGCTAATATGGTATTAATATGATTTTTTAAAATCCTATATTACCCTCAAATTAAAGGATGCTCTCATTCACTTCTAGTTTCCACCATATAAGAGAATTTTTCCTCTTTTGATTATGACACTGGGGCTGCAGATTGGCCTGATCTGTATCCTAAGTCCTATACAAATTGTGAAATCTGTCAAGGGTACAACCACATAATGGATAGAGTATTGGTCTTGGAGCCAGGAAAACCTGAGTTCAAAGCCTTCCTTGGGCACCGAATAGCTGTGTGACCCTGGCAAGGTCATAAGATCATAGATTTAGACCAGGAATATTACTTAAAGATCATCTAGAGCAACCACTTCATTTGGAAAAGTAGGAAATTGGGGTTCAGAGAAGTTCAGTGGTCCATGGTCACAGTAAATGGCACAGTTCTGATTTGAACTCAGATCCCAACTCCAATTCAATACTTGTTCCACTGCATCATTCTGCCTACTAAGCCATTTAACCCTACTTTCCTTAACCTGTAAAATAAATATAATAACAGCATTTACTTCACAGGGTTATTAAAAGGTCAAATGAGACAATCTATAAAACATGAGCTGCCTAGCATAGAACCTGACATGTAGTAGGCACCTAAACCCTTCCTTTTTGTCATCATCATTAATCATTGTCATCATCTTGTTCTTTTTTCAATAGAGTTCATAAAGAAATGGGCTTGGGTTACTATCCTGCTACTATTCTCTTTTATTTCACATTCCTTAGACTATTTACATAGGTAAATAAAATACCTGCTTTGTTATTCAGCTGCAGTTGAATCAAAGTGCTAGGCTCTAAGCTTATCTCATGAAGTTTGCTGAAAGCATCCTTGCTACAATGCTAGTAACAAACAGGATGATAGAAAGTATATACACTTCATCCTATTCACATGTGATTTTTATTTCTTCTATTAGATTTTAAACTTTGAGAAATTTGATTTCCATGTAGCTTTGAGATGATCAGTATTTGAGATGGGAACAGTAGTCAAAACATTGTTCTTAAATTTGTGTGTATCAACATGATATGTGCTGGAGCCCCCTCAAACCAGCTCTGGAGAACAGATTGTTAAATTTTTAGTGTGAGTATTTACACTTTGGAAAGAGGCAAATACTACAAATCAGGGCTTGATTTATCATTTTGTTGATTGTCTAGATTTAAGAAAGTGATGAAGAAAATGTTAATAATGCAGATTAAAATTAAAAGTACCTTTTGCAGTTGCTAAACATTTACCAACACATACTTATAGCAATATTATATCTAGGCAATTATGGGCAATGGTTAAGTCTGATAACACCCTGGTTCTGGTACAATTTGCTGGTTGTGTTCTCCAGAGGGTTTTGAAATCTGTATTAGCAGTATGGAGATTTGTAATTTTTCAGTCCAGGAGAAACAGCAAGCTTCTGATGTGTAAGTCTCGCTACCAGGTCATGTCCTGCTAGGAATTTGGTTAATGCTAAATTTCTATAGCCTTCAGTGATGTGTTAGAAAGTTTCTGCCTTTCCCTTTCATGATCTTCATTGATCAATAAATCCAGACTCCTTAAAAAGAATCTTGTAATTTCTAGTGACCTAGTCCTGAATAGCTATCATAAAGTGTTACTTCCATAAAAAAATGCTCAAGGCTTAGCCATTTGTCTGATCCTTTTGTGTGGACATATTCTTAGCTATCTTTATGTAGATGTTATCAAGGGAGGACCTTTTGATTGCACTCTTGAATCTTAGCTGTTTCATAGATTTCAAGAAGTATTTGAGGTAGCCATACCCTGGTAAATCCATCTTTGCAGATGGGCTAAACCAGGTTGATGGTAACCAAGAGGTGTCAAACCCATTGGTGAACTAGGTCTAGCCCAAGCATGTGAAGAATTTGTCACATGCAATGGGAGGATAAGACCAATTTGTTCCAATAGCCACGAAGGCAGCTGAAGCAGGTGCTGTGGAATACTTAGAACTCAGTCAGACATCAAAGATGCCAAGGTCATCTACTTCATCCTAGGCCATCATCAGTCATCTTGACTTTTGTCTTGCCACTTGACTCCGATGACTCTGAAAGGCAGAGTGAAGTTCATGATTTTGTGCAACTGCCTCACTTAAATCCAATTCACAACCAAGACATCTTTTGTGATATCATTGGTCCTCTTCAAAAGCGAAGGATGAAAAACAATTTAAGAGTGAACCATTTTCAGATATGTTCAACATACCAAAGGCATGTACCTCTTCTGTCTTTACTGTTGCCTGGTGTGAGTGATGTCTGAATCTTCCTAAAGCATTTCTATACATTTTTACGTATTTATTATGTACTCCAAGAATGTGTATCAAACCTGTTTCTTCTTTTTGGCAGGGAAGTATTAATCTTCCTATAGCTGCATTAGGGCAATGGGCCTTGTGTTTTATTAATACCATAAGGATTTTTAAAAATACTTTCCAAACCTATAATGGTCTATTTTACAATTCAGAAAGTTTATGTTAAGATAGGTATTGCATAGATGTTGTTTTAAACATATTCTGCCCATTGAGCTTTGATTTCAGGATCCCAGTAAGTCTCTTGACATATAAAGCCACAGTTTGCCTTGATAGCTTTATGCTCAATCTGTCTTGCCTGGAGGAGATCAAGTTATTTGTAAGGATGCCTTCCATCCACTGGCTAAATTCTATCTCTGGATTCAAGCTTGGAGCTTTCTGTTTCTATCTTTCCTTGGCACACATTAAGAATTTTACACTTATCGAAGCCAAATGACATTTTGATATCATTGGGAAAAGATTCCATGGCATTAGGGAGCTATTTAATGTGTTTTTCAGTGCAGCCATATAGTTTGATGTCATCCATATACATCAAGTGATTATTAATAAGATTGGTTCAAGTACTTCTTTAACTTAGGAACCATACTTAGCTCTGTTTAGGAGTGATGACAGTGAATTTAAGGGTAGACAAAAATAATAGACTTAAACTGCCTCCCTGAAAATATCACATTTTATAATAACTGTTTTCAACATTGTGATAGTGACATGTATAAAACAGAGGACAGGTTTGCTTGTGGACATTCACTACTCTTGCATTCTCACTATCCTTGTGTCTATTTTATACATTTTGCTGGACATGAATAAATTAAGAATATGAAACTGAGTTAAGAACTTTGTGATCATCAATAAAGACAGAGTAAATGGGGGCATCTAGGTGGCTCAGTGGATAGAGCCCTGGCCCTGGATTCAGGAGGACCTGAGTTCAAATCTGGCCTCAGACCCTTGACGCTTATTAGCTGTGTGACTCTGGGCAAATCACTTAACCCCAATTGCTACACCAAAAAAAAAAAAAAGACAGAGTAAATGTTATGGTGCTTTGAGGAAGCTTCTTTAATAATTACTCAATCTATAGTAAGTTGCTTTTTATACTTCCTGGAACTTCTTGACATACGTTTTTTGCTCATCAGTCAATATATTGTTTTCTTTTTAAAATATTTTATTTTTCCCCAATTACATGTAATATATATTATTTTCTTATGTGTCTTTAGTTTTGCTGAGTGCATGTGTGTGAATGAGAGAGAGAGAGAGAGAGAGAGAGAGAGAGAGAGAGAGAGAGAGAGAGAGAGATACCAGCTGTGAATGTTTTCTCTAAAGCACACAAACACATACCTGACCTATATTTGCAAGGGTCACTGGAAGTAGAGTTATGAGGTCTTCTCTTAAGGGAAGTGGAATCAGGCTTACTTTTGAGAGGAAGCTGGTGAAGTGCTTTTCTAGTAATTCATGAGCCACTGTGAAGTATCTGAGTCAATAATTATGGATCTTATTTTGTTATGACACTTTCCAGTTTTGCACAGAGGCTAGAGCGTTGCCATTCATTATATTAATGGTGCATAAGCTTTCTGTTTCTCATTTGACCCAACTTGTGTTTTCACTGGATTGGGCTTCTTGGATATAGATGACCAGAAAATTTTCACAGCCTCTTTATTGGGGATTCAACCAGTCCTTTGAGTCCTCAAGGGCTTAATCAGTGCTTTTCGACTGATTTGACTGAGGCTTGGAGAGGTAAAGAGATCAGTCCAAAGCCATATAGTTTGAGGTTCTAATCAAGATTCTCTTGATTCACAAATCCACCCCTCTCTATTACACCACTTTGCCTAATGTGCAAACAGCCTTGGGAGAAGAAATGCCTCAAACCATTATTGCATCCACTCATCAGCCATGATCAGACAGCAGCCCTAAATCATGAAGCTATTATTGAAATACTAACAATAAATAGCTCACATTCACATAGTAAGTACTTCATGGTTACAAGACACTTTATATGGCTCATCTTATTTCAACCACACAAAAATTCTGGAAGTTAGATTAGCTGCTGGCCCTATGATTTTATTGGTATAGGGAACTCCTAGATGCAGGTCTGTGCTTTCTTTGCAACTTACACAGTTTTAGAGAGTTACCTGAGGACAGTGAGAATTTAAATATCCTGCCCAGGATCCTACAGCCAGTATGTGAAGGTAGAAGGGTTTGAATCCAAGTCTTCCGGGTTCTGAGTCCAGGTCTCTACTCATTTTACCACACTCCCTCATATAAAGGACTTGGATGCCATGAGCATTATCTCCACTTTGCAGATGAGAAAACTGAGGTTCAGAGACAGGAAGCATTTGCCTATGGACAAGCAGCTCATAAGCATCAGAGTCAAAATCCAGTCCCCAGCTCTGAGGTCCTGCCTCCCTCCAAGGGATTCTGGGAGATTCAAATAAGATAATATCTGAAGAAGATCTTGGTCAATGGCAAACTGCAATACCCATGAAAGAGAGTATTGCTTTCCCATGCAGGGGCAGCATAGAGCCCTTTCTCACAGAGAAAGCAAGTTTATTTAATAAAATTATGAATGAAAACTTTTCCACCATAAATTTTTTATTGGTATCAGTAAAGCTTTGAAGTCTTTTTGTGAGACTTCTTGGTGAGCCTTTTGGAAGAGCTTTGAGGCTACAAAACCCTTTTATCTAATGTCACTTCATTAAGACACAGCAATTTCTTTGAAGGAGAAACCATGAAGCTGTGGCCATGGGCTCTAATGCATACATTAGCACCATAGCACTGCCTAACCACATCCCTGCCTAGCCAGTCTTTTTCTTCAGGGAGAGTAGGAAGAACAAAACCAAGGGTAGAGAGGCAAAGCCTATGCTTTAGGAAAGAAAATCCCAACTTTGTTTGGGTCTCGACCCAACAAAGTTTGGGTCAGACTGCCTGACCTTTCTGCATATTGGCCCCTGTTCACCTACCTGGCTTTACATACAATGCCTACCTGTCTGCCGCCCCTCCCCCCACCCCCCAACCTTGAAGGCCTTGATCTTACTGCTTTCCTCTGCACACCACATCTGGGACACTGCCTTACTCCTTCCTGGATTTCCCAAGCCCATGATTCTACTTCTTTGCTTGGTCAAAGGTTGCACAGAGTCAGGAGACAGACTGTCGAATGTCATGTATGTGAGGAAGGAAGGAAAGGAGGAAACAAATATTTATTAAGCACATACTATGCATCAGGCATTGCCTTAAACACTTCAACAATAATAGCCAACATTTATACAGCACTAACCATGTACTGGGCACCACTGTGCTAAGCACTTTATAATTATCTCACTTGATCTCCCCACCCCCAACAACCCTGGATAGTAGGTGCTATTATTTACATTTTATAGTTGAGGAAACTGAAGCAAAAAAGGCTAATTGAATTGCATACTGTCACCCAGCTAAGTGTCAGAGTCTGGGTTTGATCTCAAGTCTATCCTGACCCAAGGCCCAGCATTCTGTCTATCTCTCCAACTAGCTGCCTCTGGTTGCTACACTGGCAAACAAGTCAGTGGAGATCAGGAAGATAGGCAGAGCCCAAGTGGTGAATGGTTTTAAATTCCAACCAGAGGAATTTATCCTACCTCAATCCTAGAGGTAATAGAGAACCAATTTACTTGTTCCTCTCTGTGCACTCCTCACCAAATACCCAGCCCTAACAATAACCCAGCCCAAAAAGTGGCTGCCTGGATCTGTTCACATAACTTCATGTTTAGAGGAAAAATGGAACCATAGAGAGAGAGTGCTGGACTTGGAAACAAGAAACACGGACTGGAGTCTTGGCATTGATTGTTGTTATTGTTCAGTCGTTTTTCACTCATATCTGACTCTTAGTGACCCCATGTGGGGTTTTCTTGGTAAAGACACTGGAGTGTGTCATGGGGCGCAGAGCACCCCAGAATTTCTCTGGGGCACACCGAGGAATCTTCTCCTTGAGAAACTAAACCAGAGGACAGATAAGGCCTAGAGGAACCAAATCGGACTGAGCTAGCTTGGGATTCCTACCCTTCATTCCGGTCTCCCTTATCCTGGGGAGATAAGTTTGGGTGTGGCTTCGGCCTTTGTGTTCTGAGGAGGGATCCATAGCCACCCCTCACCCAATTCCTTTAGTCACTACCAGTGGGGGATGGTCCTCCACTGCTCACCCAATTCCCCCAGCTACCACCAGTGGGGGATGGTCCTCTCTCACTAAAGGAACTTTTCACGGGCAGATGGTCCACCCCCATCAGGCCTCTATAAAAGTACCTTCCGGTCTCCTGTTCGAGGAGATTTGGTACCTCTGAGCCATGTGCTTTATGCCAAATCTCCCCATGAAAAGTCTAAGGATTTCTTTCATGGTTTCCCTCCCTCCACCCTTCCCTTCCCTTGCTCCTAAATAAACTATCACCTTGTTATAACTAAGTTTTGTGTGCAAGAGGGTGTAATTCTTTAAGGAGGAATTCCCAAGAACCCCAACCCCAACCCATACCCCATTTTCCCCTATATCAAGTGGTTTGCTATTTCCTTCTCCGGCTTATTTTACAGATGAGGAAACTAAGGCAAACAGAGTTAGATGACTTGCCCAGGACCACATAGCTAGTGAGTGTCTAAAGCCAGATTTGAAGTCAGGTCTTCCTAACTCCAGGCTCAGTGCTTTATCTATCCACTGTGTCATCTCGCTGCCCCACAAGGTCTGTAAAGAATATATAAACGTTGACATCAGAGAGAAAACAGTAGGGGGAGGGCTGCTAAAAAAGGCCTCCCGCATAAAGTAGAATTTGAGCTGAGTCTTGAAGAAGGGTGGGGAAACCGAGAGGCAGAGGGGAGGAGGAAAGCATTCTAGACCAGGGAGAGCCAGGGCAAAGTCACCAAATCAGGAGATAGAGTGGGGTATGTGAGTGCGAGAATGTGTATCTGTGTATGAATGAGACAGAGACAGAGAGAAGGGAGGGAAGGAAGGAGAGAGAGAAGAGAGAAAGACACAGAGACAGAGACACAGAAAAAAGGAAAGATGGGGAAAAGAGGGAGGGGGAGACAGAGAGGAAGAGACAGAGAGCAGGAGGAGGAGGAGAGACAGAGACAAAGACAGAGAGAGAAGGGAAGGAAGGAAGGAGAGAGAGGAGAAAAAGAAACAGAGACAGAAAAAAAGGAAAGATGGGGAAAGAGAGGGTGTGGGGGAAAGAGAGGGGGAGAGAGAGAGGAAGAAAGAGACAGAGACAAAGACAGAGAGAGAAGGGAGAGGGAGAGAGAGGAAGAGGAGGAGAGGGGGAAAGGGAGAGAGAAATGGAGAGGGAGAGAGGGAGTGAGTGTGTCAATAAAGCTGGAGCATAGAATGCATGGAGGGGATTAAAGTATGACCAGGAAGGTCAGAAAGAGCCAGGGTATAAAAGGCTTTAAATTCCAAATACAGCACGTTATTTTTGATCCTGGAGGTAATTTGGAGACACTGGAGCTCATTCATCTCTTAAGGAAAAAAAAAAAAACAGGGGCTAGAATACTTACCTCACAGGATTGGTGTAAGAAAAACACTTTGTAAACCTTCAAACACTATATAAATGTGAGTTATTATTTAAATAGACTTCTGGTCTTGGCAATCCATTTGCACACAGGAAACTATTTGTCATGCCAGATTGGGAACAATGTGTCTTGTCTCCCCAACTCAATTATAAGCAGTTTGTAGGCAAGGATTGGGTTTTAAATTTCTCTTGTGTCTCCCAGAGTATATATCACAAGGAGGCAGCTGGATAAAGTTATAAGTGTTCCTGACTGGGAATAAGAAGACCCGGGTTCTAGTCCCAGCTCTCTTACTCACTCAATACCTCAATTTCTTCATTTTCAAAAAGGAAGGTTTTAGATAAGATGATATTTTAAGAAATAGGATTGGAAGTGACCTGAATCTTGGAGTCTTGAAGGCCTAGCTTCAAAATGATTCATTTTACAGCTTTGACCAAAAGTGGAAACACAATTTAGTACAAAGCTTCTTAAACTGTAGGTCACAACTGTGTATGGGGTCATGTAACTGAATGTGAGGGTCATGAAAAATTTGGCCACAGTTAAAGGTTACATATACCTATTTTATATACATACAAACCCAGGGTCACGTAAAAATTTCTCAGGTGAAAAGGGGTCATGAGTAGAAAAAGTTTAAGAAGCCCAGATCTAGTTTAGTAAAGAGTCCCTGATTTGGAATTATGGGATGATTCTGATCCTGGCTCCAACATTTTACTGTCTGTGTGATCATGGAAAAATTATTTCACTTCTTGTGGTGTCAGTTTTTTATCTATAAAAGGATGGCATTGATGAGGATCATTGATACTGTAGGGACCAATTTTTAATTGGGGAGTGTTAGCTAGGTGGCTCACCGCAATATTGGGGCAAGGAAGGAGACAGACAGCCTCCCTCAAAACAGGGCAGGATTTATTTAACAAGAATGAACTTTAAAAGACATAAACAGAATCAGTAGGATTAAGGGAAAGGAAATAAAATGGGGAAAGGGAAATTATACAACCTGAACAACACCACCACCCAGGAATCAGCTGAGAACACACAGCAGCGTCCTGTCACCTTCCAGCTTCAAGCTAGAATGGCGGAAAAACCTCCCTTCTTCCCAGCAGACCCCAGGCTGACCACACACAAACCCCAGCCAATTGGCTGGCTGCTCTGATGGTCACATGACTGCCCTCACTGGGCTTCCAATCATTATAATTTTGCCAGACCCATGTAGGCGTAGGGAGTCGTGATGATGTGAGGTACCAGCACCATGGCAACAGCTACAACCAGTGGGTGGAGCACCGTGGGGTTTGTGGAGCCCCAGACCAGTGTGTGCGCTGAGGTTTTTTTTTTAAATTCTAGCCAAAAGATGGGGTCATAAAAACCTCAAATAACAACTAATTCTTTACATGATGATGTTACCTCAGAGATATCACTTTACCACTCCAAGTTTCAATCAATCAATTGATCAATTAGCATTTTTTTGATGAGGCAATTGGGGTTGACTTGCCCAGAGTCACACAGCTAGTAAGTGTCAAGTGTCTGAGGTCAGATTTGAACTCAAGCCCTCCTAAATTCAGGGCTGGTGCTTTATCGGTGCTTTAGCTGTACCACCTAGCTGCCCTTCAATTAGCATTTATTAAGGATTAGATGATCTCTAAAGTCCTTTCCAGTTCTAAATCTTTCATCCTATGCGTTACTCAATAGAGCAGAGTGGGTCCTTTGATAAGGGGGCTTGAAATATAAGCCTTGCCCCCTCTAGATTCATTTGAATGGGCAGTGAAAAAGAAAACATGCATGAATATTTAGCCCACTTGGGGATGTTAGTGGAGGCAGCATGGTACAATGGGATAGAGGATGGATTTGGAATTAGAACACATGGGTTTGAATCTCACCTGTGCTGCTTATGAGTTGTGTAACCTCTGACAAATCACTTAACCTTTCTAGCCCTCAGTTTCATCATTTGTAAAATGAAGAGACTGGATTCCAAGGTGCCTTCTAGTTCCAAGTCTTTTATCTATCAGATTTAAGGACTGTTGGGGTTTTTGTTTTGTTTTGTTTTGGTCCAGACCTGTTATTTCACTAGTATGAGGAATTCACTGGTGTGGAAACTCCTTCCACAGATGGAGATCAGCGATTCATCTGTAATTTGTAGTTTTAAGAATGTCATCTGGGAACACTGAGAGATTAGGTAGCTCATATAGGTCAGTATGTGTCTGAGACAGGATTTGAACTCATATCTTCCTGACCCAAAGGCTGGCCTCCTATGATATTCTCATGAATAACCAGGATAGGCAGAATATGCGATCCCATAGCCCTTTGATGACAACAGTGAGAGCTTCATGAAGCATGAAGTTAGCACAGCCCGCCCACCCCCCCTGCCAGGAGAGGTGATTAATAAGTATTTAGTAGATGATATTTGCCTAAGCAAAAGCTGCAACCCAAAAGAGGCCATGTGCTGAGCCAGGTCAAAAGAAAACCCTCTCCCTTTGTACTGAGAAAATGGGCAGAATAAAGCCAAGCCTGTGGTGTTCAGAGAGGAGGTGGGCTCTGCTCCTCCAGCTCCCATGGCTACCTTTCCTCCTGACCTCCCAAACCATCCCCTCTCATTTTCTCTTTTCCCATTAAGAGGCTGCCTGCACAGCAATGCCACTGCACGACAGGGTCCCTGAACCCCAGCGCCATCTGCTCTGTTTTGTAAGGGAATTTTCCAGAGGAGCAATAGCAGGAACAGTGAAATTGAAGACAGTGAATGAGGCAAGATTGGGCGCCAGGCAATCTCTCCCCTCAGGCTTCCTCTAGCCTGCTGGGGTCTGTCGGCTGCCAGCCAGGCAGGGGAGGGAGGTAATCAAGGCCCCCAGGGCCTGACACCCCCCCCCCCACAATGATTGCGGTTCTGTGTGAGCCCTCCCTGCCATGTTGAATGGCTCCTTCTCAATTAGCCCTCCCCAGGAATGGAAGCCATCGGAAGCTGCTAAGGGGATTAGGGAACGAATGAGATTTGGGGGAAGTTTGGCAACAAATGGACTGTGCCAGCCACCTGGCAGATCAAGCAGTTTAAGCCAAGGGAAGAATCAGGAGAACTAATGAGAGGCTGTGTTGTCCCCATTCTGAAAAGAGGCCACTGACTTAAAGAAGAATCCTCAACTCCAGGGAGCCCATATACATCCAGAAATGCTAAAGGCACAGGGGGGATTTATGCTCCCTTCTTTCCTGGAGAAGAAAAGGGGAATGAATATGTGGGCTTGCTAAGTTTGTGCATGGGTATGTACAGACAAAATCTCATTATCAAGAATCATAATAATAGTTCACACATATGCCATTTTTACTCATTAATAATAATAGCTAACATTTTACATAGCACCTACTATGTGCCAGCACTGCGCGCTTTACAGTTATCATTGCATTTTATTCCCACAACAACCCTGGGAGGTTATTCCTCCTTTATTATCATCCCCATTTTACAGATGAAGAAACTGAGCTCAAGTGATTTGCCCTGGGTCACACACTTACTAAGCCTCTATGGCTAGATTTGATATCAGGTCTTCTTAAGTCTAGGCCCAGTACTCTGTCCAGTGTGTCAGCTAACTGCCTATCTCTCAGTTCTAACTCTCAGAGGGAGATAAATAGTAAAAGTATTGTTATTATTATTATGCTATTAACTCAATGAGGGCAGGGACTCAGTATTCTATAACATATTTTCTTCAGTTCCTAACATAATGTTTGTTGAGGAAATGGATGGATGGATGGATGGATGGATGGATGGATGGATGGATGGATGGATGGATGGATGGATGGATGGATAGATGGATGAATAAATGAGTAGATGCATGAGTAAAGTAATCCCCATCTTAAAGATGCTATCACTGAGGCTCAGTGATCCATGGTCATACAGTAAATTAACAGGCAATAGTCTGAGTTAGTAGGGAGAATATAGGGCCAGGAAATATGAGACCTTAGTTCTCATTCTAGTTCCGCTACTTTCATTCTTAGTAATCTGGCTCTCTATTACTGTGCCTTTGCCAGCAGGCTAACTGAGCTGAGGGCGGGCTGGGTTGAGTCAAGGTAGGCCTGGCCAAGAACCAGCCCAAATCCAAGAATATTAAGTCTGATGACACCTCTGGGTGCTTAAAGGAAACCTGGAAGACTGCTCCATTCCTTTTTCTGCCTTTTTTTGGCAAGGCATGTGGCAGCATTTCAAGGGCTGATGACTCTGGGACTTGAGTCCTAGTGAAGGGAGAAGAAAGAACTGCACAATGATAATGGCAAGAAACATCACAGTCATTGCTAAAAATAAAAGATAAGGAGGGAAATAGATAGATGTAAATTAGCTTGAGAGAGAGAAAGGCCAACAGCAAAATGTACTCTAGTAACCCTACAGCGTAATATGTAAATGCAATATTGGTAGTTTCCTCTCTCTTATTGAGGTAGGAATGTGCTGAAATGGAGAATTTCATGGCAAGACAGAGAGAGGGCAGAGGATATGGGAAGAGACTGTATGAGATAAAGCTCATGTATATCATTGGGGAGGAGGAGAGAGAGAGAGATTACAAACCTTGTTTCAGTAATTGAGTTCCACTTATAATAATTAACATTTATATAGGGTTTTAAGGTTATCAAAGCAATTTACATATACTATATCATTTGATCATCATGCAACTATATGAGGGAAGTGCTATAGCTATTATTATTCTCACTTTACAGATGAGTAAACTGAGGCTAAAAAATGTAAAGTGGCTGGCTGTAGGCTCTGGAGCTAGTAAGTGACTGAGATAGGATTCAAACCCAGGTGCTCTTGACTCTCAAGTTCATCCCTGACTCCAAGCTTGAAGCTCTATCTACTATACCATGCTGTATCTCAGTGGGCACTGCTTTTATGGGTTAATATTCTTAGAGGAACCCACTGACCATGGATTTGGACAGTGTGGGGGTAAAGAATAAAGACAAGAACTCACTCTGAGTCTGGCTCTCTTGCTCTGCTTTGGGGACTGTGATGGTCTCAGGCAGGACACTTTAGGTCAGCTAAGGTCTAAGCTATAATAAGATGTTGCCTATGTATTCCTCCCCTTATCCCATCTCTCCATTCCTAAGTAGGGGCAGGGATCCAATATTCTGCTACATGACACTAAGACTCTTAAGAGTTTTTCTATCTATTCAGCCACCTGCGGCCCATGATTACAGGGACATGTGGGGAGCCCTGGGCAAAAGGCCTTCCTAATGTAAGAATACATGAATTCTCTGCTTGGTGGAAACTAGAATCTATGTGGAGAAGGACAAGCTATGAGGGGAACACCACCTCAGGCACTGATCAAAACATCATACTCATGAGAGAATGGAAATGAGGTCCTTTCAGGAGAACTAAATCCCTTCTGTTCCTGGAAATCTTCCCCAACCACTCTTAATTCTAGTGCCTTCCTTTTGTTAATTACTTCCTATTTACTCTGTATATAGCTTTCTCTGTGTGTGTGTGTATATGTGTGTGTGTGTGTGTGTTTGCATGTTGTCTCCTCCATTAGATTGTAAGCTCCTTAAGGACAGGGACTAGCTCCTGCCTCTGTGTATCCATAGCACTTAGCAAGGTGCCTGACACATAGAAGGCACTTAATAAATGCTGATTGAGGACAGCTAAGTTGGGCAGTAGATAAATCACTGGCCCTGGATTCAGGAGGACCTGAGTTCAAATCTGACCTCAGACACTTGACACTTTCTAGCTGTGTGACCCTGGGCAAGTCACTTAACCCTCATTGCACCTCAAAAACAAAAACAAATAAATGCTGATTGATTGACTTGAGAATCGTTGACCTCTTTCAACCTCTTGTTTTAAGTATCGCTGTTCAAAATGCTATAAGGAGAAGCAGGGCAAAGGAAAAGAAGATGAGAACCCTAAGTTGAATAGTGTGAAAAGAGAACTGACTCTGGATCCAGGAGACCTGTATTTCAATTCTTCTTTCTTACTGCTTCATTTGGGGCAACTAACTGCCTGGACTTAGTTTCCTTATTTGTAAAGGAATTGGGCTACAAGACCTCCAAGGTCTCTTCTAGCTCCGTCCCTATGATGCTAAGGGGCTAAGCTGCACATCCTCTGAGTTTCCAGCTCTCCAATCCAATGATCTTAAGTGACTTTCCCGAAATCACAAGTGGCCAGGCTCTCTGATAGCTGGTGGGGAGTGGGGGCGGAGAGAAGAGGGGTTTATTTAAAGCCTAGAGCTAAGAGACAAGCCACCTAATGGGCTCTCTAGGGACAGGTTCTCTGCTCATGGATAACAGATTGAGAGACATAGCTGTCAGCCTGGTCATATTTACAGCCAGAAAGGGAGATAAAGGTTGAGGCACTTCTGGGAAAGCACACAGACCACTCTTAGTGGGCACGGTTCCATCCTATCCAGAGCAGGGGGATGATGATTTCCCAAGCAAATACATTAGTCCATATAAAGCAGAGGGTTTCTGCATGGAACTATCATAGCATTCAGTCACCAAACACACTGTTAAAAGGAAGAGCTTTTGCCGGAACTGAAGACTGAGTAAACAAAGCCTATTTCTGAAAAGGATGCCTGATGCAGGTGTCTGACAGAACCCTAGGAATGCAGCTCTTTAAACATTCTGTAGGATGTCACTGACGGCAACAATACAATATCTCATCAGAGAGTGTGTTGTCTGAAGCTGAGGGGAAAGCCAGCATCGTGTTGCTGTGAAAAGATGATACTGTATTATTTTTTAAATTACCTTGGATTCTCTCTTAAGTTTTTCAAGACCCTAGACCTGGGGGACCAAACTAAAGTAGAACCCAAAGTCCCACCTGAGAGGCAAAAAAGACTGACCTACTTAAAGGATCATTTCAACCAGAAGCAGGACTTTGGCCAGACTGGTTTTATTTTGAATGGATACCTCCAGGAACTTTTGGGTGCTTGGGAAATGGGTGTTTGGTGCCTGCAGTGAATGAATGTTTCACCTTCCCTCTAAGGGAGTTAACTGGATACAAGTATGTGGCCATGTCTAATTGTGCAGTGGAAATACATAGTGGCAGCATGATAGAGAAAGATGAGGATTGGATTAAGATTCAGGCACAATCAATCCATAAGCATTTCTTAAGTGCTTGCTTGGTGCTAAGTTCCAATGAGGATGTAAATACAAAAGGGAAACAACCGCTACCCTCAAGAAGTTTACATTCTTTTGGAGAAGTCAACATATTTACAAATAAGAAACACAGGATAAAAAAGTAAGGACTAAGAGAATTAGGGAAGGCCTCTCGAAGGAAGTGGCACTTAACTGGGCTTTGAAGAGAGGGACGGCTTTCAAGAGACAGAAGGAGAGAGGAAAGGCAGGTTAGGCAGGGATCTAAGCCTGTGCAAAGGCATAGAGACAGATGAGCAAATGTGAAGTGCACAGAACTGCAAGCAGGCCACTTTGTCCGGATGTAGAGTTTGCAAGAGGATGAATAACAGGCAATCATGCTAGAAAGATAGGGTAGAGCCAGTCTGTGAAGGGCTTTAAATACCAAACAGGACTTTCTCTTTTATCCTACAGACCAGAGATGTCAAATGTGTGGCCAGTGAGCATCATGCAGCCCACAACACTTCTGAGCATGGTCCAAACCAGATTAAAATGTAATTGGGAGAGGGCAGCTGGGTGGCTCAGTGGATAGAGCACCAGCCCTGGATTCAGGAGGACCTGAGTTCAAATCCGGCCTCAGACACTTTATACTTACTAGTTGTGTGACCCTAGGCAAGTCACTTAACCCCAATTGCCTCACAGAAAAAGCTTAAAAATGTAATTGGGAAAATGTCTATTGGAATAAATAAAAATAGAGTAAAATAGAGGTAACATTATATTTTAAAACCAAGTCAATGTGTGGCTTTTAGGGATCTTTATTGGTGGTTTACTGTTTCCATTTGAGTATGACACTACTGCTTTAGACAATGGGAGTCGCCAAAGGTACTTGGTCAGGGAGTGACTTTGTAAGACCTATAGCTTAGCAACATCAGTTAAACATCCATGTGGAGTATGGATTAGAGTAGAGAGAGGCCAGATGGTGGAATATACATCAGGAGGTTCCATGATAGGTGGGGACAGGTGAGGTGAGATGAAATGAAGGCCTAGAAAGTGATGACTGTGGTGAGAGTAGAGAAAAGAGGAGAGATTAAATTTCCCCCCTCCATCATATACTAGACACGTGTTTTTGGCAAATCACTGAACCTACCTGGGACCAAGTTTCTTCCTTAAAAGATTAAAAAAGCCCACAAAACCCCAAAGGGTTTGGACTCAATGATGTTTATAATTTCTTCAAGTTAAGACATACCATGTGATCCCTAAACAAATGGCTCTTTGAGTGGTGAGGATTTTTTTCAGCCCATCTAGAAAACTTAGCTCAAAACTCTGCTATTTGGGGAAATCTAACATGACTTGAAAATAAGATTAGTGGAAATGGCCACCTTAGAGGAATATGCAGTGCTCTCTTCCTTCCATTAGCACTGACCATAAGCAAGAATTCCAGCTTTCCAGGGGTCACTGCAAGGGCTTTCTGGCCTTTTCTACCCCTCAGACAGTCACAACTGTAAAGAAAGGGGCAGCTAGGTGGTGCAGTGGATAGAGCACTGGCCCTGGAGTTAGGAGGACCTGAGTTCAAATCTGACCTCAGATACTTGACACTTACTGGCTGTGTGACCCTGGGCAAGTCACTTAACCCCTAATTGCCTCACCAAAAACAAACAAACAAACAAAAAAACTGTAAAGAAAGCCCAACTTTCTGTGGTTGAGAGAAGGGATTTTAAAAACTAAATTGCAAACCAGACCCATTACCCAAAAGATATGAAGGCCTGGGGGGAGGGGGTGGGTCACGGTATGGTAGATTTGGAGCCATAAGACTTGTATTCAGTTTGAGGGACTAGAGTCTAAAGAACACATTGGTAAGCTGGGGAGTGCTTAGAGGAGGACAACCAGAATGATGGAGGGCATTGAATCCATATCATTAAGAATCAGTTGAAGGTGGGGCAGCTGGTGGTGCAGTGGATAGAGCACTGGCCCTGGAGTCAGGAGGACCTGAGTTCAAATCCAGCCTCAGACACTTAACACTTACTAGCTGTGTGACCCTGGACAAGTCACTTAACCCCAATTGCCTCACCAAAAAAAAAAAAAAAAGAATCAGTTGAAGGGGCTAGAGATGTTTAGCCAAGAGAAGGTAAGACATTAAAGCTTCTTCAAGTATGTTGATGGTTCTCATGTGGAAAAAGCACTGAATTCGTTCCATTTGGCCCCAGATGCCACATCAAGTGCAATGAGCAAATTTAAATTTGGTCTTTTGAAAAAATGTCTTTAGAGCTGTCCAAAGATGGAACAGATTTTCCCTGAAGTACAATGGGCTGCCTCAGGAAGGGTTAAGTGTCCCCCTCCTTGAAGGTCTTCAAGTAGAATCTGGATAACTCCTTGAATGCGTTAGAGTGAAGATTCCTTTGAGGGGTAGATTGAGGCCCGTGAAGTTCCTTTCAACTCCCAGATTCTGTGATTCTGAGTTGGAACCTTAGCTCTGCCATTTATTTCCTGTTAGACCTCAGGAATAGCATCTCTTCCATCTGGGCCTCAGTTTATTAGGATGGAGGGGTAGCTAGGTGGTGCAGTGGATAGAGCACTGGCCCTGGAGTCAGAAGGGCCTGAGTTCAAATCTGACCTCAGATATTTGACACTTACTGGCTGTGTGACCCTGGGCAAGTCATTTAACCCCCATTTGCCTCACCAAAAACAAAAACAAAAACACAACTGTAAAGAAAGCCCAACTTTCTGTGGGAGTCCCCCTAGATGATCTCTATGGTCCTTCCCCACCCTAAAATTCTATGTTCCAAAGACATTTCTCCTTTCTGCCCCCTTGTGCCAATCTGACAATTACCATTCTTCTCTAGTCTCTGGGCCTGTAAGATGAGAGTTCTGATCAACAGGACTGATAAGCTTGCAGCAGAAGGAGAGCTATCAACAGACTATTGATTTATCGCCCTTTTCAGCCCAGGTGGGTTCCAAGAGGATAAATCTTTTTTTGCCTCTGGCTCGGTACTCGCAATCACTCCACGGACCATGACTTTCATATCCCATTAACTCTGAATTACTCAGTCTGGGGCTGAGCTGAGAGGTAATTTAAAATGGCAAAGGGGGAAAAATGTTCTGATTTAGATCTGATAGAGACTGGATTAAGTTCTTCCATTTATCAGGGCTGAAATGTGAGCTTTTGAAGGGAGAGCAATTGCAGGTTGGGTGGGTTTTCTGGGAAATGCCTGGACCCCAAATTAATTGAACAGTGCTTAGAACAAATCCATTGTTCCATGTCCTTTGTGGGATATTCTGAGGGTGAGGGGCACAGAGAGATGCAAGCATTACAGGGTGTCACCATTGGTAGAAAGGTGAAGAAAATCAGCTTCAATAGAGAAGATGGTGTGGTTATAAATGGTATAATTCTCCATTGTACAATGGAAGCTGGTCAATGTCTGTGGTTGTTATTTTTTGAACATGTACAATTATTCTTCAGAAGAGCCAAAATTCAGAATAAACATTGGAGATAAGGACATGAAGAATAATTAATATATCTTGGTGGCTTAGTGTGGTGGATTTCAGAAAAAGGGTGGTATTTTTGCCTCCAGCATCTTCTTAAGAGATTTTTAGAAATGTGTCCTATTTAGGAAAGGATCCTGAGATTTGTGTGCTTAGACACACTATTATTTTGCCTGGAATCACATCAGAACCTCAGAATTGCGGATGAGCTCAGAGGCCATCTACTACAACCTACACCTGAATAAAATATACTCCCAGTTTTCCCCTCATCATACCCAAGAAGTGATCATCCAGTGTTTTCTTGAAGACCATGAGAGGGACCCCACTATTTCTCAGAACAATCCATTATAGTTTTGGATAGCTCTTAATTGTAGCAACTTTTTCTTTAAATCAAAACTAAATCTGCCCCTTTGCAATTAATATCTCTTGTTCTTTGTTCTGCCTCTGGGGCCAAGTCTAATTCTTCTTTTACATGGCAGCTTGAAGACAGGTACTATGTCCTCTCAAGCCTTCTCTTCTCCAGACTAAATATATCTAGCTCTTTCTACCTGTTCTCATATGGCATGGTCTCAAGACTCCATTCTCATTTCAGTCCTCTGGATTTCCTCCAGCTTACCAATGGTCTTCCAAAAAATGTGGCACCCCCAAATAAATGCAATACTCCAGATGTCAACTGTGAGATTTAAAATTGGATATTAGATCATAAATCTCCCCTACTTAACTTTTCCCTTAATTTATCTCCCAGACTAGTAAATGGAAGAAGCTTCTGGTTTTCTAGATAGAGCCTTTATTGTATATAAGGTGTTGTTGATTAGAAGGATAGGAAAATAGAAATACAGTACAAATCGTCTTAAATCTAGGCTTTTTCTACAGTGACCTTCTAGCTGGTCTGCTAAAGCCCTAAAAAGGCAATTTCCGTCTCCTGATACTTTACGAAGACTGAGTCCCAAAGCATTTAACTGATCAGTGGGATTCTTAAATGGGAACTGCCTGTTTCCTCTGAACTTTCTTTGCTCTTTAACAGTTGCTATCGTTAGGGTTTTTACCTCTTTTGTCCAGAGGGGCGATTTTTTTTTCTTTCCTCATGAACCGACGCTTTGACATTAGTCTTGCAAAGCGAGAGCCTCTGCAGAGATATTGTTTCCATAAGGTCAGTAACATCATTCCAAGTGGGCTGATATGCTCTAAAAATTGCCCTAAACTGCCTCTTAGTAGTGGGGGCAGAGAGTAAGTCATCAACATATTGTACTAGTATGGAGCCCTTAAAGGTAATAGAGGCCAGATCCTGTTCAAACATCTGACCATAGCAGAGGACAGAGGAACTTTCATTAGTGCCTCTCTCAATGAAGTCTGAGGTAGTATTCAATTTCTTGTTCACCCCATCATACCACCGACTCAACTATATATCATTAAAGGGCAGATAGATGGCATAGTGGATAGAGTGCTGAACCTGGAAGACTCCTCTTCCTGAGTTCAAATCCTGTCTCAGAGACTAATTGTGTGACCCTGGGCTAGTCTCTTAACCCTGTTTGCCTTCATTTACTCATCTGTAAAATGAGCTGAAGACAGCAATGGCAAAACCACTCTAGTATCTTTGCTAAGAAAACCCCAAAGAGTCAGATGACTGAAAATGACTGAACAATAACAATGTAGCTTAATAAAGCACTCCAGATATTTTTCAAATGAACTGCTGCCGAGTCAGACTTTCCCCATCTTCTATTTAAGGCTTTGCAATTATGCCCACTGAATTTCACTTTATTAGATTTGGTCCAATACTTTAGCCTGTCAAGATCTTTTTGCCATTCAGTGGGTTAGCTATGCCTTCTAGTATCATGTCATCTAGAAATTTGATAAACATGCCATCTATGCCTTTGCCACTGACAAACATGTTCAACAACAACAGGTCAAGGCAAGTCGCTGGAGCACCCCACTGGAGACCTCCTTCCAATTTGACATCAAACTATTAATGAGTATTTCTTGAGTTTGCTACCCCAACAACTTCTGATTCCACCCAGTTGTACTATCACTAGCCTAAGTCTTCCATCTTTTCCCATGAGTGCAGCATGAAAAACTTAGTGAAATGCTTGATTAAAATTCAAGGTAAACTGAATCTGCAGCCTTCCCCTAATATACCAGACTAGCAATGTTGTTAAAAAGAAATGAGATTGGTCTGGCATGACCTGTTCTTGATGAAGTCATGCTCATTCTTTCACAAGCGCTTACTTTACTAGATGTACACTAAATATAATTTTAAAAATACGTTAGAGAATATTTTTCCTGAAATTGAAGTTAAGATAACTAACCTATACTTTGCAAACTTCATTCTGATTCCTTTTTTTAAAAATCAGGGTAATGTTTTTCCATCTTCAGTACTGTACTATCTCCTCTGTTTGTCACAGTCAATGACAGTGACTCAGCAAGCACATGAGCCAGCTATTTCAGTGCTAGAATATTGTCCACCTGGGCCAAAAGGCTTGAATTCATCAAGGACAGCCAGGTGCCTTTCTTCCATTTCCTTACTTTTATTGGATATCAACTCCCTAATGACCATTTTTTTGTTCTGTCCTTTATGGTCCCTAAATCATTCTTCTCACTAGAGAAATCAGAAACAAAATAGGAACAGAGTTAAATCTCTTTACTTTGTCTCTCATTTTCTGTTATCCTCATCTAATCCACCCCATACTGCAGTCTTGTGCCTACTTTGATCACCCTTTTGTGCCTAATAGAGCTTTTAAAAAAACAACTCTTGATGTATTGAAATCTGCTGTCCCCAAACCTAGGATGTTTGATAGTTTATGCACTTCTGACTCCAGATTTCCCCAGGTTTTTAAATCAGTAGGGTGCAAGGGGGCCTGGGGCAGAAGAGAAGGGAGGGCACTATAGAGCATGAGTCAGGGTAGCCTCAGAGGGTCCCCACAGGAAGTCAGATTTAAACTTTTCCTGCTCTGCAGGATTTGATTGGGAGCAGAGATGGAATGGAACTAGAAGATGATGCCCTTTTTTGTTGTTTTACTTTGTGGGTTTCCACTTTCTTTCTGTTCCCTAAAAAAAAAAATTGTGTATTAAGCAAAAGATCTAGAGTTAGGAAGACTTGAGTTCAAATCAAGCTTCAGATACTAGCATCTAAGGCTCTTAGCCTCAGTCTGCCTCAGTTTCATCATCTGTAAATATGGGGATAATAATAGAATCTATGTCCTAGAGTTCTTGTGAGGATCAACTGAGATAATATAAATAAAATGCTTTATAAACCTTAAAGCACTATTTAAATGCTAGCTATTATTGATGATGATGATTAGCACTTCCTTTGCAGTGCTTCTTCCCATTTCTGAGGTGTTAGGCAGAGAGCTGAGTTATGTTAGAACCATCATTCAAGTCATCTTCCTAGATGAAATGGATTTTAGAGTCCATCTAGTCTAACTCCCTCATTTTACAAAGAAAAAGACTGATGCCTATAGAGATTATAAGGACAGCTGCTGGTGCACTGGATAGATCAGTAGGCCTGGAGTGAGGCAGACATGAGTTCAAATCCTGTCTTAGATACTTATTAGCTGTGTGACCCTGGACACGTCATTTAACCTCTATTCACCTAAATTTCCTCATCTATAAAATGGAGAAAATAATAGCACCAGCCTCCCAAGGTTGTTATGAGGATTGAATGAGATAATAATTATAAAGTGATTAGCACAGTGCCAGGAACATAGTAAGTAAAGACCTACATGAACTGAAGCAGAGTGAAATATACTGTATACAAAATAACAGCAATATTAATGTTATTATGATCATTATTCTGTGACTTGCCCAAAGTTACAGAGGTAACAAATAGCAGATCTGAGATTCAAACACAGGATCTCTGTTTTCAAAACCCACGCACCAGAAAATCTTCTTTTTTTTGTTTGTTTGTTTGGTTGGTTTTGGTGAGGCAATTGGGGTTAAGTGACTTGCCCAGGGTCACACAGCTAGTAAGTGTTAAGTGTCTGAGGCCGGATTTGAACTCAGGTCCTCCTGAATCCAGGGCCGGTGCTATATCCACTGCGCCACCTAGCTGCCCCCCACCCCAATTTCTTTTGAAAGAGACTTAGACATCCAGGGACATGTTCCAGATATTAGTCTAATCCTACTAAATCTCAGCACTACTTATGAGGTCCAATTTGCTTCCCTGTTTTAGAATTGTTTATATTGGTTGTTACCCCATACTTTATGCATTTCTCTATTAAAATCTGGGACTACAAGTTGGCTCCAGCCTCCTTTTTTGGATTTTGTTTTTTATGAATTTTCTGGGTATGTTTACTGGTATTTTTTTGTTGTTTTTGCAGGGCAATGGGGGGTTGAGTGACTTGCCCTGGGTCACACAGCTAGTAAGTGTCAAGTGTCTGAGGCCGAATTGAACTCAGGTCCTCCTGAATCCAGGGCCAGTGCTTTATCCACTGTGCCATCTAGCTGCCCCAGTATGTTTACTGTTATACTTCTAGCTACACTATAGTTACTCTCTATGGATTGGTGCATATACAGGGATGATGTTCTCTCCCTTCCAAACCCCATTCCCTTTTCTATTTAAAGCCCTTTAGATTAGATTTGTGAGACTCCCAACAGGTATATTTTTTCTAGCCCTTTTAAGGTGCTCTCCATCCTGCCCAGGAGATGTAGCGCATATTGTTTTTTCATTTTTTCCTTTCCAAAAACCAAAGAAATACTCAACATTTCAACGAACAGGCCATTCTGCTATTCTCTGTACCAGAGGAATAGCATGGAATGTTTATCCTTTTAGTAGGCTAAGGTTTGAAAAGGCTCAAGCTTGGAGGGGTCTGGATACCATCCAAATTAACTTTTTATATGATGTTAAACTTGGGGATTTCTGTGGGCACTTGATTTTAGATGAAATTAGATTTATGTAAATCATTATTCTTCATTATTGGCCGGTTATTACTGAGGATTTGAAAAGCAGACTTGTAGAAATACAGAGCTGGAAATCAGTTGTGAAGCAGCACAAGAAAAGGGGTAATAAAGAAAAAAGGGTTTGGGCACGGGGGGATCATGAGCCCATCCATAGAAAGTAGTAAGGGATCGTCTTGGAGGCCATCTATTTCAACCCTTTAATTTTACAGATAAGGAAACTAAGTGCCTGGGATGTTAAATAACTTGTCTGAGATCATACCAATGATAAACATTGGGGATGGAATTTAAACCCAAGTTCTCCGATTCCAGACCAGGGCTCTTTACACTATATTAGACTGAACTCAAATCCACATTTCCAGCTGAAGAGGACCTCAGAGGTCACTTACGTGGTTGTAGTCAATTGGCCGGACATAATTCTGAGGGGAGGAGGGAATAATCTCCCAAACCAATTGCCTTCATATATCATAATCCCTTGGCATTTATGGAGACAGTTGGGCCTCAGGCATGGCCCCACAAGATAGGTTCAGTCTCAAGCTTGTGAGTTAGAGGTCTCAAAGAAATCCTAGTAATATGTGTTCTGTTCATTACAGTGTCCTTAGTTCATGTTCACTATCTCCTGCGAGACTAAAAATGGAATTTTTTTTTAAATGAAAGTCATGCCTATACCTATGATTACCAACCCTGATCATGCAACCTTTCCTTACCTTCTCTCTTCCCTTTCCCTATCATTCTCTTCACTTTTCTTGGTCCAGTAGTCCATTTGTTCATCCATCCAACAAGTATTTATTGACAATTACTAAGTATAAAATAGTCTTTTTTTTCTTCAAAACAATCTTTCAACAGAATTCTATTGCACATCTACTTGGTGCATAGCACTATGCTGCATATTTTAGATAATGGATGCCTCCCTAAGAAGACTCTAAACTCTCTGAGGGTCAAGAGAATAAGACCCAGACACAGAAAACAGTTCAATAACAGGGCAAGGCAAAATATTTTAAGTGTCAAAGAAAATGTTACCATAAATGCTACAGGAGGCCAGAGGTGGGAGAAATTGGTATAGGCTGAAGTATTCCATGGAAAGCTTTGCAGAGGAGGGAGAATTTGTGTTAGGATTTTGATAGGCTAAGAGGAAGAAGGAAATCCTTAAGCAAAATGGAGGGTTCCACCTAATGTTCACCCCCCTCCAACCTTCTACTGAAATTACTTCTCATATATTTTCTTTTTGTTGTTGTTTGTTTTGTTGTTGTTGTTGTTGTTTGCAGGGAAATGAGGGTTAAGTGACTTGTCCAGTGTTATACAGCTAGTAAGTTTCAAGTGTCTGAGGCCAGATTTGAACTCAGGTACTCCTAAATCCAGGGCTGGTGCTTTATCCACTGTGCCACCTAGCTGCTCCACTTCTCATATATTTTCATTTACTCATCTATCCATAACTATCTGTTATATTCACTCTGTAGAATGTGAGTTCCTATCAGGCAGGAACTGTTTTGTAAACACAAGTACCTACCACAGTGCATTGAATTTGTTGTTGTTGTTGAGTCATTTTCAGTTGTGTCTGACTTTTCATTACTCCATTTGGAGTTTTCTTGGCAAAGATACTGGAATGGTTTGACATTTCATTCTCCAGCTCATTTTATAGATGAGGAAATTGAGGCACCCTATCCACTAGCTGCCTTGTATTTAGCAGATGTTAAAAAGTGTTTGTTTAATTGAAGTGAATTGATATCCCTGGGTAGAAGTTACTATTGAAGCCTATAAAGGAAAGGATCCTGGGTACTGTGGATAGCCATGCTCACTATCCCAGTTTAGACCTTATTCCTTCTTCCCTGAATAATTACAACTGTGCCTTAACTGGTCACTTCACTACCATTTTCTCTTCCCTCTAGGATCTTTCCTGGATATGCTATTCAAATACTCTTCCTCTAATAATAAAACTTCTAATAATAAAAACAAAAGAGACAACTTGGAACTTTCTTTTGACCTTCCTATTGTTTCCCCCCTTCTCCCTTGCAAGTATCCAGATATGCCTATGTTTTCCTCATGCTCAGCAAATTCATTTTGTTCCCCAAACCAATAAAATTGAAAAGCTCCCTGTTCCCACCTCCCATTTCTCTCAGGTCTCTTGCCCTTTGAATGAGTACTTAAAGTAAGGCCTAGGTGAAAAGACCATGAAATCAAGTCAACCAGTGTATCAATCAACAAACACCATGTGCCAGCACTATACTAGAGCCTATGGATACAATGACAAAATTGAAAATGTCTGTGTCCTCAAGGAGATTACATTCTTATGGAGGGAATAGGGAACACAAGCAAATACCTGTACACAAGATCATTTGAAGAGGAAGATTAATTTTGAAAAGGATTCAGGAAAGGTTTCCAGAAGGAAGTACCCCCTGAGCTGAGCCTTCAAGAAAACTAAGAATTATAAGAGGTGATAGTGAGGATGGAGGGCATTCCAGACCTTGAGGACAGCCTATACAAAGGTATAGGGGGAGATGGAATGGTGAGTTCTAGGAATAACAAGTAGACCAGTTTTACTGGGGCATAAAACGCACAAAGGTAAATAAATCAGAATAAGAATTTCCATAGTTTGAATTATAGTTTAGAAATATACAGTAGCAATATAGAAAGAGTCCTGGACTGGGCATCAAATGACCCTAACTGAAGTCAAACCTTGGCCACCTGCTAACTATGTAACTTTGAGGTTCAGGGAAGTTGAAGTACCCTTTCAGCCAATACTACTTATCTAGCTTCCTTTAATATAAAATTAATTACTAAACCCTGCCTAAAGATGACCCAAGGAGGTTGGGGGGGGGAGGCATAGAGGCATGACAGTTGTTGAAGTGGTCAGAAGGGAAGTATGGGAATGATTGGGAGACAGGGAGGACAGAGTCAGGGTGTGTGGTACGTTTTTCATTTTTAATTTTCGAAGAGAACCAATGAAGTGATGACTTCCTTGTGAATTGGATTTAAGTGAGGCAGTTACACAAGGTCATCAGCCTCATTCTCTTTCAGAGTCATCAAAGTCCAGTGGCAGGACAAAAGTCAGGATGACTCTGGATACAATGGATGACCTTGGCATCTTTGATGCCTGACCAAGCTGTAATAGCTCCACAGTGCCTGCTTCAGCCACCTTCATAGACACCAAGACAAAATTGTTCTCATCCACGCATTCTGGGGGAGTCTTCATATGCTTGCGATAGATATCCCCCTAAGTCACTGACAGATGTGAAGCCTATGAGTTACCCTCAACGTGGTTGAGCTCATGCTGAGACAGTTTACTGAAGTGTGGCTGCTATACATGCTACAGCTTCTTGAAGCCACAGGCGAGAGTTGGGTAAAGCTGGTAGACACCAAAGGTGGATGAGAAGCCCTGAACAGGCTCAACAAAGCCCTCATACCAGAGGTGCTAGTCTTCCCTGAACACTCTATAACACTCCAGGTTGTGACATTGTGAAAAGAGCATTTACTGCCTTGTGACCTTGGGCTTTCATTTCCCTGACTGTAAAATGAAGGGGTTAGACTAAATGGTTTGAAGTTTCCTTCAAATCTTCCTCTAAATCTACAATCCACTTCTGTTTAAGAATTGCATTTGGGGGCAGCTAGGTGGGGGGGCAGCTAGGTGGCGCAGTGGATAGAACACCGGCCCTGGAGTCAGGAGTACCTGAGTTCAAATCTGGCCTCAGACACTTAACACACACTTACTAGCTGTGTGACCCTGGGCAAGTCACTTAACCCCAATTGCCTCACTAAAAAAAAAAAAAAAAAGAATTGCATTTAACTCCTTCCCTTCTCTCTTTTACACTGACTTCTCCTTCTTCCTCCAGCTTTTCTCTAGTATTTTGCTGAAAGACTGTACTCACAGTTCCACTTTTTTCACTCTTGACTTGGTATCATTCCCCTCCCTCGTGCAGCAGCAGGTCCAACGCCCCTCTACCAAACCACTAAGACGGCCAGGATAATGTTAGCTCTGAAGAAGATTGTCAGAGGAGGCAGCATCAACTTTCCCAGGAGGGAATCAAAAACCAGATTCCCACCGCAGACTGTCTCCCTGAGAGGCCACTCCTGAAACTCATTTGCAAACTGTAATTGACCATGCCTATGCAAAAACTGAAATTGGAAAATCAAGCTCAGAACCACATATGCTCCATTAGATGGTTAAATTGCAGGGACAATTGGGCTTCTGTTTTCTAGCTCTCAGCACCTGTGCTGAGGGGATAGGCTCAATGGAATCCCCCCACTGGGCTGCGGCAGCAGCCTATAGGCTTTGTTCTCCTCTCCATTCCATTGCCTGGGTTCTTGGAATGCATAGCTTCCATTTCAGACAAGTCTCTGCTCAAGGGACAGTCTCATGCCCCCAACACTCCGCTACTGGGTTATCAAATCAAGAAAGGTTAGACTAGAAAAGCCGATTTACACCAACAGGTAGAGAATGTTTCCTTTTCAAGGTGTCCATGTAACCTTTAACAAATAGCTATTACCTGATTGCTGTCCAATTATGGGGTCCTGAAGTCTACCTTATTCCCAAGGAAACTTCCTTCCTATGAAGGCTTCATTTCTTTTCTTCCTTCCTTTGTTCTCTAGCTTCTGAAAAAAGAGGCCCCTGGATGCCTGATGTGGCCATCTGATTCCAGGCTGCTCAACAAAAAGACGGATTATAATAGATTGTAATTCTTCAGGATTTTGCTCCATCCCAGAACAATTTAAATCAACTCAGCCAGAATTTATTAAGCACTTACTGTATGCAGAGCCCTGCACATAGCACTGGAAACACAAAGATAGATTTGGTACTTGAAGATTCTGCTCTTACTCATAATCTATGGGAAGGATAAATTACACATCTAACTGTTATACAAGGAAGAAAGAGAAAAGGACAAAGGAATCCACATGATATCGTGGGAAAGTTCCGTTACTGTCTTTGCTATGTCTCAGTTCTATGACCTTAGGCAAATCATGTAGTCTCTCTTTTTTTCTTTCTATTTTTTGAAGCAATTGAGATTAAGTAATTTACCCAGGGTCAAACAGCTAGTAAGTATGGAAGGCCAGATTTGCGCTCAGGTCCTTATGACTCCAAGGCCAGTGCTCTATCCACTGAGCCACCTACATATTCCTGGGTCTCAGTTTCTTAATCTATAAAATGAAGGGGAGATAAAGTAGACAGCCTCTGAACTGCCTTCTTGTTCTAAATCTTGAGAGGAAGAGATCAATTTCAGGGTGGAGAAAAGAGGAATTGGGAAAGGCTTCATGGAGGAGTTAGCAGGTGAGACTGTGAGTCTGAGTTGGTACTTGAAGAAAGGCAGTGACTTGAACAAACAGAGAGGAAGAAAGGTGCCAAGTAGATGATAAGTAAATAGATGATCCAACACAACTAAACCCCTTGGGGTACCTAAGGGAGACTGCCTGGGAGCTTTATATCTTTGAGTCCTACTAAAACAAAAACCATCTAATGCAATCCACTTATTTTATAGGTGGGGAAGTAAGGCCCAGAGAGAAGGGATGAGCTCAGGATTATAGTCATGACAGAGACAAGTCTAGAACCTGGGTCTTCAGACGTCCAGGCCACTATCCTTTCCAACGAATTACCTCTGTAATATCCAACTCATTGGTGTCTCAAAGGAGTGGATTATCAACTAAACACAAGCTTGTGCCTATCCAAAGATCATAAAACCACAGACTCAGAGATCCCAGAATTAAAAGGTTCATTAAAGGTCATAGGAACATGGCATTATAGTTTTAGACATGGCAGTAATCTTAGAGGCCACTGAGTCCAACCCTTTCATTTTATTGTGGAGGAAACTAAGGCAGTTACAGGGTTACACAGCTAGTAAGTGTCTGAGGCAGGATTCAAAACTTGATCTTCCTGATTCCAAGTCCAATGCCTGTATCTGTTGCTCACTGCTGTCATCCAGTACAACCTCTAATCCAACATATTTATGATATTAACCTGTGAGAGAGATAGTAGAGGTGACATGATGAGAGATGGCTCTCTATCAATGGAGAGAGCACTGGTTCTAGAGTCAAAGGATCCAGGTTCAAATCTTGCCTTTGAGGCTTGCTATCATTGTAACTTAATCTTCCTGGACCTCAGTTGTCTTATCTGTAAAATGGTGGTGGTGGTGGTAGTAGTAGTAGTAGAGTAGTAGTGGTGGTGGTAGTAGTAGTAGTAATAGAGTAGTAGTGGTGGTGGTGGTGATAGTAGTAGTAGTAGTGGTGGTGGTAGTGGTGGTAGCAGCAGCAATTTCCAACATTTATATAGCATTTTAATATTTTCAAAGTACTTTACAAATATTATCTCATTTCATCCTCAGAACCCTGAGAGGTAGGTGCTATTATTATCCCCATTTTATAGTTGAGGAAACTGAAGCAGATAGAAATTAACTGACTTACCAAAGATCACACATCTAGCAAGTGTCTGAGGCCAGATTTGAACTCAGATGTTCCTAATTCTGGCCTCTGAGGCCCGTTCCAGCTCTAAATATAATCTTATATTTTTAGTCCAGATCTGTGATTTCCTAGGTTTAGTCAACTCTCAGTTGGGGAACTCCTACCAAAGCAGATCAGCAATTAAATCTTAATGAGCTGCATGGGGCACTGAGAGGTTAAGTGACTCACCCAGGGTTACACAAGCCATGTCAGAGGGAGGACTGGTATTTAGGTTGGCCTGTCTCAGAAACTAGCACTCTGTCCACCATATCATGCTGCCTCTCTCATACAGGAAATGTGAGGAGTATAATGTATATGTTACTAATAATAATAGTAACCCTTATATTGGTACAAATTATAGATTTTATAAAGAGATTTTGTAACTCAGTTGAAATTCATAATATCCCTTGGAGCTAGGTGAATTAAGAAATTGAGCCTCAGTTTTCTTATCTGTAAAATAGGAATATCAGTCCTGAACTAAGAATCAGATGCATTTTCTATGGCCACGGGACTACTTAATGAGTTTCTTTCTTTTGTGTATTCAAGTTCTATCACTGAACAGAGCCATAATTAGGAACTTTGGGGCCCTGAGTACAAATTGCACCTGGGGCAAGCTTGCCCTCCGCGTGTGGGAGGGGAAAGATTTGGAACACCATCCTGTGGGAGATAAGGAAGGGCCCACCATCTGGTAACTTACTCTTTAAACTAATTATTCTTGCTAACCATGTGCTGAGCTCTGTAGTTTCCATGCTGCCGAAGGACTAAAGATTCTATTGGAATCCTCTAAATTTGGTGCCCTGGAGCGAAGCCCAGTCACCCTTCCCTAGTTATAGTTATGTCCTTGTGCTAAGTTAGAGCACGATGAAACAGTACTTGGACCACATGAGCCCAGTCTCCTCCTTCATCCCTTAAATATACCAGCTGAGCTACAATTTATTATTTATCATTAATAACAATAGCTTGCATGCAGGCAGTGAGTGGATAACATTCATGAGATGCCTCATTGACTCCCTCTCACAGCAGAGGTAGCCATTTTGTAGTCTTTTGTGAAACAGGGAGCACCACCTTCAACCAAAATGTCAGTTAGCAGAATTTATGCAGGAGTTCAGGTGATAAATTTCTGCCTGTGATTAGTTGGAGGAAAAGTGCTGTTTCTGTGGATGTGTTTGTCTGCTCCCCTTTGTCAGATAATGAAAACAACACAAGCTTCCATTTTTCTCTGCTTTAGCAGCTAGAAAACTTTGAGCCAATTTTGTTGCCCAAGTGCGGTGATGTGTGATGGGCTCAAACCTGGTCTCTAGCTGTAATGTCTCTCCTGCTCTTCTCCCAGGCTCTCTTTGCCTTGTTTTATACCTAAATGTCTCACTGCTTCTCTGCACTTTGTGTTAATCTGTAAAGCTCTGTGAGTCCTTTGGGGAATAAGTGGGTATAAATCTGAAAGCTATAAAATACCAAGAAACCTTTGCCTCTCTGCTGGTCATCTTGTTTCAAAGGCCATTGGCCCTCAGCCCTTGAGGACATTGATGCAAGGAACATTTTGGTGAGGCTACTATGGAAATTATTTTTCAGTTCATAAACCACTTATTTAGCACTCAGGCTATCCCAGGCCCTAGGCTAAACACTTAGGAAGATAAAAGAGGTAAATCAGACAGCCTCTGTTCTCATGCAGATAACAATCTCATTATTATGATAACAATAATAGTGATTATTATTAATGATAATATAATAACATATATATAATAACAACTTTATTATTATTGTTTTCTTTTGCAAAACTCCAACCCTAGATTACTCCCTCCTACCATCTGACTCCTCTGCTCCTACCGACATGCCACTAATTGCAGCTAGAAGAGGTCACACAACAGAATTAGCTAGGCCCACTACAAATATGTTAGCTAATCTAAAATGGGCCCTAATTGCATCAAACCAATCCTTTTACTCCTCTCTAATGAACACCCTTTACTACCCCCCACAGCAGCTACTTCAAATCTTTCATTGCCCCCTCAAACTTCCCACATTACCTTTTCCCCTACTCTCTAGGCTGAGGTCCTCAACTTTACTGAGAAAATAGAGACCATTCACCATAAGCTCTCTCCTTTTCTCTCCTTGGTATCTTAAAACCCCTTGAAAATATCCCTCACTACAAACAAAGAAACCAAAACCAAAAAACAAACAAATAAACAAGATAATATCCCTCACACTTTCCTCCTTTTTTCTAGGCTCTTCTCACTAAAATCTTTTTTTTTTTTTTTGGTGAGGCAATTGGGGAAACACAGCTAGTAAGTGTCAAGTGTCTGAGGCCAGATTTGAACTCAGGTCCTCCTGAATCCAGGGCCGGTGCTTTATCCACTATGCCACCTAGCTACCCCTCTTCTCACTAAGTCTTAATCCTTTTACATGGATCCTTGATTCTATCTTCTCCTGTCTACTCTTAGAGATTGGCCTTATAATCATCCCCATGCCTTCTAACCTTCAATGTTTCTTTGTTGACTAATTCATTTTCCTTGATGCCCACAAACATTCTGATGTCTTTAAAAATTCCTCACTTGATCCTACCATCTTCTCAAACTCCCTTTTGGAGCTCATATCTGAATTAGAGCTTGGGTCTTAGGTTTTTCTGTTAACCCCTTTTTTGCCTCCTACATCAATTCTATCTAAGTTAACTTATTCATTCAGTGCCATACCAGTTAAACTAACAAATATTTTAGAAAGCTAGAAAAATTAACAACAAGATTTATCTGAATGAGCAAAAGGTCAGAAATATGAAGGGAATCAATGAAAAAAAATATAAGGGAAGGAAGCCTAGCAGTTCCAGTTTTCAAACTATATTACAAAGTTGTAATCATCAAAACAATTTGGTAGTGACTAAGAAATAGAGTGGTAGGACTGTAGGTAAAAAAAATACACAGTAGTAAATGACCACAATAATTTAGTGTTTGATAAACCCAAAGATCCAAGATTTGGGGGTAAAAACACCATTTGACAAAAATTGCTGGGAAAGCTGGAAAGCAATTTAGAAAAAACTAGGCATAGACCATCCCTTCACATCATATACCAAGATAAGGTCAAAATTGATAAATGGTTTGGAGATTAAGAGTGATATATGGTAGCATAGAAAAATGCAATTGTCAGGTCTGTGGATAAGGGAAAAGTTTATGACCAAGCAAGAGATAGAGAGGATCACAAAAAGTAATAAAATAGATAATTTTGATTACATTAAGTTTAAAATATTTTGTACAGGGGCAGCTAGGTGGCGCAGTGGATAGAGCATTGGCCCTGCAGTCAAGAGGACCTGAGTTCAAATCTGGCCTCAGACAATTAACACTTACTAGTTGTGTGATCCTAGGCAAGTCACTTAACCCTAATTGCCTCACAAAACAACAACAACAAAAAAAAAAAACAACTTTTGTACAAACAAAATTAATGCAGCCAACATTATAAAGAAAACAGGAAACTTGGAGAAATGTTTACAGCAAGTTTCTCTGATAAAAAACTCATTTCTCAAATATATAGGGAACTGAGTCAAATTTACAAAAATAAGAGCCATTTTTTAGTTGAAAAATGATGAAAGGATATGAACATGTAGTTTTCAGAAGAAGAAATCAAAGCTATCCAGCTCTTTTCTGGTAGCAAAGAATTGAAAATCGAGGGGATGCCCATCAATTGGAGAATGACTGAAGAAATTGTGGCATGTGATTATGATGGAATAATATTGTGCTGTAAGAAATCATGAACAGGATGCTCTCAGCAAAACCCAGAAAGACTTACATGAGCTGATACAAAGTGAAACAAACTGTGTATAAAGTAACAGCAATATTGTAAGATGATCAATTATAAATGACTTAGCTATACAATGATCTAAGACAACTCTGAAGGACTTATGATGAAAAATGTTATCTATCTCCAGAGAAAGAAGTGATAGTATCTGAATACAGATTGAAGCATATTTTTAACTTTCTTTACTTTTCTTGAGGTTTTTTTTTGGGGGGGGGTTGGTTTTTTTGGTTTATGTTTTCTTTCACAACATGACTAACATGGAAATGTTTTGCATGGCTACACATCTATAATCTATATAGGATTGCTTGCCTTCTCAATGTGGGGGAGGAAGGGAGAGAATTTAGAACTCAAGGTTTTTAAAATGAATGCTAAAAGTTGTTTTTATATGTAATTGGGGGAAATAAAATACTAAATAAGAATTTCAAAAAGAAATCAAAACTATCACTAGTCACATGAATATACTTTAAATGACTATTGCTCAGAGAAATTAAAATTAAATCAGATCTTAGATACCATTTCATACCTATTGGATTGGCTAATGTAAAAGAAAAAGAGAAATGGCAAATGCTGGAGGGGAAATAGAAAAAAAATTGGGACACTAATGCACTGTTGGTGGAATTCTGGACTCATCCAACCATTCTGGAGGACAATTTGGAACTATATTGAAAGAGCTATAAAACTGTGTATACCCTTTAAACCAACAATAACACTACTAGGTCTGTATCCCAAAGAGATCAAAGAAAAGGAAAAAGGACCTATATACATATAAAAATATTAATAGTAGCTCGTTTTGTGTCTTTGAGCAGGCTATTTGGTCCCTATGCCTAGAATGCCTTCTTTCCTCAACTCTGCCTCCTAGAAAATTGAGGGGATGCCCATAAATTAGGGAATGGTTGAACAAGTTGTATAAAACTGTGAGGGAAAATTATTGTTATAGGAAATGACAAGCAGGATAGTTTCAGAAAAACCTAAAAAGACTTACATGAACTGATGCTAAGTGAAGTGTGCAAAACTAGGAGAACATTGTACACAGGAACAGCACTATTGTGACAATGATCAACTGTGAAAGACTTAGCTATTCTAATTAATGCAACTATCCAAGAGAATTCCAAAGGACCCATGATAAAAAATGCTCATCTTCAGAGAGAGAACTGATGAAGAGTACAGATCAAAGCATACTTTTAAAACTTTTTCTTGTTTTGTATATGCTTTCTTTTGCAACATGACTAATATGGAAATGTGGGTTTGTTTTTGTTTTTGTTTTGTTTTGTTTTTGCAGGGCAATGAGAGTTAAGTGACTTGCCCAGGGTCACACAGCTAGTAAGAAGTGTCAAGTGTCCGAGGCTAGATTTGAACTCAGGTCCTCCTGAATCCAGGGCCAGTGCTTTATCCACTGTGCCACCTAGCTGCCCCCTGGAAATATGTTTTGCATGAGTTCACATGTATAATCAACATATTGCTTGCTTTCTCATGGGAGGGGAGGGGCAGGAATAAGGGAGAGAATTTGGAGCACAATTTTTTTTTAAGTGAATGTTAAAACATTATATGAAATTGGGAAATATTTAATGAAATAATTAAAATATTTTAAAAATTAAAGTTGAATGTCCTGTAAACATCTCAAATTCAACAATATAAAACATAGCTCATCATCCTTCCTCCTCCAAACTAATACCCTCTTCCAAACTTCCTTATTTCTATGTAGGGCACCACTAAACTCCCAGTCACCCCAGTTTCCAAACTTAAAGTTAAGATCATCATCTCCTCATTCTAACTCATTCCATAGTTTGTTAATCAGTTACCAAGTCTTGACTCTACCTCCGCAATATCTCTTGCTTCACTTCCCTTCTTTTCAAGCATACAAGCACTACCCTTGTTCAAAGCCTCATCATTTCTCACCTGGACAATCAACATATCCTCCTAATTAGTCTCCCTGACTCAAGTCTCTCCCCTCTCCAATCCATCCTTTGTAGACCTGCCACAGTGCTTTTCCCTAAAGCACAGGGTCTGGCCATGCCACTACCCTACTTAATAAACTCCAGGTACTCCTTATTATCTACAGAATCAAATATAAACCCCTCTGTTTGGCATTGAAAGTCTTTTGCAACCTGGTTCCAACCTAATTTTTCAGGCTTATTATAGATTACTTCCCTTTATATACTTCATGGTCTAACTTTCTTGAAGTTCCTTATGTACAATATAACATGTTCCATCTCCATGTCTTTGAACAGGCCTAGAATGCCATCTTTCCTCAACTCTGCCTCCTAGGATTCCTTGTTTCCTTCAAAACCCAGCTTTAATATTACCTTCTACATGAAGCCTTTCCTGGTCTCCCCTACTCCTTGTGCCTGCAACAACAAAAAAATTATCTTGTATTTATCTTGGACATATTTTGTACATGTTTACAAATATACCTTTTGTCTTCTCTGACAGAGTGCAAGCTCCCAGAGGGCAGGAACTGTTTCAGTTTTGTCATTATTATTGCCATTTTGCAGTTTGGAAATGAAGGCTGAGTTTCAATGACCAGTATGTATTAGAATCAAGATTCAAGGATGTCACCTATAGGAGCATATATATTTAGAGATGGAAGATACCTTCAAGGTCATCTAGCCCAACCACTTCATTTTACAAATTAGGAAACTAAATCCCTTAGAGGTTAAATTACTTACTCAAGGTCATGCAGTGAATATCAGAGCCAGGATTTAAATGTGGATCTAACTCCAAATCCAAGGCTTCAGGCTAATATAAACACTCTTTCAGCTGCATCATACTGTAGTAGCTGACTTTACAAATACACACACTTAAATATATGTCCATACTGCTCTTCAAATACTTACTATTTTTTTATTTTAGATTTGATGAAGGAGAACTCATTTCTGATGGACTTGGAGGCAGGAGAGAAGAATCAGGAGAGACTTCATTGAGGAAGTAAAATCTAAGTTGGATTTTAAAGGATGAGAAGAATCATTCATCCTTGAACTTCTTATCCTTTTATTATTTAACAAGTCAGTGCAACACATGCTTATACATCCTGTTCCCAATTGTCTACCACACAGGCATAAAATGGAGATGGTCTGAGTATGAAAATGGAATGTTTCCTCCCTGAGAAAAGGAGGACTAACTGCCTAACTTCGTGGAGCTCTTATCCCTGAAGACATAAGGGGGAGAATTTGAATGGCACTCCAACTCAATATTACTATGAGTATTAGAAACAGACATTCATCCAGTAAGACTGTAGAGCAGAGTGTAGCATGGGGGATGTGAGCTATTCTCTCTCTCTCTCTCTCACATACACACACACACACACACACACACACACACACACACACACACACACACACACACACACGCACACAAGTATTCTCACCTCAAATTCTTACTCTCTGCCCTAATGTGGGAAGTTCAGTGTGGTTTTTCTGGTCATTGCCATATTATAATGAAAATCAGATTTCTGAAAACTGAGTAAATTGATTTTGTTTCTCAATCAAATCTTATTTTTCCCATTGATGCACAGGATTATTTCAGGAACACTTTTTTTTCTGAAGAGCTATCAGTAATAGGTGGTGCTTTCACTATTCAATAGAGAGATACTGAACAAGGCATAGCTAACTATGAGTCAAAAAATGCCAACAAAAAGCTTTCGATATTCTTAAAAAGCTTAAAGGAGGGGTTCTCAACCTAGGTTCCATGAACTTCTTGTTGTTTTTTAAATTATGATAACTCTATTTCAATATAAGTGGTTTCTTTTATAATCCTTTTCATTCTATTTTATGCACTTAATGTCTTTATTCTGAAAAGGCTTCTATAGATTGTCTAGGAGAATCATGATATCAAAAAGGTTAAGAATCTCTGCTTTAGGATGCTATCAGAGGGACGTGTGAAAAATGCAAACCATCAACAGAGGAAGAACTAATGGTATTTGAATACAGATTGAAGTATAATTTTATTTGTTAGTTCCTCTTTCTTTTTTTTTCTTTTTTTTTTTTTTGTGAGGCAATTGGGGTTAAGTAACTTGCCCAGGGTCGCACAGCTAGTGTTAAGTGTCTGAGACGGGATTTGAACTCAGGTCTTCCTGACTCCAGGGCCGGTGCTCTATCCACTGTGCCACCTAGCTGCCCCTAGTTCCTCTTTCTAAAGTTATTCTGTCTATTTTCTTTCACAACTTGGCTAATGTGAAGATACTTCGCATAACTGCACATGTATGACATTTGAGTTGCTTGATTTCATAGGGAGGGTTGAGGAGGGAGGGAGGAAGAAAATTTAGAACACAACGTTTTTTTAAAAATCAATGTAGGGGGCAGCTGGGTGGCACAGTGGATAGAGCACTGGCCTGGGGGTCAGGAGAACCTGAATTCAAATCCAGCTTCAGACACTTGACACTTACTAGCTGTGTGACCCTAGGCAAGTCACTTAACCCTCATTGCCCAACCAAAAATTTAAAAAAAATTTAAATCAATGTAAAGAAATTATGATCAGGCAGATTTCAGAGAAACTTGGAAGGACTTACATGAACTGATGCTGAGTGAGATGAGCAGAACCAAGAGAACATTGTACACAGTATCAACAACATTGCGTGTTGATCGACTGTGATAGACTTGATTCTTCTCGGCAACACAATGGTCCAAGATAGTTCCAAATGACTCATGATGGAAAATGCTCTCCAAATCCAGAAAAAAGAACTGTGGAATCTAGATGCAGATTGAACTATACTATTTCTACTTTTTTTCTTCCTCTTTTGAGGTTTTTCCCTTTTTCTCTAATTCTTCTTTCACAGCATGACTAATGCAGAAATATGTTTAATGTGGTTGTACATATATAACCTATATCAGATTGCTTGCTGTCTTGGGGAGGGGGATGGAGGGAAAGGAAAGAGAAAAATTTGAAACTAAAAATCTTACAAAAACAAATTTTGAAAACTATCTCTACATGTAACTATAAAATAATAAAACACTATAAAAAGAATCTCTGCTTTAAAGGAACCCTTGTATAAAATGAAAACACCTCTGGTAACCCTTTTGTTGACCTAGTTTTTCAAAGACCACACCATCATATTATAAGAAACAATTGTTATCTCCTCCTCCTCCTCCTGCTCCTCTTCCTCCTTCTGCTCCTCCTGCTCCACAAATTACAAGTAAAGATTTTCTTCTGGGCAACTGCCTATGCAACACCAAAACATCTGGATGAAAAGTGAAAAATGGAGTCAACATCAGGATGTCTGGTCTATACCGTTCCATTATTTGGAAAGCTGGAGTGTTTAGATTTGTGTAGAGAAAGATTTAGATGGTTTATTAAAGGTCTCCCTTTTCATCAATATGTTTTGGCCTTTAACAACATGCAAGACTCATCTGTGCTTCAGTCTCCACATCAGTTTATAGAAGCTTCCCACTGATATCTTCCTCCCTCCCCTCTACTGTCAGAAAATCCTTTGCTCCATTTTTAATTGGCATTTTCTATGATTTCCTAAATATTAGTAAATCCTACACCTGCCTTTATGTAGCCCTCTTCAAAGATATAAAATAAACCCTAATTAGACATCATAAGGATAATGATTTCATTAAGACGTAGCTAATAGATTACGACGTGTACAAGGCAGGGTGCTGTAAGATAGTCAAACACTTTATCACCTTAGGATAATTGGAGTTGCAGGATTACAGTAACAGAGCAGCAAAAGGTAATTTCCAATTTGGCCAAAGCTACTCAGGTTCCCTCAGGCCTCCAATTATCATATTTCTTCTCAGAATCAGATCTTCCTGATGCTCTAAAGCAGCTGTGAGCACGTAGCTATTACAGCCAACCCTAAGCCTTGCACTGAGAGCTGGAGTTCCAATTTTCTCTTTCCATGGGCCCATCTATCAGATATTTATGGCAGAGCTAGGTCTGTTCTTGAATGCAGGTGATAAATAGGCAAAAACAGCTTAGAAAGAGAAAAGGCAAATAAACCCTGGGAGCCAATCAAATACCTGAGAATATCTCCTCCAATAATGTTCTGGATCTGAGAGTAAAAGGAAACCCAATAAATATGGAGAAGATAAGGCAAACTTGACATCTCCTACCCAGGAACCTGAGTATGAACAGGAAGCAATTTCTCCAGTTGTGTAGGGTTGTGGAAGTCCCAAAGTTTTGGTTTTCTGGCCTTGCCCTTTCTTGCAACAGGCTGTCTCTGCCCTAGAAACACCCATCTCCTCCCTAGTACCTTTTCCCTGTTCCTTCTCTGCCTTTTATCACCTCCCCCATACCTAGACTCTTCCTTGCTATAACCTTCTTGCTTCCTAACTGATAGCTTCCTGGTCTCTGATATCAAATGTGAGAAATAAATCAGAAGGGCCTACTAGAGACCTTATACCTCCCTATAAAATTCTTTGTCCCCTCTTTTCTTTTTACAGTGGCTTGTTATAGGATATTGATCCCGGGACACCAGACAGGGAGGAACTTTGAAGTACTGACATAACTGGGTACCAGTTCTGGAGAGTATCTTTCATTGGATCATCAATCCCCTTTCTCCTCTGGCTACAACAAAAAGATCCCTCAGGCCCCTAATTATCATATTTCTTCTCAGAATCAGATCTTCCTGATACTCTAAAATGGCTGAGAGCATGTAGCTATTTATCCATACTTCTGTCCATCCATTCATCCACCCATCTATCCATCCATCCATCCATCCATCCATCCATCCATCCATCCATCCATCCATCCATCCATCCATCCATCCATCCGTCCATGCATCCATCTGTCCATCCATCCATCCAGGCAGCCAGCCAGCCAGCCATCTGTTGTTTCCCCTACAGAATGTAAGTTCCTTGATGGCCAAGATGGTTTCATTTTTTGTCTTTGTATTCTCAGTGCCTGGCACATAATGGGCTTGTTGACTGGCTGAACCCATGACCTGAGGCTCCTTCCAGCTCTGATGTTTTATGATTCTGTCTCTAATACTTCCATTTTTACTAACTTCCTAAAGACAGGGATTGTCTTCTTCTTTAAATTTTGTACCTCTCCCACTACCTAACACAAAGCTGGGCACATGGCAGGTCCTTAATACTTATTGAATTGAATTGGTAAGTGATGCATAGCCATAGAATGTTTTAGAGTAGAGGAATGAAATGCGTGGAAGTTCATAGCCAAAAGATCACTCTGTCAGTATTGATGATGTTGGTGCAGGAGAGATCAGTTAGGAACTAGGGTTAGGAGACCAGAAGTGTAGCTCAGGTATGAAAAAGAGTTTAGTGAATGGGATGGGCACTAGAGCAGGCGTCAGGAGACCTGGACTTCACTCCTGATTTTTTCAGGCTCTTCTAAATGATCTTTTTCTAGCCTGGTTCATTTTGTAAAAGGTAGCTCTCCTCAGAAAGCAACATCTGCTCAAGTGGAGTGAACATCTGCCTAAATTTCTTCTTTAGTAAACATGATAAGGTCTCCACTAATTCTGAGTTGTGTTATCTATAGGGTTTCTCCTGATTGCTCTCTGAAGTAGTGTGCTAGTCAGTGTTTAACAACCGGCTCTTCCACAGTTTAAAATTTAATTGCATTATTAACATTTTCTCCATCACTTTCTTAAGTCTAAAAAATCAACAAAACAATAAATTATGCCCTGATTTGTAACAATTACTGATTTCTGACATTTAAATGCTCACACTAAAAAATTAACAATGGGCTTCAAATAAGAGCTAGCTCAAGTATACTGCCTCCACATACACAAGAGAAGGAGGGAGAAATCAGGGGAAAGTAAAGTTGAATAGACAGGATACCGACCTTTGCAAATCACATGGGAACACAGGATCATACCTTTAGAGCTGAAAGGGATCAATGGTTACTCAGTCCCACTCTTTTATAGCTAAAAATAACTGAGAGGCAGAGAGATTAAAGATTTGTCCAAGTCATTTAATACCACAAAGGTAGTAAGAAACAAAGGAGAGATTGGAACCCAGGTCCTCTGACCCCAGAGCCAATGTTCTTTTGTTTTGGTTTTTGGTTTTTGTTGTTTGTTGTTTTTTTGTTGTTGTTTTTTGGTTTTTTGTTGTTTTTGTTTGTTTGTTTTTGCGGGGCAATGGGGGTTAAGTGACTTGCCCAGGGTCACACAGCTAGTAAGTGTCAAGTGTCTGAGGCCAGATTTGAACTCAGGTACTCCTGAATCCAGGGCCAGTGCTTTATCCACTGCGCCACCTAGCCACCCCCCAATTTTCTTTTTATTACACCATGTTGGACTGAATCTCCATGAACATCCAATCCTTACTACTTGGCCTAGAGTGCTTCAGGGTCAATTCATTCTTACAGTCAGCTGAGCCAGGGAGTGTGTCTGCATGTTTGAAAAACATGCTTGAATGGTAATTATTAATACAATGTAGTACTGACTGAGAAATAGAGTGGTAGATCAGTGGAATAAATCAGGTACACAATACACAGTAGTAAATAACCATAAGTAATCTAGTGTTTGATAAACCCAAAGATCTGAGCTTTTTGAACAAGAATTCACTATTTGACAAAACTTTTTAGGGAAACCGGAAAGCAGTTTGGCAGAAACTAGGTATAGACCAACAACTCACATTGTATATTAAGATATGGTCAAAATGGGTGCATGATTTAGACATGGGAAATACCATAAACAAATTAGGGGAGCATAGAAAAAGTTTACTGTCAGATCTATGCATAAGAAAATAATTTATGACCAAACAAGAGATAGAAAGCATTATGAGATATAAAAGGGATAATTTTGATTACATTAAATAAAAAGGTTTTGCACAAAGGAAAGCAAGAAACTGGGGCAGGGGAAATTTTTTACAGCAAGTTTCTCTATTGATAAAGGTCTCAAATATATAGAGAACTAAGCCAAATCCATAAGATTGAGTCATTCCCCAATTGATAAATGGTCAAAGGATATGAAGTTTTCAGAAGGAGAAATCAAAGCTAAAAATAGTCATGAAAAAAATGCTCTAACTCACTATGGATTAGAGAAATCCATATTAAAACAACTCTGAGTTGCCATGTCATACCTCTCAGATTGGTTAATATGACAGAAAAGGAAAATGACAAATGTTGGAAAATATTTGGAAGAATTGGTACAACCATGCACTGTTGGTAAAATTGTGAGCCAACTATTCTGAGGAGCAATTTGTAACTATGCCCAAAGGGCTACAAAACTGGGCATACCCTTTGATCCAGCAATACCACTACTAAGTCTATATTCCAAAGAGATCAAAGAAAAAGGAAAATAACTTTTATGTACCAAAATACTTATAGTTGCTCTTTTTGTGTTGGCAAAGAATTGGAAATTGAGGGCCTCTCAACTGGGGAATGGCTGAACAAGTTGTGGTATATAATTGTGATGGAATATTATTGTGATATAATAAATGACCAGCAGAATGCTTTCAGAAAAACTGGCAAAACGAAAAAGAATTGATGCAAAATGAAGTGAGCAGAACCAAGAGAATATCATACACAGTAACAGCAATATTTTATGATGATCAACTGTGAATGACAGCTGTTCTGAGCAATACAATGATCCAAGATAATTTCAAAGTATTTATGATGAAAAATGCTATCCATCTCCAGAGAAAGAGCTGGTGGAATTACAGATAAAAGCATATTTTTTTTAACTTATCATGGGTTTGTTTTTGTTTGTTTGTTTTTTGGTTAGTGGTTTCTTCTGCAACATGCTAATATGGGAGTATATTTTGCATAACTTCATATGCATAATCTATATCAAATTGCTTGCCTTCTCAAGGGTGAAGAGGAGGAAGAAAGGTAGAGAATTTAGAACTCAAAATTTTTAAAAAACCAAATGTTTCATTTTTTATATTTAATTGAAAAAATAAAGCAAAAATTAAATTTAAAAATAACTTGTAAAAGAATAATATGCTTGAAGTCAGTGAAACCAGAAGCTATTTCCTAAGTTATAGATTAGGGAATTTGTCTGAGTCAACTCAAGGGTAAATTTGAGAATATAATGTAGACTTCTAGACTATTCAAACTGGAAAAGACCTTGGAGAGCACCCAGTTCAACTTCATCATTTGACAGAAGAGGAAACTGAGACCACAGTGGCCCAGATCATAGAGCTAGTTGGTGGCAAGCCAGTTTTCAATCCCAGGTTTTCTGCCTCCAAGTCTAGTGTTCTGCATGTTCTTGTGAAATAATCAGTTGTTTAAATAATAGATTATCTAAACAGCGAGGTAGACAAATACACAGAAATAAACAGATAGACACACAGACTAAGTGAGAGACAGAAAGACAAACAGATGATATAAAGGTAACCAGATATTTGAGCTGGTAAGATAAACAAATGTTTTTTATGATTTTTTTGTTTGTTTGTTTAAAGCAAACTGACCAACTAGTCATATCAGTTGAACCAGCTGTGCCTGGTTGACACAGTCTTAGTTCTATTACCTGAAAATGGAACAGACTCTGGGGCCAAAAAACACAAATCATCACTAATAGATTAGTTCATTTTTCAACTGACCTATTACTGTGTACCCAGGGTTCACCTTCCCTTTTCCAAGATGGTCATTATTATAATTTGCATTTCTATAGCTTCTTATAGCTTACCAAGTTGTCTCTTCTCCAGATATAGCACTTCTAGTTCCTTCAACCAATCTTTATTTAGCATAGTCTTCAGTTGTCCTCCTTGGGGTTATACTCCAGCTTGTCAATATGGTTCCTCAAAAATTTCAGCCAGAGTTGAATACATTACACAGATAGGGCCCAACCAGGAAGATTACAGCCAGATTTTAACATTCTTCATTTTGGATATCATGCTGTATTAATGCAGCCTAAGATCATATTGACTTTTTTCACTGCCGTATTTTAGTGACTAACAATACTGAGCTTGCAATCCATTAAAACCTGAGGTCTTTTTACATGAAGGATTATTTAACCATTCTTTCTCCATTTTGTGCTTGGACAGTTGATTCTTTGAACCTAAGCATAGGACTTTACATTTACTCCTATTAAATTTTATGTAATTAAATTATACACCCTGTTCTAGCTAGTCCAGATACATTTAGACCTCACTTGTTCCTATGAGGTAGGTGTTGCTAGCATTATCACCCCTATTTTATTGACTAGACACTTGCCAGGTGCGTTGCACAGACAAGATTGCTGCTTGAGTTTGGGAAGACCTGTAGCTAGAGCAAGGGAATTACTGGATTTGCTCCAGGGAACCTAAACTTATAGGTTGCTGACAGGAGTTGTATTCCTTCAACAGGTAGAAACATTTGAACTTGGCACCTTGTTATTCAAAGTACTTCATTAAAACAGAAAACAATAAAAGTAATTAAATTTTTTTAAATTACTAAAATAGGGGGAAGCTAGGTGGTGCAGTGGATAAAGCACCAGCCCCTGATTCAGGAGGACCTGAGTTCAAATCTGATCCTCAGACACTTGACACTTAGTAGCTGTGTGACCCTAGGCAAGTCCCTTAAACCTCATTGCCCCGAAAAAAATAAATAAAAAAAAATTACTAAAATAGAAAGCTATCAGATATCTTGCTTGCTTTACCATCACCCACATCCTAGCTGGATTCCTCCCTGGCCATCCATATTTTAGTCCCTCTCCCAGAAGTAGCCTCAAGATGTCCCAAGATTTCTATCTATCTCCTTACCTCTCACGGGTCCTTGTGTCCTTAGGTCTCTCTACCAAGTGTCTCTGAGGTCTCTCTCTCACCAACTGAAGTTGTCTTTAAAAGTTGCTTGTTCGCTTTTTTTTGTGGTGGCTAAGAATTGGAAATGAAATAGATGTCCATCAATTGGAGAATGGCGAAACAAGCTGTGGTCTATGATTGTAATAGAATATTATTGTGCTATAAGAAATGATGAGTAGGATGCTCTCAAAAAAAAAACTGGAAAGATTTATATGAACTGATGCATAGTGAAGTGAACAGAACCAGGAGAATGTAGTGCTCAGTATTGTTTGATGAAGAATTGTGAATGACTTAATACAATGATCCAAGATGATCCCAAAGGATTAATGATGAAGAATACTATCCACCTCCAAAGAAAGAACTGATATTGATTGAACACAGACTGAAGCATGCTATTTTAATTTTATTTCTTTTTTCTCTTATTCAAGTCTTCATGTATAAAATTACTAATATGGAAATGTTTTACATAATTGCATATGTATAACCTATATCAGATTGCTCACCATCTCAGGTAAGGAGGAAGAGAGGGAGGGAGGGAGGGGAAGGAATTGAAATGCAAAACTTTAAACAAAATGTTAAAAAATTGAAAAACAAAAGTTGCTTGTTCCAGGCACCAGACTTTCTATTTGTGGCTCTGGGTACAGCTTAGACCAGATGACCTCTTCAGTCCCTTCTCGCACTAAGATTCTGCAATACTCTAAAATAATTGCTTGCTAACAACAGCAATAATGTACATATTTCAAAATAAAGAGCAGTCTGATGTAATGGAACAAATAGTGGGCTTGGAGTTGTGAAAGACATGAGTTTGAATTCCCAGCTTAATACTTGCTATTTGTGAGGCCTTGTGACTGGCCAAACTGAACAATTCTCTGCCTCTTAAACACACATTGGGCTCTCACACCACCATGCCTTTGGTTCACCTGGAATGCCCAGAACACCCCTTCTTTGCATCTAGGATTCCCACATATCCATTAAAGCCCACCTCAATGCCACCTGTTCCATGAAGCCATGGAGGACTGGCCTTGTGTCCGTTTTGAGTCTCATTTGACTTATATCACTAAATATCTGCATCAAGAATAATAAACCCAATTTGTTATGCTATTTGGTATGGTGTAGAGAAAACATCTGTATGGTAGTAAACATTTTCAATTTTAGGCTAGATTTTTAAGATGCCAAAATGCCCAGATGAAAAGTTTATAAGGCTTTATATAGTACTTAGTGGTTACAAGCACTTAGTACAATGTCTGGCACATAGTAGACAGACAATAAATGTTAGTTGATTGACTAACTACAAATGTTTATGCAGGGAATAGAAACAGGAATTGGGCCTGTGTTTTCATGGGTATAGGGAGCTTCCAGGTGAAGAATCTCTCTCCATCAATGCAAACTGGCACCTGCTCCACATCCTAGAGTCTTAGGAAGTTGCCTGGGGCACTGAGAGGTTAGAAGTTCAATGGCATACCCAGAGTCAGAGACAGGACTTGAACCCAGGTCCTTCTGGCTCCATGCACTGCCAGGCTGCCTCTCACATACCTTAGACTAACTGTTCTATACCACTGGATGTTCCACACAGAATTTCACACACATTATCTCATCCGGATCTATAAGGTTGTTATTAATAACCCCATTTCACAGATAAGAAGCTAGAAAATGTTAAATGATAATATAAACACTTAATAAGCACCTATGGTGAATTAAAGTCTTTGCTTTACGAACTAGGGGAGATATCAAATTTGGATAAGACCCAGGACTTGCCTTTATGGAACTCACAGTTTGGAGAGGAGATAAAGAACAAATATAGATAAATATAATACACAGTAATATATGATGTTGTTGTTTAGTCATTTTTTCAGTTGTGTCCAACTCTTAATGACCCCCTTTTGGGAAGTGGGGGTGTTCTTGGCAAAGATACTGAACTGGTTTTCCATGTCCTTCTACAGCAAACTTTACAGATGAAGAAACTGAGGTAAACAGGGTTAAGTGACTTGCCTAGGGTCAAAGGGTTAGTAAGTGTCTGAGAAAGGATTTGAACTCAGATCTTCTTGACTTCAGACCCCATTGCCTTTTCCACTGCACCACCTAGGTGCCCCCATATGATATACTTAGGGAATTATAAAACAAAGGGTCATGTAAGATTGGAAGGGGAAGGTCATTGCCAAGAGCACATATCAGTGATGGCCTCATAGAAAAGGTGACACTGAGCTGGGCTTTAGTGGATAGATAAGAATTCAAGAGGCAAGGAAGAGTGTCATGGGCATTCCGGGTGAAAGTAATAGTGTGAGCAAAGTTATTGTGGTGAGCTTGACTCATGTTTAGGAGGCAGAGAATTGTCCAGTTTGGCCAGAACATAGATTATGTAGAGGGAGATAATATAAGACAAGTCTGAAAAGTCAGAGTGGTTCCAACTATGGAGGGCCTTAAATGCCAGGCAGAGGTATTTGAATTGTATTTGATAGATAATAGGGAGCCACTGAGGTATTTGAGCTGAAGAATGATGTATACATAAGTAAGATTTTCTTGGGCTGGGAGGGGTCAGGAATGAAGGATGGATTAGCAGATATATGAAGTGGAGTCTAAGATCCATGATTTCTTCACTGGCAAAAGTAGGACTCCAGAGAGAATCAGAAAAGGGGATGAAGGAGAGATGTTTGTGAGGTAGAATGGGCAGAGCTTGGTAGTTGACTATATATGAGAGGCAAGGGAGAGCAAAGTCAAGGAGCATGCCATGGTCACAAACCTGGGAAACTGGATAAATTTCCGCAGGGACATACAAGCAGAAAGTGTTAGAGCTAGGACAGAAATACAGGCCTTCTGGGTCCAAGCTGGGGGCTGGAAAAAGGAGACCAAAAGGGGCAGGCCTCCTCTCCTCCCACTGATGGTAATTGTTCATTCTGCCCTGAGTCTACACCTGAACTGGTCCTGGGTGTTGGAGGAGAAAGCCATGATCCAGGGCCCACAGCAGCAGCATCCCCAGAAGTTCCCCATCTTTGGGGTCAGTTTTCCTCTGATTGAAGGGGGATGAGCTCCTGTTATTTACATTCACCAAGTTTTTTTTGGCTTAGAAAAGGGAACACAATTAACCAAACTGATTACAGGGACTGGAAAACAGCAGAGTTGAAATTGCTCATTGCAAACAGCAAAAGCTTCAGCCAAAACAGAACAAAAACTTATCACCCATATAATGGAATATGGTCAATTTATCCAGACAGAGGTGGATTTGTCTCAGCTGAGTGGAAATTTACAAGTGTTAAATTAACCACAGGGGGGCTCTGCTCCAGGGTTGGAAAATCAGGGAAAATCCAATGTACTCTGAGCATCCTTCCTGGAGAGAGAACAGGTCCCTTGGGCCTTGTGTTCTGGTCCTGATTCAGCCACCATTTGGTATCAAGTTGACAAGCCTTACACAGGGCCCCCAAGCCAAAGCCAAAACAAAATAAATCATGACAATTCAGGCAACTAGAGCATAGCCTGGCATTATCAGAAGAAGAGGGGCATATGGAGGAGAGCTAGTTTCAGATCTTGGTTTTGCTCCTTGCTACCCATGTGACCCTGGGCCAGTCAGTTAATCTAAGAAGAGTTGATTTAATATCTCTGAGATTCTGTCCAACTTCAAAATCCTATTTTCTGAATTCCAGCCCTGTAGGTAATCCTCCAAGTGCCCGAGGTCAAGTTGCTTTCCCCCTTTCACATTCAAATTTAGCCCCTTTGTCTTACAGATAAAGAAACTAAGTCCCCATGCATTCTGATGATTTATGAGTCTAAATCTAAGCAGAAGGGGCCATGGAGCATGACCCTAGAGTAGTAAAGAACCTTAGAGGCCAACTGGCCCAACTCACTCCTATAAAAGAGGAAACTGAGCCCTAAAGAGAGAAAGGTTGGTTGTTTGGTTGGAGTTTTCACTCTTCAGATGGTTGTTTAGACCTGGTCTGTCTCTCTGTCTGTTTCACTTTCCTACTATTTCAGGCTTTGCTTCACTTGATTTCCTAGTATTTTTTTGCCATATTCTCAGCCAGCTGCTTTGATACAACCTCCCCCTCTGGTCCTGGAACCTTGGTCAGATCTATTCTAATTACTCCTAGAAGGGATGTGTCAATCTAATCCCTTATATCCTTCCTTGAGGGTCAGCTAGATGGCACAATGTATAGAGCGCTGGTCCTAAAGTCAGGAAGACTCCTAAGGTCCAATCTGGCTTCAGATACTCACTGACTGTGACCCTGGGCAAGTCACCTAATCTTGTTTGCCTCAGTTCCTCAAATGGGCTGGAGAAGGAAATGGCAAACCACTCCAGTATTTCTTTGCCAAGAAAACCCCAAATGGGGTCACAAAGAGTCAAACATGACTGAAAAATGGCTCAACAATATCTCTCCTCATACTTCTAGAAACTTTCCAGACCAAAGTACGCTTCCCTGGCCTTCCCTCCCTTTTATGTGTTATTTCCTCCATTAGAATGTAAGCTCCCTGAAGGCAGGGATTGTCTCTATTTTTGTATCCCCAATGCTTGTATCTGTATCCCCAGTGCTTAGCACAGAGCTTGGCCCATGCTTTGTCATTCATTCATTCATTCATTCATTCATTCATTCATTCATTGTTGTCTTCTTGGGGCAAACACCTCACCCAGGCTTTCCAGGTTCTCTGGAGTCCTGCTATTTTATCCCTCCAACATCATCTCCTGCTGTTTTTTCTGACAACCAGATTTCCTTACTCTTCCCTGCATGTACTGGACTCATTTCTGCCTCTGCTTACTCTTTCTGTTTCTATCTAAATCCTGCACATTCTTCAAGGTTCAGCTTAAGTCCCACCTTCTCCATGAAGCCCCCTTCTAATGACTCCAGGCCCCAGTGTGAGGCAGTGTGATAGAGAGAAAAACAGGTCTGAGATTCAATCCCAGGTCTGCTGTTTGCTAGCTGTGTGAGCTCGGGCAAGCCATTTATTTAGATTTAAACTAGAAAGGACCTTACAATCTAACCCCACTCTTTTACATATGAGGAAACTGAGCCTAAAAGGTTAAAAATGTCAGTCAGGACTTGAACCCACACCTTTTGACTCCAAATCCAAAGTTCTTTCCATTAAACCCCAATTCTCTTTATAGGTCATCTTGTATTCAGTTTAGCACAACAAACATTCATTGGACATCTATGGGCATGGCAATAGACTAGGTCCTAAAGATACAAAAACAAAATAGCCCCCGTCCTCAAGGAACTTATATTCTCCTGGGTGTGTGTGTGGGAGGGGAGATACAATCTGTACACAGGTAAGAAAATACAAGATATTTCAAAGCAAATGAAAGCATTAATCAAAGGGGTCCTGAAGTTTGGTGTAGGAAGTCTTGAAGGACACTAAGAGTTCTAAGTGGTAGAGATGAGGAAAAAGCCTGTTTTGCGCTGCTAAAAACAACCTGTTCAAATGTGTGGAGACAAGAGGTAGAAGGTGTAATCCTCTGTTTTCCCTTGTTTCTACAAGCAGTTTATGAGCCTCCAAAGGACAAGAAGACCTGTGTCTTCTATTATTGAATTTCTTCTGTTTGCCTAGCCACAAGCTAGAGGGTAGATACAGAGAAATATGTTATTATTATTAATAGTAGTATCTATTGTTGTTAGAATCCTACAGCATATAATTAATTGTACAACAATTATAAAATCATGTATAATCATAATAATTATTAACAACAATAGTAATAGCTCACATATATTGTACCTGAAGGTTTTCTGAGTGCTTTACATAGGCTATCTCGTTTAGCTAACCCTCTCAACAACCCTACAAAGGAGGATAGGCTATGACTATCTGCTCTTTACAGATGAGGAAATGGCAACTCCAGGGGCCACACAGGTAGCAAGTGTCTTTTTCAGAATTTTTAGCAGATTCTCCTGGTTTACACCACCAGAAGACCTTAATGAGAGAATCTGAGAGCCAATTTTCTTTGAACTACCGAGAAATCAATGATTGTCTCCCTAGGAAGGTCCCCGAGGGGCTGGCTTTGCTCCTCCTCTTCCCAGTGATCTATGGCTGAGTCCAGCAATGCTTGTGCTCACCCTGAGCAAGGCAATCTGCCTCTAAAGACATCAGAAGCTAAGGGGAAAGCAAACACCTCTTTCTTTCCTTTGCCTCCTCTCTCCCTCTCTCCCTCCTAGATTTGGAGTCAGGGGACCTAGGCTCAAGACTTTCCCTTGCTACTTTTGTGGCCTTGGGTGAATCACTTTCCCTCCTAAGGACTCAGTTTTCTCATCTTTAAAGCAAAGTGGTTGTAATTGATGATCTTAAGAGGTCTCTTCAGGTTCTAAACGCTTCAATCCTAATCTTTCTCTCCTTTCTTCTCCCTTGCTACCTTTTATACCATCTCTGCCTCAGGCCTTCTAAAACCATTGCTCAATTCCAGTTAATCCCTCAAGCCACCCTAATGAGGCCACTGGTTCCTGATCCATGTCAAGCCAAAGGGATGTGAGAAAAAGCAAGGCAGGAGGCTGAAAGGCATTTCAGTGCCATAATCAAATGCCACAAGCAAGCCAGTTTCCACCAGTGTTTTAGGTAGCCTTCTGGCCCCCAAAGTGACAATAACTACAGCATCATCAAGATCAAAGTTGACGTCTCCCTTCTGACTGTGTGACTGGACTGTGAAGGTCCAGTGTTCAGCATCCTGGACAGTCTCTGAAAAGACCCGTGTGCTGCTTTTTTTATGAAAGAGAAAAAAGAGAAAGATAGAAGGAAGGAAGGAGGGGGGAGAGAGAAAGAGCTTAGCTTTGACTGTATTAGTAAGGACAACAACAGCAACAAGGAGAGTAGTAATAATGACAATAACAACAGCAATGAAGGTAAGTACTTCCTGTGTGTTACCTCATTTGAGCCTTGTGACTAGCCTGTGGGATTAGTTACCTATTATTCCAGTTTTACAGGTGAAGAAACTGAGGCTTAAAGAAGTTGTTGATCACATGCTGTGGGTTTATGATTACACAGCTAGTAAAGGTCAGAGATCTTGAGTCTTTTTGATTCTAAGCCTACCTACTAACTATGCTACACAGCCTCTCTGAAGAAAGCATTCCCCCACCCCTCTTGCCTGTCCAAGTCCTTCTTGTCTAACTAGGGTGAGCAGAGGGAGGAGAGAATAAGCACAGAACCAAGGAAAGGCTCTTCTGTCCTCAAAAATCAACCTTAGTGTAACGATTGGAATAACGCCACCTGCTGGAGACTTACTGTAGAAGAGTTCCGCCCATGAAGCGAAGGTCTTTGAGGGCAAGACCAGGAGTCTTTTCTTTGGCATCAGGAAGTGACGCAGGCTAGTGGGAGGAAGAAGGGGGGAGCCTGGCGCTCAGTCTCACTCTCTTTCCTTTGGACTCTGGTGGAGAGCGGAGCTAGAAATGTGCTCTCTCTTTAATAGATAGGAATCTAGGTCTTTCTCTCTCTCTTTACCAAATTCTTGTTTTCCTTAATAAATGCTTAAAAGCCTAACTCTTGCTAAAGCTTATAATTTATTGGCGACCACTCATTAGATATTTTAGACAGACTAGCTAGAATTTTAGCCCTTAACACTTAGTAACCGCCATCATATCCTGAGCATAATATTGAATAAATACTAGCACATGAAAATACAGAGCAGCTAGGTGGCACTGTGGAGAGGTCTGGAGTCTACAAGACCAGAGTTCAAACCTGACTTCAGACACTTAAGAGCTGTGTGACCCCGGGCAAGTCACTTAAACCCTGTTTGCCTCAGTTTCCTCATCTGTAAAATGAGCTGGAGAAGGAAATGGCAAATCTCTCCAGTATCTTTGCTAAGAAAACCCCAAATGGGGTCACAAATAGGGACACACCTGAACAACAACAACACAAAAATACACAAGTGTTTCAATAGTGCTACAAATGATTATTTTAATGATGTACCTTCTCCTAAGGTCAGCAAGGGAAGCAGAAAGAGAGATAGGAGAGTGGTTCTCAGTGCAGTGCCCTTCTCAGTGCAGGCCTTCTAGGGGTGGGGTCTGAAATAACTCCTCAGACTACAATCTTAGCATGAACCACTAGGTGGCTCTCTGGACTTGGGCTAGCACAACCAGGCCTTCTTCATGAATAAACAGACATAGGAGGCTGGCTTGGATCTCTGTGCATGTACCAGAGTGTGATCCCTATCTTTCATTCCCTGCTTGGGAGGCCTGATCTAACTTTTAAAATATAAAATGACTAACATGCAATATTTCTCAGTTTATTACTGTGGGCTCATATTTACCCCTACCCAGTTCATACTTTTGTCCTTTTCCCAAATTTTCAGCCATCAAAAGGAAAATGCACTCGGATGATAGCTTAGACTTTATTTCTTGGGTGAAATTAGAATTTTTATTGATACATTAAAATTCCAAGTTTCTGAGCACTATTCCAGAAAGAGTTCTGTAATCTCTACTCCCAAAGGTTGACCCTTTAAGGTCCAAGTTCCCGTCATCACTTTTGCCAGTGGAAGCTATACCCAGAAGGTACTTCACTTTGGAGGAGAGTTACTGTGTATTTGAACTCCCCACCCACTATAGCATTCATAAATCAGGGAAAGAGGACAGTAAACACTTGGAACATGACTATTGTAGAGGCAGCTCTCCTTGACCAATCATCAGTTGGACTCTGGATTCCAAAAGCCACCACACAATGTGGGCCAGGTCTAATTTAGGCCAGTTAAATAGTTAGGGTTAAATAGAATGGACAATAAAATAACTATATTCATTAGAGATTAAAATAATATAATTTCTATACTTATAAAAAAGATATTAAGTCCAATAAATTGCTACCTCCCTTCACCTTTATCCACTGCCATTATGGTAACTATGAAAACAAGACCAGGAATACATCCAGAAGGCAACAGGAGTTCTAACTTCAATTTGCCCCAGGACTGACCTCTCATGCTTCAAGTCTTGAAGAATCCAAATGGTGTTCCCAATTCCTTAAAGGACTAGACCAACCTATAAACCATGAGGTATGGAATGAAAGAAAAAAAGCTGCAACAAGACCTGGCTGCTTTTTGGGGAAAAGCCACTTAGCCTCGCTGATGGTGTCAATTTTACAGCCTATATCCCCAGTACAATAGCCAAAAAAGGAGTAGCAACAAAATGATCATGGCAACAGCAGAGCAAAAGAGATTTAGCTCTTACCACATACTACTCCTTGGTGGCAATGTTCCAAAAATATTTTAGGGGGCATTTCAACACTGAATAATATTAAAGTAATCTTATTTTAATAATGTACTACATTCTCCAGTAATACTGGAAAAGGAGCTTAATGTAAATAATACAAATAATCTTCTTAAATTAATTAATTGAATTAACTAATTAGTGGGAAATCTCAGGGGTAGTTCATAGTAGGTTGCATGATTTAAAACAATCATGATGACCAGGAACAACAGGTCTATAGCATAGATAATGATACCTTGAATGTCACTGCTGGTCTCCAATACAATTCTGGATCATCTGTCCCAAAGTAGTAAAGATGTCACAAGCCTTTTGCATACAATCTATCAAAAGACTTGAGTTGATACCAGGACTCATCTCCTTGCCATCACCCTTTCATTGTTTCTCACACCACCAGTCAAAACTTCCCCTTCCCCAGGGACACCATCAGGGAATGATACCCAATTTTGGCCCCTTTAGAGGCCACTATCAAGGAGTCACTCCCCTTTTTGTGAGGGTTAAATAAAGACTCCCCCTCACCTTCATTCAGGGATTCAAACTTGCCAAATCAGCTAAAGGATCCCTTTTCTCCAAGGTAAACTGATGTTCAGCCTGATTTTTTTTAATTCATCTTTCTCCATATCATTAAAAAAAAGCAAACCACCTCCCAATAATTCCACTCTTTGGTCCCCCAGTCCCTTACTAGGAAAGAATTTTCTAACCCTTCTCAGGAGAAAAGCAACCTGCCAACAAAGGGGCATTTGAACTGCTTGCATGAGTTGTATTTACTCTTATAAGGAGGTAGACATCTCAAGCTCAGGCAGTTCCACACAGAAGATGGAATTAGGAAGGGCTGGAGTGGGTCAACTAGGATTATGTCCAAAAATAGTTCATTCTGATCAGGTAAGTCCCCCTGAAGGCTGGATTCAATAAATTTCTGGAGTGAAGAGCCTACTTCCTTTGGGGGGGGGGGTAGCACTAATATGTCACAGGCACAGACTCTAGGAGATAGGACTCCCCAATCCTAATCACATAACTGAACTGTTCCTTTAAATGTCAATTCCAGTAGTCCAAGATGCCATGTACTTCAGCATGGTATGGAAGATAAGAAACCCAGTGATGAAGCATCCCATCCCAGACCTTCTTCATGGTAACATTGGCACCCTGATTAGAAACAATATTGGGGGGATGTCTATGAGAACTATGTCCTGGCAGGACTTTGATGGTGGCAGCTATGGTAGTGACCTTAATTGGCACTGCAGTCTTGTGTCCTAAGTGCAGACAGGCAGCTATGAAGAATAGTCTCTTGTCCTGAGAATAAGGAAGATGTCAATATTATCCTTTACAACAGCCAAGTTATTGTATATTATCCCTACCCCACCCCATCATTTGTATTCCTGAGGCATCTTAACCAAAATGGAGGGGAAAACACTTATGACTTTCAGGTCTTAACACTAATAAATACAAGACAATTATGATTATTATCATTGTTAATAATAAACTCTTTCCACTAAATCATGCTGTGTAAGTATAATGCACTCTATAAAGTCAAGCTCTTTGCCTTCATTATCCTACTTAATCATCATAACAATCTTCCAGGGTAAGTAGTACAAATAATATTATTAGTTATGCAACTCCCAGTTCATCTCAGGTGCCAACTCCTGATCCTCCTGATGGTAACCTGTCCCTCCTCAAATTATATTCTACTCACTTATCTATGGAAATGTGGTGTTACTCCAGTAGAATGAAAGTATCTTGAGGGCAGGTGTTGTTTCACTTTTGCCTTGTACTCACAGCACCTAGCACAGAGTTTTTGTACATGGTGGGCACTTAATAAATACTGGTTGGAATGAACTGAACCATTCCCAAAGAACCAATAGCCCCCAAAGAAATGGAAAGCTGTGTGGTGAGGTTCCTGTGACTTGAACTTCAAAAGTACTTTAAAGGCATTATCAAAGGCATTTGTGGATGGAAAAAGAGGTGGGATAGTTATGCAGAAAAAAATCAAAGGGAACAAAGGGAAAGCCTCAGTGCTGGGTTGATAACCGCTAGGATAGTAAGAGAATCAGAGAAGGGCCTTCAGTGTATGAAATTCTCTCCTCCAACCTTCCACTTTGGACCCTTTGCCCTTGCAACTGGCATCCTCAAGAACAACAGGGAGAGATGGGGGCCTATGGTGTCATTCATATATATATGTATACATATATACACACACACACATATATATAGATACATGTATACATATATATATGGAGGAAAAACAAGAGAAATTCTAGTGTGTATATATATATACACACACACACACACACACACACACACACACACATATATATATATATATATATATATACTAAAGGGATGTAAGGTGGTCCAAAGTGATGAATTCCTTTCTGCTACCTCCTCTACTTATATGTGGTAGGGGCAAGATTTGGGTTCATATCTGCCCAACTTAGGTCACGTTGGTGTACAAATTCCTATTCCTACATCTTTGAGGCTTGGCAAAGTGTTCTGGTCCTTTGCTATCCTCTACTTAGGGGCTGGCCCTACTACTGTCAGAAGAAGAGATAGGCACCTGGATTCATGCCTACATGTGAACAAGGGTGATGGTAGTGGAAAGAAGAGGGAGGTTGGTAGAAAAGGGCATTGTCCCTCCCATATCCATTATCCTGGCCAACCAGGGATAGCCCAACTAACACTAAGTAAGCAAGAATAACTAGTAAAAATGGAATACTCTAATCTTATGCCTTTCCTCTGTTAAACAGACAAATGCAGACAAAGTCCACTTACACTCTTAGTTTCCATTTCCTCTCTATCCATGCACTTTTCAGTGTTTTGCAATCTGGCTTCAAACCTCATCACTCAACTAAAACTGCTTTCTTCAAGGTTACCAAGGATTTTTTTTTCATTAAAAACTGATATTTTTTCTTCATCGTCATCGTTTTCTGACCTGTCTGCAGTACTGCACTTCTGATAATCTTGAAATACCCTTCCTCCCTTTTCCCCTTCCCTGAATTTCTCTTGGCTGGTTCCTCATCTATGTCCTCCTTTCCAACCATGTCAGTCCCCCATGGCTCTATCTTGGATCCTCTTTTCCTCTCTCTATACCCTCTCTCTTATTAATCTTATCATACATACATATATATATATATACACATACACACACATACATATATACATACACACACACATATATTGGGGGGGCAAGGCAATGAGGGTTTAATGACTCACCCAGGGTCACACAGCTAGTTAAGTGTCAAAGTGTCAAGTGTCTGAGGCTGGATTTGAACTCAGGTCCTCCTAAATCCAGGGCCAGTGCATTATCCACCGTGCCACCCAGCTGCCCCCCTCTTAGTGATCTTATCAATGATCATCTCTTTGAAAAGGGCTCCCAGGGGGCAGCTAGGTGGTACAGTGGATAAAGCACCGGCCCTGGATTCAGGAGGACCCGAGTTCAAATATGGCCTCAGACACTTAACACTTACTAGCTGTGTGACCCTGGACAAGTCACTTAACTCTCATTGCCCTGCAAAAAAAAAAAAAAAAAAAAGAAAGAAAAAGAAAAGGGCTCCCAGATCTGCATATCCAGCCTGCATCACTTTCCTGAACTCTAGTCCTATATCACCAACTGCTTGTCATACACCTCCAATGGGATGTCCCACAGGTATCTCAAACTCAACATGCACCAAATAGAATCATTATATATCCTTCCCCTTATTCTTCCATGGGCAGCTAGGTGGCACAGTACAAATCCAGCCTCAGATAATTACCCTTGGCAAGTCACTGTGTTACCCTTGGCAAGCCACTTAACCCTGTTTGCCTCAGTTTCCTTATCTGTAAAATCATCTGGAGAAGGAAATGGCAAACCACTCCAGTGTCTTTGCAAAGAAAACCCCAAATGGAGTCTCAGAGAGTCAGACACAACTGAAGTGACTCAATAATAACAATAAACTCTTCCCCTAAACACTACTCTTCTCTTAAATTCCTTGTTATACAGGGTGTCCCAAAAGGCTTAATATAGGTTTTTTTTTCCTCTGGTACACAATAGGTATTTAATAAATGTTTGTTGAATTGAAATGAAATGTTTGAGTTACATATGCCTTACTAAAAGGGTTCCTTTTGTAAAAAGCAAAGCTGTAAAATTACTTTATAATTTTTATTTGTCAGTTCCAAATTATCTGCTTCCCTTTACTCCCTCCCCTACTCATTGAGAAAGCAAGAAATACAATGCCTATCATACATAAGAAGTCACAAAAAACATATTTCCACATTAGCCATGTTGCAGGGAGGGGGAAGAAGAAGAAGGAAAAAAAAAACTTCAATCTCCACTCAAGAGTTTATCAGTTGTCTCTCTGGACTGGGTCATATTTTTAATCATGAGTCCTTTGGAATTGTCATGGATCATTGTAATGATCCAAATTGCTTTTTTTTTTTCAGTTGATTATCTTTACAATATTGCTGTTACTGTGTACAGTATTCTTCTGGTTCTGTTCACCTCACTTTGCATCAGTTCATATAAGTCTTCCCAATTTTTCTGAAACTGTCCCCTTCATCATTTCTTATTGCATAATAGTATTCCATCACGATACTATACCATAATTTGTTCAGCCATTCCCTAATTGATGGGCATCCCCTCAATTTCCAGTTCTTTGCCACCACAGAAAGAGCTGCTATAAATATTATTTACATATAGGTCCTTTTTGTTTTCCCTAGTACAATTTTAAACCTGCAGTCAGACTTTGGGGATACCTTGTATAAATGAGGAAACTGAGGCTCAGAAGATTGAGCTGAGATTGGACTTTGAAGAACTGGGTTCAAGTCCAAAGCTCTTTCTACTCTAATACACTGTCTCCTCTTAGTTACTGGTAGAGCAAGGATTGTATCTGTAATCTTTGGACTCCCAGGAAACTTCATCCTGCAATATGCTTGCAATAAGCTGCCACTGCTGGACCACAGACTCCCTTAGCTGAACAAAGTCTTGAAATTGAACAGAGGAAACTGTTGCTCAGGGGTTAGTCAGATAGACAAAGCATGATCTTTCTGCAGCAGAATAGACCCGTTTTACAGGACCACCTCATTCTTCACCATTCCAAACCCTGTTTAATGTCCACTGTTGGGTTACACCCTGGAGAAAACAGGTTTGTTTTCTGGCTACCAGAATCATAGCAACTCACAGTACTGTGCTATAACTGGGGGGAAAAATAGGACTTTGGCTTCAGTCTCAATGTCTCACCAGCTCAAGGCAGAAAACATCACTTAACTTGACAAACAACCAATAATAGAGAGCATGAAAACATAGGCCAGCAGGTAGAGAGATAATGTGAACAGAACACAGGGAGAAAATCACAGCCTTTGGAGAATCGACATTAGCATAATTACTAAACACAGGTAATTGCTGAAATTGTGTTCACTGGAATCGTTTATAACTTTTAAGGGCAATGGATTTTTTCCATATTCTCTTCCAATAGGCTGGAGAAGTTGGCTAATGTGCCAGTTTTAGTCCATTAAGGGAGAAGTGCCATAAAAATAGGCCCACTCTAGACTGAAGGGCAAATTTTCAGGATTTGTTTAGATGGACATAGGCTTCCTTATAGGCCCCCAACATGGCATCATAGGATTCAAGCCTATCAAGGACTTTAGATATTATCTGATCTAACCTTGCCATCTTCCTGACTGACCATCTGTTCCCCAGATGTGACGTGTCTTTTACAGCCTCCTTTGCATTTGTGCAGACTGTCCTTCAGGCCATAAACACATTTCTTCCTCTCCTACATTTCCTCTAGTCTTCCTATAGGCTCAGGTGCCAGCCCCTACCAAGGGCCCTTTCCTGATTCTAGCAGTTGTGCTCTCTTCCTCCTGAAATGATTCTGTATTTATGGATCGGTATGTCATGCTACCCGTAGAATATAAGAATATTGAGGTAGCCTTTTTTTTCTTTGTGTATTTTGATAACAATAATAATGCTTGAGCCAAGCAATGTGCTAAGTGATTTACAAATAATATCTAATTTCATCCTCATAACAACACTAGGAAATAGGTGCTATTATTCTCTTCATTTTACAGATGAGGAAACTGAGGCAATCAGAGGTTAAGTGACTCACCCAGGGTCACACAGCTATTAAGTTTCTGAGACTGGATTTGATCTCAGGTCTTCCTGACCACAGGTCCAGTGCTCTATGCCCTCTGACACCACCTAGCTGTACCTGGTACAGTGCCTTGTGCACAATAACTATTGAGATGTTTGTCAAGTTGAATCAAGTTGCATTTAATTGAATACAGATGATGAGACTGGGGCTTCAAAGCTAATATTAAGTGATTTGCTCAAGGTCATGCTTGTATTAAGGTGTAGAACCAATGCTTCAGATCTCAACATACTTTGAGCTGTCCTGTCCTTCCTTCACAAATTCATCCTACCTTGTCACCTACTACTAGGCACATTCCTCCTTTACTATCCAAGCCAGGTCAGTCAGTCAATACCATAGTAAGGAAGCCTGGGCAGCTGAACTGAGGAGCAGCAAGGCAACAGATGTGGGCTGTGGGCACAGAGCACCAGCTTTTCTCCTAGGGCCTTGCACATAGTAGAAAATTAATAGATGCTGGTTGATTGACTGAGTGATTGATTGACTAATTAAAAACATGCTACCTGAAACCAGCAAGTACATAAAAGTTGAGGATTTATTGCCTGGTGTTTATAAATTGGTTCATTCTTCTGTGGTTGCAAAGTCAATGATACTTAAGGGAAAGAGGGACTGGAGTGAGGAAGAATAATTGGGGTGGGGAGAAAGAGAGAGAAAGTGAGAAAGGGAAGAAGGGAAAGAGAAGAAAGGAGGAGAAAAGAATGAGGGAGGGGAAATGAGAAAGACAAAGGGGAAGACAAAAATTTGTATAAAAGAAAGATGGCTTAGTGAAAGGCAAAGTGAATTTGGTATCACCAGACCTGAGTTCGAATCCTGCCGGCCACTGATTTTCTGTGTGGCCATGGCCAAGTCATTTCACTTCTGTGCCTTGGTTTCCTCATTTGCAAAATGAAGGGTCCTTGGACTAGATGACCTCTAAATCACCTTCTAGTTCTAGGTCTAAAACCCTATGACTAAAAGCCAAGTAAGATGTTCATGGATAATTTTCATCTTCCCATTTTGTGGTTGTTGCTGGGAAGGTCGTTTTTGCTGGTCCAACACTGCTGAACACAGAGGACACCAAAGGAGTTCATGGTAACAGTGTCTCAAGGTCAGTCACCACTGAAACCTTGAGGGTGTTTTCTGAGTTCCTCCCTATTCTTTAGGATGAACCTCAGTCTCTCTCTATTTGTTGTCAATCTATCCTACAAGACCCAGCTAGAATTATATCCTATTCTAACTCCAAACACTCTAATATTATACACTAAGATATTGAGTTCCCCATCATTAAAGTATCCAGGAAAAGGCAGAATGCCCACTTGTCAGGGATGTTTTGGAGGGAATGAATACTTTAGGTAGTGGTTGGTACAGATGAATTATTAAATCTAATTGTTAGGAAAGCTTCAATATCTATGTAGCTGAAATCTGTTGACCTTTAACTTCTAGTTCTGCCCTCTGGGGCCTAGCAGAACAAATGTAACTTCTCTTCCGCAGAACAACCCTTCAAACACTGGAACACGGCAGTCATGTACAGTTCTCCTCACCTATTTGTTTGCTTGTTTGGTCAAGCATGACATCCCCCACAACCATCAATGAGTCATTTTATACTGATTCATTTACACTCAAAATGCATTTATTAAGCCCCTACTGTGTGCCAAGCACTATGCTAGGAATTAGAGATTCAAAAGAAGAAATGAAACAGTCTTGGTCCATGAAGAGATGACATTCTATCAGAGAAAGACAACACAAACACAGATAAGTAAAAATACTGTGGGGGGTGAGGGGCATCACACTTGAGGTTTCATAGGTCTAGGGAACCGCTAGTGAATAAACTCCCTTTACTAATGTAGATTGCCAACTATTCTGCAACTTATAGTATTGGAGAATTATCTGGGATACTGAGAGGTTAAAGGACTTACCGAGAGTCACAAACTGGGACAATCTTTGTCAGAGGTGAGACTTGAACCCAGTTCTCATTACAAGAGGGCTAGCCACAATATTCACTACAATATGCTGGATCTTAGATAGATGTGTGTGTGTGTGTGTGTGTGTGTGTGTGTGTGTGTGTGTGTGTGTGAGAGAGAGAGAGAGAGAGAGAGAGAGAGAGAGAGAGAGAGAGAGAGAGAGAGATTGATTTAAAAACCTATAAAATTAAAAACGAAATAATCTTGGAAGTAGTCACTGACAACTGGGGGGAGTGGGGTGGATCAATACAGACCTCATATAAAAGGTAGCACTTGAGTTAAGGTTTAGAGGAAGCCAGGGACTCTTAAAGGCAGGAGACAAGACAGCCAAGCATTCCAGGCAGAGGAGACAGGTTGGGCCAAAGCAGAAACCAGAGACAGAATGTCCTGTATGGAGACTAGCAAATAGGAGAATCTGGCCAGAGCACAGAGTACATAACATGAAATTAGGCTGGAAAGGGACTGAGTACATGCCTGCTTCTTAATGTCCTTCCTAAAATGTGTTTCTAAGAACACAAAAAGTAATGTGTCCAGGGCAGGCTCCAATAATAGGCAAGGAAAATTCTCATTTGCTTTATTCAAGACACTCAAATACTAGAAATGCAGTGTAAGTTCACTTAAATTGTTTTCAAATAATTTTTTATTGAGATTTGTTTTTATATTACTAATATTTCCTATGGTATTCTTCTCTGACCTGTCTCAGAGTGCCATTCCTTATAACAAAAAATACCTCCCAGGGCTGTTGTGAGGACCAAACAAGATAATAATTATCAAGTGCTTATCATAATTCCTGGTATGTGGTAATATATTTTTACATCACTTTTTTTTTGCAGGGCAATGAGGGTTAAGTGACTTGCCCAAGGTCACATAACTAGTAAGTGTAAAGTGTCTGAAGCTGTATTTGATCACTTATATTTCTTATAGTATTCCTTTCCAACCCCCTCCCAGACAGCCATTATAACCTCTCTCTATATAGATATTTATACATATATATACATTTATATGATATTATATATCTTATATATGATATTATAATATTTCCTCATAACAAAGAATAAAAAAGAGGAGGAAGATTTTTTTAAAACCTAGTTATTACATCAAAAATTGCTTTGCTTTATGACTCTATTGTAGTATATTGAGTTTGCAGTCTTGAGAAGACCTAGGTTCAAATCCTACCTCAGACACTTACAGGCTATGTAACACTGGGCAAGTCACTCAACATCTCTAGGTCTCAGTCTTCACACCTGTAAAATGGAGATAATAGCACCTACCTCATAGGGTTTTTGTGAGGATCAAATTATTTAATATTTGTAAAGCACTTTGCAACTAATGTTATTATCACTATTACTGCAGTCCACTAAAAGTCCCTAGTACTTTTTCACATGCGCTGTCATAGCACCCACTTCCCAGGGTTGTGGTAAGAACCAAATGAGACAATAATTGTAAAGTGCTTAGGGCAGTCTTTGGCCCATGATGAGCACTATATGAATATTAGTTATAATGATAATGAAAACACATTTCTCCCATTCTCAACCTATGCAGTAAACTGTTTTTAACTTTAATTCTTTTCCTGACCATCCCAATCTACAATGATTTCTTCCTTGCCTAGTCTCTATAGAGTTTGTTGTCTGTACTATTTATTAGGTATGGACACAAGACTTTCGGATCACAGAAATTCAAGTTAACAGCAGTCTTAGACATCAACTAGTCCAGAAGATATCAATATAACTTTTTAAAAAAAAGAAAATGGGGGGGGCGGAGCCAAGATGGCGGAGAGGAAGCAGCAAGCTGCCTGAGCTCTCCTTCTGTTCCCTCAAAATGAACATTAAATCAAGCCTCTGGACGGATTCTGAAACTACAGAACCTGCAAAGAGACAGAGAGACACAGTCCTCCAACCAGAGATAATTTAGAAGACTTCAGGAAAAGGTCGGTCTGACTCGGGCAAAAGGGAGGCCCAGCGCAGGGCAGCAAACCAGCGCCGAGGGGGTCGGGGCAAGTCAGCAGGAGCTGCGGGCCACAGCCGAACAACTGAGGCTCCCGGAACCTGGTTCAAAAATCTGGTGGCCAAGAAGGACAGTGGAAAAACCTACCTGCACCGGCCGAGAGGGCCATGAACGGCGGGATCAGACGCCGGGGTCTGGCGCCTGGCTGGCCGAGCACAATCAGACAGGAAGTGCAGGGCGGAGGATCTCCACACACCATAAAGGCCTCAGAGTAAAAGCCCGGTCACACAGCACCTATACACCTGCACAAGAAGCCCAAAACAGGGACCCTGGTGCCCCCAGAGCAGACCTCAACTTAAAGAATAAATAAATAGGCTGCAATAATGAGTAAGAAGCAAAAAAGAGCCCTCTCCATTGAGAGCTTCTGTATCAATAGGGAAGAAGCCAACACAAACTCAGATGAGGACAATAGCCTCAAATTGGCTACATCTGAAGCCTCACAAGGGAAGGTGAATTGGTTGCAAGAACAAAAAGCCTTCCTGGAAGAGCTCAAAAAGGATTTTAAAAATCAATTGCAAGAGGTAGAAGAAAAAATGGGGAGAGAAATGAAAGCAAAACAAAAAAACTATGAAAAAAGAATCAGCAGCTTGGAAAAGGAAGCTGAAGAAAACAAAGCCTTAAAAAATTCATTTGGCCAAATGGAAAAAAAGCTGCATAATCTCACTGAAGAAAACAATACCTTAAAAAATTCACTTGGCCAAATGGAAAAAAAGGTGCATAATCTCACTGAAGAAAACAATGCCTTAAAAATTAAAGTGGGACAGTTGGAAGATAAGGAATCCATGAGACACCAAGAATCAGTCAAGCAGAATAAAAAAAATGAAAAAATAGAAGAAAATGTGAAATACCTAATTGGAAAGACAACTGATCTGGAAAACAGATCGAGGAGAGACAATTTGAGAATCATTGGACTGCCTGAAAGCCATGACCAGAAAAAGAATCTAGACACCATATTCCAGGAAATTATTAAGGAGAACTGCCCTGATATCATAGAATCAGAGGATAAAATCATCATTGAAAGAATCCACCGATCACCTCCTGAAAGAGACCCCAAAAGGAAAACTCCAAGGAATATTGTAGCCAAATTCCAGAATTATCAGGTGAAGGAGAAAATACTCCAAGCAGCCAGAAAGAAGCAATTTAAATATCATGGAGCCACAGTCAGGATTGCTCAGGACCTGGCAGCTTCAACATTAAAGGACCGCAAGGCTTGGAATATGATATTCCGGAAGGCAAAGGAGATTGGATTGCAGCCGAGAATCTATTACCCAGCAAAAATGTGCATTTTCTTTCAGGGGAAAAGATGGACATTTAATGACATTGGGGACTTTCAATCTTTCCTGGTGAAAAGACCAGAACTGAATAGAAAATTTGATCTCAACATACAAGACTCAAGAGAAGTTTAAAAAGGTAAACAGAGGGGAAAAAAAAAAAGTTACCCTATTAGGTTAAACTGTTTATATCTCTACACAGAAAGATAATACTCATAACTCCTAAGAACTGTAAATGTATTTGGGCAGAGAGAAGGACTTTACATAGAGGGTATAAATATAAATTGTCTTTGATGTGATGATACAAAAGAATTAAGGGGCTAAAAAGGGAGTCTATGGGGAGGAGAGGAAAGGGGAGGTGGAATGGGATGAATTATATCATATGAAGAGGTGGGAAAAAAAAACCTATTACAATAGAGGGAAAGAAAGGAGGGGGGAACATTGTTTCAACCCTATTTTCATTAGATTTGACTCAAAGAGGGAATAACATATACGTTCATTGGAATAAAGAAACTTGACTCATTCTTTAGGGAAGCAAAAGGGGAAGGGAAAGGGGGGACTGATAGAAGGGAGGACAAAAGCAAGGGAGAAAAGGGTAAAGAAAAGAGAGGGGGGTGATAAAAAGGGAGGGCAGATCGGGGGAGGCAGGGGTAAGAAGTAAAACGTCGGTGAGGAGGAATAGGGTGAAAGAAGGGGGGAAAAGTACAAAGGGGGTAAATAGAATGGAGGGGAATAGACAGTCAGTAATAATAACTGTGAATGTGAATGGGATGAACTCTGCTATAAAACGGAAGCGAATTGCAGAGTGGATTAAAAACCAGAACCCTACAATATGCTGTTTACAAGAAACACATTTGAAGCAGAGAGATACACACAGAGTAAAGGTAAAAGGCTGGAGCAGAATATATTATGCTTCAGCTAAAGTAAAAAAGGCAGGGGTAGCAATCCTTATCTCAGACAAAGTGCAGGCAAAAATAGATCTCATTAAAAGAGATGAGGAAGGAAATTACATCTTACTTAAAGGTACTATAGATAATGAAGTAATATCAATATTAAATATGTATGCGCCAAGTGGTATACCATCCAAGTTCTTAGAGGAGAAGTTAAATGAGTTACAAGAGGAATTAGATAGTAATACGATACTAGTGGGGGATCTGAATCTCCCCCTCTCAGAATTAGATAAATCTAGCCAAAAAATAAATAAGAAAGAAGTGAAAGAGGTGAATAGATTACTAGAAAAGTTAGACATGATAGATGTCTGGAGAAAATTGAATGGGGATAGAAAGGAATATACCTTTTTCTCAGCAGTACATGGCACATTTTCAAAAATTGACCATGTATTAGGGCACAAAAACATCATAGTCAAATGTAGAAAGGCAGAAATAGTAAATGCATCCTTCTCAGATCATGATGCAATAAAAATTACATGTAAGAAAGAGCCAGGGAAAAGTAGAATGAAAATCAATTGGAAACTAAATAATTTCATTCTAAAGAATGAATGGGCCAAACAAGAAATCATAGAAACAATCAATAACTTTATCCAAGAGAATGACAATAATGAGACAACATACCAAAATCTATGGGATGCAGCCAAAGCAGTGCTTAGGGGAAAATTTATAGCTCTAAATGCTTACATGAATAAAAAAGAGAAAGAGGAGATTAATGAATTGGGCATGCAACTTAAAAAGTTAGAAAAAGAACAAATTAGAAATCCCCAATTAGACACTAAATTAGGGATCCTGAAAATTAAAGGAGAAATTAATAAGATTGAAAGCAAAAAAACTATAGAATTAATCAATAAAACTAAGAGCTGGTTTTATGAAAAAACCAATAAAATAGATAAAATATTGGTTAATTTGATTAAAAAAAAGAAAGAAGAAAACCAAATTACCAGTATCAAAAATGAAAAGGGTGATGTTACCACCAATGAAGTGGAAATTAAAGCAATAATTAGGAAATATTTTGCCCAACTGTATGCCAATAAATTTGACAATCTAAATGAAATGGATGAATATTTACAAAGATACAAACTGCCCAGGTTAACTGAAGAGGAAATAAAATCCTTAAATAAACCCATATTAGAAAAAGAAATTGAACAAGCTATTAATGAACTCCCTAAGAAAAAATCCCCAGGGCCAGATGGGTTTACGGGTGAATTTTACCAAACATTTAAAGAACAATTAATTCCAATATTATACAAATTATTTGGAAAAATAGGGGAAGAAGGAGTTCTACCAAATTCGTTTTATGACACAAATATGGTGGTGATACCAAAACCAGGCAAAGCAAAAACAGAGAAAGAAAATTATAGACCAATCTCCCTAATGAATATTGATGCTAAAATCTTAAATAAGATATTAGCAAGGAGATTACAGCAAGTGATCACCAGGATAATACACTATGACCAGGTGGGATTTATACCAGGAATGCAGGGCTGGTTCAACATTAGGAAAACTATTAACATAATCAACCACATCAATAAGAAAACCAACCAAAATCATATGATTATCTCAATAGATGCAGAGAAAGCTTTTGACAAAGTACAGCACCCATTCCTAATAAAAACACTAGAGAGTTTAGGAATAGGGGGAGCTTTCCTTAGAATAATAAACAGTATCTACCTAAAGCCATAAGCAAGTATTATATGCAATGGAGATAAATTAGAGGCCTTCCCAATCAGATCAGGGGTGAAACAGGGATGTCCATTATCACCCCTATTATTTAATATTGTTCTAGAAATGTTAGCTTTAGCAATCAGAGAAGAGAAGGGAATTAAAGGAATTAGAATAGGCAAGGAGGAAACAAAACTATCACTCTTTGCAGATGATATGATGGTATACTTAAGGAATCCTCGAGAATCAAGTCAAAAATTACTTGAAACAATTAACAACTTTAGCAAAGTAGCAGGATATAAAATAAATCCACATAAATCATCAGCATTTCTATACATGACCAACAAAGTCCAGCAGCAAGAGATAGAAAGAGAAATTCCATTTAAAGTAACGGTAGATAATATAAAATACTTGGGAGTCTACTTGCCAAGACAAACCCAGGAACTCTATGAACACAACTACCAAACACTCTTCACACAAATCAAATCAGATCTAAATAATTGGAAAGATATCAATTGCTCATGGATAGGCAGAGCTAATATAGTAAAAATGACAATACTGCCTAAATTAATTTACTTATTCAGTGCCATACCAATCAGACTACCTAAAAATTATTTTATACAGCTAGAAAAAATAATAACAAAATTCATCTGGAAAAACAAAAAATCAAGAATATCCAGGGAAATAATGAAAAAAAATTCACAGGAAGGTGGGTTAGCGGTACCAAACCTGGAGCTTTACTATAAAGCGGCAGTCATCAAAACTATCTGGTACTGGCTAAAAAATAGAGTGGTAGATCAATGGAATAGGCTAGGCTCAGGAAATGCAGTAGTAAATGACACTAGTAATGTAGTGTTTGATAAACCCAAAGACTCCAGCTTCTGGAATAGGAACTCAGTATTTGACAAAAACTGCTGGGAAAACTGGAAGATAGTATGGCAGAAATTAGGCATAGACCAACATCTTACACCTTATACTAAAATAAGGTCAAAATGGATACATGATTTAGACATAAGAGGTGATACCATAGGTAAATTAGGAGAGAAAGGAATAGTGTACCTATCAGATCTTTGGAAAGGAAAACAGTTTTTGACCAAACAAGAGATAGAGTATATTATAAAATGCAAAATGGATGATTTTGATTATATTAAATTAAAAAATTTTTGTACAAACAGAAGCAATGCATCCAAAATTAGAAGGCAGGCAGAAAGCTGGGAAACAATTTTTGAGGCCAGTGCTTCTGATAAAGGCCTCATCTCTGAAATATATAAGGAATTAAATCAAATTTATAAGAATCCAAGTCATTCCCCAGTTGAGAAATGGTCAAAGGATATGAACAGGCAGTTTTCTGATGAAGAAACCAAAGCTATCTATTCCCATATGAAAAAATGCTCTAAATCTCTAATGATTAGTGAGATGCAAATTAAAACAACTCTGAGGTACCACCTGACACCTATCAGATTGGCTAAAATGACAAAAAAGGAAGATAATAAATATTGGAGAGGCTGTGGGAAAATTGGAACACTAATGCATTGTTGGTGGAGCTGTGAGCTGATCCAACCATTCTGGAGAGCAATTTGGAATTATGCCCAAAGGGCAATAAAGCTGTGCATACCCTTTGACCCAGCAATCCCACTTTTAGGTCTTTTGCCCAAAGAAATCATGGAAGGGGGAAAGGGACCCACATGTACAAAAATATTTATAGCTGCTCTTTACGTGGTAGCAAGGAATTGGAAGTTGAGGGGGTGCCCATCAATTGGGGAATGGCTGGACAAGTTGTGGTATATGAATACAATGGAATACTATTGTGCTGTAAGAAATGATGAGCAGGAAGAGTTCAGAGAAACCTGGAGGGTCTTACGTGAGCTGATGATGAGTGAGATGAGCAGAACCAGAAGAACATTGTACACAGTATCATCAACATTGAGTGTTGACCTACTGTGATGGACTATATTCTTCTCACCAATGCAATGGTACAGAAGAGTTCCAGGGAACTCATGATAGAAGAGGATCTCCAAATCCAAGAAAAAAAAAGAAAGAAAGAACTGTGGAGTATAGATGCTGATTGAACCATATTATTTCTTTTGTTTTGGGTGCTGTTGTTTTTTTTTCTTTCTATTTTGAGGTTTTGCATCACTGCTCTGATTCTTTCTCTTGTAACAGGATTAATGCAGAAATAGGATTAATGTTATTATGTGTATATATATGTGTGTGTGTATATATATATATATATATATATATATATATATATATATATATATATATATATATATATATATATATATATATATATATATATATAAAACCTATATCAGATTACCTGCTGTCTAGGGGAGGGGGGAGGGAGGGGTGGGAGGGAGAAAAATCTGAAATTGTAAAGCATGTATAAACAAAAGTTGAGAACTATCTTTACATGTAATGGAAAAAATAAAATACCTCATACATAAAGAAAAAAAAATGTCAGGGGCAGCTAGGTGGTGAAGTGGATAGAGCACTGGCCCTGGATTCAGGAGGACCTGAGTTCAAATGCAGCCTCAGACCTTTGACACTTATTAGCTGTGTGACCCTGGGCAAGTCACTTAACCCCAAATGCCTCACCAAAAAAAAAAGAGAGAAAGAAAATGTCATATTTTAACAGCTCTAAGTTCCTATTGATTGTCTTCCCCAGATAGAGTGGCCAGTGGCAGGAAAAGTGAAGTAAGCCTGAGTTACTGATGGGGACAGGGAGAGACAGGGAAAGGGGGAGGAAGTTTAGGAGCCAGGGCAATGGGAGGGGCAAGGACAGAAATAGGCTATATATGAGAAGGACCCTTGACTTGAGACATTCCCCTGAGCCCTGTTCCTTTTCTTTTTTTTTTTACTGACTCCTTCTTCAAGGTGTCTGATGATGGTATAGTGAAATAAATAGCACAGGCTTTATTCCACTAGTAAAGGTTGGCACTACTTCATAGTATACAGACAAATAGAAGCAGTCGAGCTAAGATGTGTAACAACACAATGGTTCTAACATGTTAAACTAAGCTATTTCTATTCTCAAAGTAACTGAACTGACCTGGATTCTGGAAATCCTACAAAGTGAGAAATCTTCTGGAGCAGATGTGTACCCATCAGCCCATCGAAAAGGATGTCAGCACAGTGCCTAGACCACAGTAAGCAATTAATCAATTAATAAGTGCTTTCCAATTGATTGATGCTTTGTGCTGTGCTTATATTTGGGGCCTGTGGTCTCTGGAGTGTTTCAAAGACACTATTGAGTAAGTCTCCTCCCAAACTGACTCCACAATGTCCCCACCCCTGCTTTCCACCTTCCTTTTAAAGGTTGTCTTCCCCCAGCTAGGTGAATAGAGTGCTGGGCCTGGAGTCTGGAAGACTCATCTTCCTGAGTTCAAATCTTGTCTCAGACACTTACCTGTAAAAGGATATGGAGAAGGAAATGGCAAACCACTCTAGTATCTTTGCCAAGAAAACCACAAATGGGGTCATGAAGAATCAGACGTGACTGATTGAACAACTTCCCCCATTAGAATATAACATCTTTCTGGACAGGAACTGGCTTTCTTCCTGCTTGTATTTTATTCATTGCCCCCAGAACAGCACCTGACACCTAGTAAATGCTTAATAAATGCTTTTTAACTTGATGACTCAGTGGCCTTTGTGGAAGGCAGGTGTCTTTTGAAAAGCTTGGGGTACACCCAGATGTGCAGTCATTGAACTCATTGAACAAAGCCAGGCTGAGCAGCCACTCTGAGAAGGAAGCATTGCCTCCCTGACTGAGTCACACCCTCTTAGAGTGTTGGGTCCCAGCCACTGCAGGAGCTGGGCCTGATCAGTCCATTTCTATTGTCATCATTTGGATTAGTCTGGTCTCCTGTCAAGGTCTCCTCACTGGTGTTCCTGGCCCTAGTCTATCACTGGCTAGAATATCCATCACAAACTCTACTCTCATCTTGCCCAGCTCCTGGAGCATTATAAGCAACTGATTGATGTCACTGTTCCACTCAAAAATGCTTAGTGGCTCTCCATTGCCTCCCAAATAAAGTATGAACTCCCAATCCTGACACTCAAAGCCATCCATAATACACATTGCAACTACTTTTTATGCCATATCTTCTATGACTTCCCTTCATGTATTTTATGTCCCAGCCAAACTGCCCCTCCTTGTCCTTTTCTTCCTCATCTCCATGCCTTTGCTGACACTGTCCCCCTTTTCTAACAAGGCTCCCACTTGCCTCCCTCCAACTGTTGAAATTCCACTCCTTCCTTCAATATTCTGAATTCAATGTTATCTCCTACACAAAGCTTACCCTGACTTTTTCCCTTACCCCTCAGGAGTAAAAGGCATCTCCATTGCTTCAAAAATCCACTAATAATGGCAAGAGTGCTGGATGAAAATTCAGATCACCTGGGTTCAAATCTCAGTTCTTCCACTTGTCTCTTATCTGAGTGACCTTGGGCAAGTCATTTCATCTCTTTCGATCTCAGTCTCCTCATCGTAAAATGAGGTGGTTAGAGGAGATGACCTTGAGGGTCGCTTCCAACACTAAATCTATGATTCTAGGAATCTTATTGGGGCAGCTAGGTGGCTCAGTGGATAAAGCTCTGGGCCTGGAATCAGGAAGGACCTGAGTTTAAATCCAGCCTTAGACACTTACCAGCTGTGTCACCCTGGGCAAGTCACTTAACCCTGTTTGCCTCAGTTAACTCATCTGTAAAATGAGCTGGAGAAGGAAATGACAAATCACTCCAGGATTTTTGCCAAGAAGACCCCAAATAGGGGTCATGGAGAATTGGATATAATTGAAAGAACTGAACAAGAACATAACCTTATTCATAGCACTTTGCCTAGGCCTTTTTTTTTCCGGGGCAATTAGGATTAAGTGACTTGCCCAGGGTCACACAGCTAGTAAGTGTCAAGTGTCTGATGCTGGACTTGAACTCAGGTCCTCCTGAATCCAGGGTCAGTGCTTTATCCACTGCACCACCTAACTGCCCCTAGGCCTTTTCACTTCTCACTCTTTTTTATGGCATCATTCCTTGGGTATGTTCTCACACACATGCATGCTCGCTTGCTCTCTCTCTCTCTCTGTCTCTGTCTCTCTCTGATTAGATTATCTGGTCCTCAAAGAGCAGGATATGCTTAGATCATACCCATCCTCCAGTGGGGGACGCTGAACTTTGCCCATAGTAAGTGCTTAATAAATGTTAAATTTATATAACATTAAATATTAATGTTAATTTTTTCTTTGGCCCTTTTCTTCCACCTTTCTAGACAATCTGCAATATTCCCATACATCAATGGCATGTATATTTCCTGGATACTTAGGCATTCCACTTCCCTATGTCCTTCCTATAATGATTGGCCTTTCATAGGAACTGGAAGGATACCTCAGATACCAACTAGTCTAACATTTCATTTCACAGATGAGGAACTGAAGTTGAGAGGTGATTTGCACAAAATGATTTGCACAAGGTAATACTGGTGAACCCAGGTACAGAGGTGGAATTTCAATCCAGATCCTTTAACTCCAAATGCCAGAATTCTAGAACACTGGAGATGGAAAGGACTTAAAGAGGAATCACCTTGTCTAATCACCTGCCCAATAAATGCATGAATCCTTTCTCCTGGGTCCAGTGATCTTCCAAAATGGTTCCTGGCATGTGTGCCCTGGATGGGTGGACAAGCACTCTCTAAAGAAATCTCTACCTTCTGGAGTGCCCCCCAATGCTGGCAGCAGGTTGCCCAAGTAAGCCAGGGGGAGGGACTCTGTTGGGAGGCCTCCACTTTGTCTGCTCACCTGCCAGTGTCCAATTTCACTGCACCCACCATGAAGCCAGAGGATATTTTCCTGGCATTCTTAAAACTTTTCTCAGTCTGCCTACTACCCCTCATTGCTCATTCTGCCACTTTCCAGGGATGCCTGGACAGTTATTACTGAAGCATAATTTATAATTGCAGCAACACCCATCCCTCTGCTGACTCTGGAGAAATCCTCAGAGTATATAACTGGTTTAGGGGGAGGGGAAGAGGGGGCCCTCTTATCACTACAATATATCATCCAGTCTTCTGCACCCTAGCTCAAATTTGCTAACAAAGCATGAATTTGGTGAGTACATTGGCCAGGGGAGGAGACTGGGGAGGAGAGGATGATGCTGCCATCCAAAATGAGTTAATAACAACTCCCAAGGTCATGGCATCATGGATCCAGAGCTGGAAGGGATCTTAAAGGCCATCTAATTCAATTCCTTCATTTTACAGATGAGAAAACTGAGGGCTAGAGAAGAGAAGTGGCTCAAAGGTAGCACACAAGAGGAGTGGGATGGAGATTCTGCTCCTGACTCCAATCCCAGGGTTCTTGCCTGCACTAGTAAACCAGCCCAGGAACTCTGTACTTAGTAGAGAAATAATGGAGTTTGGGTTATTTTTTGTTTGTTTTGCTTTTGTTTGGTTGGCGAGTTTTTGTTTTTGTTTTTGTTTTTTAGCAGAGCTGAGATTTCATCCATAGAGGGAATGCCAGAGAAGAAACTTAATCTACCAATGCTGATCAGCACCAGTTGCCTAGGACACTGAAAGTTTAAGTGACTTGACCAGGATCATAAGCTAGTATGTGTCAAAGGCACGACTTGAACCCAGGTCTTCTTGACTCTAAAGCTAACCACCATGCCATGATGTCTTTTGGGATTGATGAAGATACAATGGGCCTGGTTGGAAGGGAGAAATTGGGTTTTGTTTACTAAATATAATGAGGCTTAGCCTTTAATTCTATCTGCATGACCCCTGGAGATGCAGACAGAGCTATTTATTAATTAATTAATTTTCTTACTTACTCATTTATTCATTCATTCATCCATCCATTCAAACAGGCAGTGAGAGTTAGAAAAGGGAAGTTCATGAGAGAAGTCAGAGTTGAAGGTCTACATTTCCATACCACCCATACAGAGGCGATGGTTTAATCTATGGGAGTAAATGAAATCATGGAAGGAGAGATTGCAGAGGAAAAAAAGGAAGAAAGTACTGAGAAAAGAGCCTTGGAGGACCAACATTTAAAGAACAGGAGAAAATAGAGCCAGCAAAGAGAAAGGAGAAGTCAGAAAGGCAGCAGAGCCAAGAGAGTATGAAGCTATGGAATCCAAGAAGTGAGGAGGGGAAGGCATGGATGCCCATAATCAAATAGGGCACTGAAGTCAAGAAAGAAGGGACTGAGGAAAAAGCCATTGTATTTGTCTAGAAGAAAGCCACTCAAGGCCTTGGAAGTAACAATTTCTGTGAGGAAGGCAGAGCTGGGACCCAGAATGTGAATCTTAGTCTCGTTATGTTCTTTCTTCCAAAGGTCTTTTCAATCCTGGCCATGTTTACACACTGAATACCGATTTAGCAAAATTGGCTGCAGCTTGATTTGCACAACAGAGGGTGTGAGTATGTGGTCCTGGAAAGGTTTAATCTCCCATCTTGAATTAACCCTATTGGTGTTTGGTGTTTGGGTTTAAGTAACTCTCATCTGAGTCCAATTGACAGAAAGGTGCTCACCAGGCCCTGATCACCCAATAAGGGTTAATCAATGGCTTGGAAGAGCCCAAATAAACAGAGCAAGAAAGTTATCCAGAAGTTAAAGTTGCCCTCCTCCTTCCCGAGTGTTAGCCATTGAGAACCTTCAGAAGCACCACCAAGCCAAGTTGGGCCCTCTGCTTCAGACTCTCCAATCCAATCCAAAAAGCATTTATTAAGCCCCTACTATTTTCCAGGAACTGTATTGGATTTGGGGGATACACATACAAAACACATAGTCCCTGTCCTCAAAGAACTTATATTCTACTAGGGGATACAACATGTAAGTAGAAAAGTATACACAGGAAATTTTGAGATAGGAGAGAAGACTAACAATGAATGGGATAAGAGAAGGTTTCTTAGAGGAGGTTAAACCTGAGATAAGCCTTGAAGGAGGCATGGGATTCTGAGGCAGAGACAAAGGAGTGTGGTCTGGGATTGGGGGCTACCTGTCTAGAGGTGACATATCAAATACCAAGATATTAAATGCCAAGTAACAACAGGAAGCCAGTTTGACTAGAGAGTGCCCTGGAGCCAGACTGTGAATGGGCTTTTAACCCAAGGGGCTTTAGCCCATGATCAAAGGCACATAGGGACTGAGGATGACTCTCGATAAACAGGCTATGTTGATAATCAAAAGCATACAATTTCAGCAAAGGAGTGTAGAATCCAAAAGTACCTAGAAATCCCAAAAGGCAACAAACACCTGACCATACCTCCTCCTCTTCCAAATCTCTGGGCAAGCTTCCCTTCTTGGTAAGGATCATAGGATTCAGAGCTAGAAGGGACCTCAGAGAGGATCTAATCCATTCTCATTTCACAAGTGAAAACGTAGGCTTAGAGAAGATGTAACTGGCTGAAGGCAGGTAGTAAGCAGCAAAACTGGGAGTCCAACCTGGGTCTCAGGACTCGAAATTTAGTGTTCTTCCCACCATTCCTTTTGCCTTCTATTCTTATCTTCCATGGTGCCTGGCCCAGGTTTCTATATACAGTAGGGGCTTGATAAATGCTTGCTTCATCTCTTACCCCAAACAAGTCATTTTTGAAAGCTATTTTGGGGCCACAGAAAGAATATCTTGCTACCATCCATTCAGTAGTTCTAATAAGAAAAAGGAGGGAATGATAAAAGGGAAGGCAGGTTAAGGGAAGCAGTAATTAGAAGCAATATAGACTTTTAAGAAGGGACAGGATAAAAAGACGGACAGAAAAAGAAACAGAAGAAAATGGGATTGAGAGAAATACACCATTAGGAATCATAACTGTGAATGTGAATGGATCAGCTCACCCATGAAATGGAAGCAGATAGCAGAATAGATTAGAAACCAGAATCCAACAGTATGTAACTTAAAAGAGACACACTTGAAACAGAAAGACACGCACACAGTTAAAATAAAGGATATCTGCTGGAGCAGATTCTAATATGCTTCTACTGAAGTAAAAAAAAAAAAAAAAAGGGTATGGGTAGCAATCCTGACCTCTGAGAAAACAAAAGCAAAAATAGGTCTTATTAAAAGGGATAGTCAGGGAAATTACATTTTACTAATTTTACTATTACAATGAAGTAATATCAAAATATTTTTACAAGTTTCTCTGATAAAGGTCTCATTTTTCAAATATATATTGAGTATAGAACTGAGTCAAATTCATAAAAATGTCATTCCCCAATCGATAAATTGCCAAAGGTCATAAAAAAGCAGTTTTGAGAAAAAGAAGTAAATCAAAGTTATCTATAGTCATTTGAAAAATGCTCTAAATCATTATTTAGTAGAGAAAGGCAAATTAAAGTGAACTCTGAGGTACCACTTCATCCCTCTCAGAAATGACAGATGCTGGAGGGAATGCAGGAAAAAAATTGGTACATTAATGAACTGTTGGTGGGCTAGTGAATTGGTCTAACCATTCTGGAGAACAATTTGGAACTAGGCCCAAAGACACATAAAACTATGCATTACACTCTGACACAGCATTATCTTAAAGAGAGCAAAGAAAAAGGGAAAGCACCTATATGCACAAAACTATTTATAGCAACTTTTTTGTGGTGGCAAAGAATTGTAAATGGAGAGTGTGCTCATCAATTGGGAAATGATTAAAGAAGCTGCGGCATATAATTGGTAATGGAATTCTATTGTGCCATGAGAAATAATGATGGGAGTGGTCTCAGAAAAACAAGAACTATATGAACTGATGCAAAGTGAAGTAAGAAGAACCAGGAGATCATTGTGCACAACAATGTGCATTGTGTACAACAATGTGCATTGTGTACAACAATGTTGTAATGATGATCAACTATGAAGACTTGGTTATTCTGGTCAAAACAATGATCCAAGACAATTACAAAGGACTCATGTTGAAAAAATGTGATCTACCTCCAAAAAGAGAACTGATGAAATACAAATTGAGGTATAATTTTCTCACTTTATATCTGCTTTTTTTTTGAAATGTGGCCAATATGGAAATGCTTTGCATGATTTCACATGTACAATTGATATTATATTGCTTGCTTTATGTTGCTGGTGGGTGGTGGGAGGGAGAGAATTTGAAACTCAAAATTTAAAAAGAAAAGAATGTTTTAAATAAACAAGTTTAGGGGCAGCTAGGTGGTACAGAGGATAGAGCACCAGCCCTGGATTCAGAAGGACCTGAGTTCAAATCTGACCTCAGACACTTGACACTTACTAGCTGTGTGACCCTGGGCAAGTCACTTAACCCCAATTGCCTCACCCAAAAAATAAATAAATAAATAAACAAGTTTATAAATAATATATTTATAACAAATATTTTATGAAATAACAGATGAATAAATTTATAAATAAACATTAAATTTATCTATGAAGTTTTAAAAGACTAAAATAATTTATCAATTCTGTATTGATTTGATCATTTTTTCTGATAAACTTGAATTGCTGCTATGGAAAAACAAAATTCTATAGTGATACTTCCTTAAGAGTGGTTGGTAACATTGTAAGCCATTGATTTCCCCAGCGATCCTGCAATGAAACAATGTCAGTAATTTGTCTTTTGGCCCCTTTCCAAAGAGCTCTTTCTGTAGGTAGGCATAGGATGTAGGTTTCTTTAACTATAACATCCAGTCCAATTAAGTATTGCCTTTTCACCCCACTCACCCTTAGTTTCTCAACACATGTGCTGTACTTTCTTCAAGCTAGGGGAACTCTCATTTCCTTTTAGTTTTAAAAAGAGTATATGTCATAATGTTATTTTGCTGTTTGCTTTTCACAAGTGTTTACCCCACCCCAATGACAACCATAAATACCATACAAACAGATCAACTAAGAAAAATGTACAATTCTGATAGCCTCAACCATAGTGGAAAATATAATACAATATGTTTTAAGAAAGGGAGCAAGGTGGTGCAAAGATAGAGCATCATGCTTAGAGTCAGAAAGACACATCTTTGTGAGTTTGTCTGGCCTCAGACACTTTACTACTTGTATGACACTGGGCAAGTCATTTAACCCCATTTGCTTGTTTCCTCAATTATAAAATGAGGAAAAGGAGGAAATGGCAAATCACTCCAGTATCTGTGCCAAGAAAACCCCAGTTGGGGTCACAAAGATGCAGACACAACTGGAAAAAAAAATGACACAAGAAAATGTTTAAGAACTAATGCAGAGCACTGTGCCAATTCTGCACAAGACTCAAAGTTTAGACAAGACAGTGTACCTGCCCTCATGCAGCTCAGGTTATTAGGGGAATAAGACACAAATCCAGATAGCCAGAAGTCATGGTAAGTGCCTTAGAGAGTTATAAAATAAAGTGTTTTGTCGGGTCTAAGAGGGGAAGTCATTACCAATGAAGGAAAGCCCCCACTGGAAGCCCTGGAATGCTTCCTAGAGGAAGTTAATAGTCTTAGTTTAATAAAAAATGAAGAGAAATCTAAAGGGAACAATGTCTTACTGCTTCTAACTGTACCTTCCCCAGTAAGCTACAAGCCCCATTTAAGGAGGTCTCCACAGGCAGCAGCAAGGCAGAGACAGACTGTCAGTCAGGACCCAGAAACTCTAACAGACTGACAGGGACCCAGAGCCTGATACAGGTGATCACTGTGATATCAAAGTACTGGGGAAAAAACCTCATATAAACCAGTACACAGTGAAGTGAGCAGAACCAGAAGAATAATATACACAATGGCAATAAAAAGCAAGTCAGAGTAACTATAATAACCAATCTTGGTCATGGAGAACATATAATGAAATCAATCTCTTCTCCTCTAAGTAGGGAGGTGGAAGGCGATAGAAGCAGCATGTAACAGACATTGTCAAACAAGGTCACTATCAATTGTTTTTTCCTTTATTACAAAGGATGGTTCAAATGTGCAGCGGGGGATGAATGTATTATGTGCAGGAATTACTTTGAGGTGAAAATAAAAGGTTCATGTGCATTTTGATATTACTTCATGTAATTAAGTTGTGAGGTGTAACAAACTCTGCTTTTGAGGAATTCAGAGATCCTAAGAGGGGGAGGTGAAGAGGGAGTACGTTCCAGATGTGGAGGACCACTTGTTCAAAATCATGGAGTCGGGAGACAGAAGATTGTGCATCCAAAACAGCTGGGAGGTTAGATTAGTTGTAAGAGTGCATGGTGAAGGGGGCAGCTAGGTGGCACAGTGGATAAAGCACCAGCCCTGGATTCAGTAGGACCCGAGTTCAAATCTGACCTCAGATACTTGACACTTACTAGCTGTGTGACCCTGGGCAAGTCACTTAACCCTCATTGCCCCATGTAAAAAAATAAAGTGCATGGTGAGCACATGAAGGGCAGTGATATGAAATAAGACTGGACATATAAATGGGAGCAATTTTGTAGAGGATTTTAAATTCCATACTGAGAACTTCATATTTTACCCTAGAGGCAACTGAGGACAACTGTTGCTTTTTTTTTTTTTACCTGAAAAAACTTATATTATTTTCCCCCTCAAAGAACAATATTGACTTTTTTTAAAAGAGGGGAGAAAAGGACATCAGGATTACATGTGTATCGTTAATCAACATCTAAGAATGGTTTATAGCTGATAGGCAGATTTTGTTTATTTCAGTAGGAAAACAACACAGACCCTAAGGAATGGTATGTAAATCTGACTGTAACGATTGGGATGACGCCACCTGCTGGAGACTTACTGTGGAAAAGCTCCGCCATGAGGAGAAGGTCTCTGAGGGCAAGCCATGTGGTCAAGGACCTTAGCGTCAGGAAGTGACGTTTGCTTGTGGGTACTGTCTATCAGCCAATCAACTTGAGGAGCCTCCCATTTCTGGGAGGGGGACACAAAGTAGGAAGCAGATACTGGTAGAGGGGTGCTGTCTCTTTTTGGTTCCTGACCTAGCCATGGTGGGTCGGATGATAGGGTCTCTTGGAAATAGGTAAAAATTTAACTTTCTTTCTGATCCTAATGCTCTTTATAAATACTTAAACACTTAAATACTCTTGCTGAAGCTTATAATTTATTGGTGACCACTCATTAGATTTTAGATAGCATTGCTAGAATTTTAGCCCCTTACATGACAGAAAACATTTCAAAGATCATTTAAAGAGAAAGATGTTGTTGATTATTTAAGGAACTTAAAACCAACTATTGTGTAAATCAACTTTTTGAATGATAACTACAAATTTTCTCTTGCAATAAAATGTCTCAAATGAGTAATATGTGGACAAAAACAATTCAGTTGTTAGAACTGTTCCTATAAAAAAATATTAGTAGGTCAAGATTGTAGCTGACAATTATTTTCTAGAATTACACATATCACAAACACTTGAAAATAAATTAGGTTTAGTATATTGCTCTAAAAATGGAAATAGGGGGGCAGCTAGGTGGCACAGTGGATAGAGCACTGGCCCTGGAGTCAGGAGTACCTGAGTTCAAATCCGGCCTCAGACAGTTAACACTAGCTGTGTGACCCTGGGCAAGTCACTTAACCCCAATTGCCTCATGAAAAAAAAATAAAAATGGAAATAAGTATTTGGATTCTTAAAGGAAATTTAACTTTAAAAAAACCCTCCAGTATCCTTAAGACTATTATACTGTTAATAAGTAGTTACTTCTCCATCATCCCTCAAAACCTCATCCTCCTGCAAGACTGCACCAACCCTAATACTCCCATCCCATCAATACCCTCTGCCTGTGGGCAGTCTGCATTCCTTTAGGTCTCTATCATGCCCCCAGGCTATTATAACCCTATCCTACCTTCCCCCTGCTCCTTTTTAGCTTCATTTTGGGTGGTGTCTTATCCCATAGGATTATAAACTCTGTGAGAAAGGAAACTATTTTCCGTTTTCATATTTGCATCCCCAGTGCTTAGCATAGTACCTGGGGCACACAGTAGGTACTTAATGTTTACTGACTGACCAAATAGCATTTCTACCACTTGTTTACTGCAAATTTTACATGGTTAAGAAAAATCTTATATGTTGACTTGGTGAGTAAACAATAACAAATTTAGTTACATAAGAGAGAAAATGTGATACAAAGAATAATAGAAGTGGCATTCCATTACAATAAATGACAAGACCACATGATAAGATTGTCAGCAAATGCCCCACTAATTTCGAACAATGTTCAACAAAACTGAATTTCTATAAGAAAATAATTTGTTCTAAGATTTTATTTACACTCCAGACAACAACTTAGAGGATAAAAGTACAGAAACTAAAAACATAAAATGCCTCCATAAAATATACTAGTGATTGATATGTGACAAAATAGTTCTCTTAGGAATAATAAAGCATCTGATGAACAACATAAGTGTCTTGAGAAAGGCATTAAAGTCACTGATGATGAGAATATTTGATCAAATTAAGATATTGGCACATTAGGAGTAGAGGCATTATATAAAATTCTACTGTGAGAAGTCTAAATAGTTGCTGAGAACAATTAGGTAGGGCCTGACCACTTCTGGAACACAACCCAAGATAAAAGTGTCTTAGTACAGCAAATCCAGTGCAATTGGACACTATGAAGAAATTGTCCCCTGTTCCAAAATATGATTGAAATCGTATTTTAAAAACAAAACACCAAACTTCTAAAACGAAAAATCAGGAAAAGTAAACAACAGTATACCTAACCAAATGTGTTTTATATTTAATTTCCTAAAACTGCATTAACACTCCATTTACACAGCACGATAAAAATACACTAAAAATCCCACCACAGGTTGTTAGTAAGCATTTACAATAACTGTCTTCTTAAAGCTTTATAAACTCTTTGAAATATTCCTGAAGTAATTTTTGAAAGAAGTGGTAAGCTGTCATTGTCAGCAAAAAGAACGTGATCTCACGGGAATAAACATATCCCTGGAATTTCCTTCTTCTGACTGTGGTTGTAGTGGAAGAGGAGGTGCCCCAGAGTCTTCAGATCTAGGAAGGGGAGTTGAGAATACACTATTTTCGGTTCTGCTTACCTCTACAACATCGCTGGAATGAAAGGAGGCTGTGCTGGGCTCTCTTGTTGGATGGTAAACAACGGTGGCATCTCCATCTTTCAATTTGTCAGAAAAATTGCACTCATTAAAATCTAATCTAGACGGCCCACTTGTTGCTCCAGGTGTAAGAGGCATATAGCTACTCAGGTTCCATCCTTGCAGACGCTCAAGTTTGATAAGCTTTAGCTTCTGCACTTCATCTGTGATCTTCTCTATCAGGAAACTCTGTGTTTTCTCTCGTTGTATAGATTCAACCAGAGTCAAGTCCCTTTGGGTTTTCCTGTAAGTAGTCCAACAGTTTACCGGCTCTTTTTTTACTTGATATTCTGCAAGAAATTTCTTCGGTGTCCTCTCTAGTGAGTACTTTCTTTGCACGTAGGTAATCAAAATGTCTCTCGGCTGTGATTTTTTCACATAAATACACCCTCAGATTTTCTAAAGCATCCTTCTTTACTTCGGCCATGTCCTCCTCGGTCAGCAGCGCTGGAACGGCGGGCTTCATGGCGGGGGCTCCAGAACTCAGGGCTCGCTGCCCCCAGGACTGGAGAGACTCGAGACACCACCCCGCCCGGCTATCCAAGGGGTGAGAGAAGCCAAGAGAGCCCAGGGGCTCAAACCCCGAGAGCAGAGCTAAGCTTCCGCTTCCGGCCCTCAAGCCTAACCTGGAGGTTAGCCCACTGTTGCTTAAGTAGGGAAGTGGTATGGTCAGACCTATACTTAGGGAACAAACATTTGGCAGCTGTGTGGAGGATGGAGTAGAGGGGGAGGAGCATGGAGGCAGGGTCAATTAAGAGGCTATGCAATGCCGCTAATGAGAGGTAATAAGGGTCCTAAACTAGGGTGGAAGGAGGGATACAGGTGCAATTGTGGAGGAGGCATTGAGGGGGCTGGTACCTGATTGGATCTGGGCAACGGAAAATTTAAAACACTATATAGATGTGAGTCATTGTGTTTTGAATGAAACATAAGAGATCCAGGCTGTCTAGGTGATGGCAAAATAACTAAAAAAAATCAGTCAGACAGTGATGAATGTCACGTAGGCCAAACAAATGATTCACTGACTCAATTTTTCATAGCACAACATGGACACAGCTTTGTCAATTCCTTTCCTTTTGAAAGACAGTATCATCTATGCATGGTGTGGAGATTGGTGAGGGATGTGCTGGGAGCCATAAAAATATAAGAGGTTCCTGCTTTTAAGGAGTTTACAATCTCATTGGGGATCTGTGACTAAAACCCATGAAACTGTCAAATAACTAAGCAAAACAGTATATGGCTAAAGGTAAAAGCTAAGGGTATGTACAGATAACAAGCACTGGACTGGAAGGCAGAGCCAGAGCCAGAGCCAGAACTCAGGCCCCCTGCTGCTAACACTTTGCATGACCTTGGGCAAATCTCTTTGCCTCCCTGACCCTCTGCTTCCTCCTCCGTCCAATGGGGAGATCTCTAAGATCTTACCTAGTTTTAACCTTATGATTCTAATCACCCTGAAACATCCCCTTCTGGTCTGGGGGTGCCTTTCCCCCATTGCTGAGATTGTCCTGGAACCTCCCTTTTGAGGAAGAGCCAAGACCAGTCATCCATCCTTCATTCTTCTCCTAGATCTACTTCTGACTCCCCAGACTACACTAGCATGCAGTGCAGGTACCATCCCCCTCACTTCTCCCAGCTTTTTAGCGCCCTTTTGTGTATGTGTTATCTTTACTTATTAGAATGAAAGCTCCTTGAGGGAATCTATTTTTTAATTATGTTTGTAGCACCTCAAGCTAGATGACATAGATAAGTGCTGGGCCTGGAGTCATGAAGACTACTCTTTCTAAATTCAAATCCAGCCTCAGACATTTAGCAGCTGTGTGACCCTGGGCAAGTCACTTCATCCTGTTTGCCTCAGTTTCTTCTCTGTAAAATGAGCTGGAGAAGGTCTACTATCTTTGCCAAGAAAACTCCAAATGGGATCATGAAGAAGGGGACAGGACTGAAACAACTGAACAACAAAATCCCCAGCACTTAACACAGTGCCTGGAACATAGTGTTTAATAGATTCTCATTAAAAATTTGACTAGGGGCGGCTAGGTGTCGAAGTGGATAAAGCACCGGCCCTGGAGTCAGGAGTACCTGAGTTCAAATCTGGTCTCAGACACTTGACACTTACTAGCTGTGTGACCCTGGGCAAGTCACTTAACCCCAATTGCCTCACTAAAAAAAAAAAAAAATTGACTAATCAGCCACATGCCTTGGTCGGTTAGGAGTGAGACACTCATGGGGGCAACTCCTAGTTATCATCACTACAGCACATCTTTCCATCTAGAGAAGTAGCAGCAGCTACAACATTGAAGGTCATTCAAAATTTCATTTGTCAGTTGTCTATTTCTGTGGGAAAATGTGTTCTGGATTCCAAAACTATAAAGGATATTTGGAGTTTCCTTGGTCAGTCTATAAAAGTCTACTTATCCTAAATGCAACTTAAATCTTGAATGCCGATTGTTCTATGATCTGATAAGTGTCAGCATCAAGTCAGGCATCAAACAAGGATAACTATACTCAAAACAATTTTCTACTCTCCACATGGGGGATGGCCTTCAAAAAGTCTAAATAAAGTCCAAGTGACAAAGTGAATGGGTACCAGGACTATAGCAGGAAGATCTGAGTTTGTATCCTCTTTCTTACCATCTGGCTAGGTGTAACTGAGAAAGGACTGAATAAGTCAGCGTGATTGTTAGTCAGTCAGTCAGTATAGTCAATAAGAACTTGTCAATCACTTGAGGCAGCTAGGTGAAGCAGCAGAGGGAGTGGCAGGGTTGCAATCTAGAAGACCTAAGTTCAAATTTGGCCTTAGATACTCATAGCTGTGTGACCCTTTGCAAGTCACTTAACCTCTGTTTGCTTTAATCCACTAGAGAAGGAAATGGCAAACTACTCCAGTACCTGCCAAAAACATCTATGCAGGGTTCCTCAGAGTCAGACATGACTAAATGACTCAGAAAGTTTATGAGAGCCTGAACTCGGGAGACAGCTGTGTGATTTGAGAGAAAATGTAGTGAAGGTAGAGGCAATAAAACTTGGCAACAGATTGGATGCATTGGGCAATGCAAGAGAAAAGTAGGGGATGACACTAAAGTTATGTGCTGGGGTGACTGGAGGCTGGTGCTGCCCTTGACAGGAACAGAAAAGTTTAGAAGGAAGGATTTGGGGGAAAGATAGAGTTCTGCTTTAGACATGTTGAGTTTGAGAGGCCTATTGAACATCCAGTTCAAGATGTCCAAAAGGCTAGAGCTTGAAACACACTAGGGCTGGATATATAGAACTGGGAATCCTGTGCATAGAGAAGATAATGCAAGGTAAATAGCAAGGAATTCAATTAAATAGCAAGTTTGACACTCATAATAAGCTATTTATTCCTCCCATACTTCCAAGAGAGAATGTGAGTCAAGTCCCTATTTCTTCCCCTGTCAAGGACACAATCCATGTAAACTCATGAGGATATTAGGGAGAACTACCCCAAAACAGTCTCTGCTGGCTCACACCCCTCTTCAAATGTATGTAACAGCTAGTGAGCTTTGTTTTCTTAAAAAGCAAACCTTCAGGACATAAATCTTCAGGTGTCTTTCCATTAAAAAAATATTTTTGCAGGGCAATGAGGATTAAGTGACGTGCCCAGGGTCACACAGCTAGTAAGTGTCAAGTGTCTGAGGTAGGATTTGAACTCAGGTCCTCCTGAATCCAGGGCTGGTGCTTTATCCACTGTGCCACCTAGCTGCTCTTATCTTTTCATTTTTGCCAATTTCATGCCATCCTGGGTTTCATAGCCTTTGTCCATGTTCTCAGTAATGTCTTTTCTGTCCCTTAGTTTACTAACCACATCCCCACTTAACCAGTCCTATATTTTATCAACCTTGTAAGTTTGCCATCCTCGTCTTAAATTCCACACACTAGAAGCATACCTACATAACCAGACTTCATCCTAAGTGATGCCACACAGCAAAGCTATTGCAAAGCCTTGTAAATGTATTCCAAAGAGAAAATGACATCCATTCGGGGACATTATATTACTCTAAACCTCCACATAGGTAACCTGAACATCTTTCAAACTAGTTTAACAATTCTACAAATATTTATTGAATACTTAAGTATAAAAGCAAGAGCTTTAAAGATGAAAACTCTACCCTTCTTATTCCTAAGGAGTTTGAAGTCTATTGAGAGGCTACAATAAATATATTGCAAAATAGAATGCTACAAAGGCAAAGGAGAAATGCAGACAAAGTGCTCTAGGAAAACTTGAGGAGAAAGAAAATACATTCAATTGGAGTGTCAGAAAAGGCTTTTGGGGAAAATGGCACCTGAGCTGAGCATGGAAAGAAGAAAATAGCCTTTAATAAGCAGAAATGGGGCACAAGCGCATTCTGGAATCGGGTACCCCATGTGAATGTATGTAGTCAGGAGGTGTTAGATCAAATCTAGGAAACAGCAAAGAATCGAATTTGATTGAAGCATAAAATATATAATGATGTGAAATTAGCCACAGAGGTTCTTAACCTGGGGTCAACAAACTTTTTTTTTTTTGGTGAGGCAATTGGGGTTAAGTGACTTGCCCAGGGTCGCACAGCTAGTACCTGTCAAATGTCTGAGGCCGGGTTTGAACTCAGGTCCTCCTGAATCCAGGGCCAGTGCTCTATCCACTGTGCCACCTAGCTGCCCTGGTCAACAAACTTTTTAGAAAAAAGTATTTTAATAACTATAGTTCAATATAACTGGTTTTCTTAGTAATATTATGTGTTTTATTTTATTCATTTAAAACATTATTCTGAGGGGAGGTCCATAGATCACCAGACTACCAAAGGGATTTATAACACACAAAAAATGGTTAAGAAACCCTGGGTTAGAGCACAATAGAAATGATGATAAACTATACAATTTTTGAAGGTAGGAACAATTGTTTTGATTTTGTCTTTGCATCCCCAGTACCTAGTACGTAGTCTAGCTCATAGCAAGAATTTAATAAATGCTGATCGACTGGTTGATAATAGCTGTTATTTATATAGTTCTTTAAGGTTTACAAAGGGCTTAATAGACTATTGAAAGAAAAGCCTGACTCAAGTCAATTCCTTGGTTTTGGTTTGATACTGAAATGAAAATGAAACTCTTGCAGAAGATATGACAGTTAACAAAAGGAGATTTATTTAATCATATTCAACAAATATATTCATCAAGGACAATGTGTTCAAGTGTCAAAGATGAATCCAAGGTTCTGAGTCTTGGGGACTAGGAGAGTGATGGCACTATCAATGGAAACAGTGAAGTTGAAAGGAGTTGAAAGGAGTTGCAGGTTGAAGGGAGAAGAGTCAAGGTTCAATTTTAAATAGGTTGAGCTGTAGGTATTAGCAGAACATACTTGTCCAGCAAGTAGTTGGAAATGTGGGGCTGGAGCTCCGGGGAGGGATTGAGACATGAGGGATGATTATAAAATATGAATAAGAAGAAAACCCAAGGAAAAACCTTTAAGGATAGCTGCATCTAGAGGGCAATAGGAGGACAAGGACCCATTGAAGAAGGCTGAGAGGGAGCAGATATAGGAAAACAAGAAAAGGAGTATGAGAGTTAGTGTGGCATAAATGAAAGAGCAATGATTCTGAATCAAGAGAGATCAGTATTTCAATCCCTCCCTGAAAGATTTCTAGCAGCATGACCATGGATGACTCCCTTCCCTTCCTTGAACCCCAGTTTCACCATTTGTAAAATAAAGATAGTAGTGCCTACCTCAGAGAGTTGCTGTGAGGATCAAATAAGATATTTCTATAATAGTATATAATATAATTTCTATAACATAATAGCAATAATATAATTTCTATAATAGCATCATGAAAACCAAAGCAAAGAAGAATAACCAAGATGAGAGGGTTGACAAGTGTCAAAAAGTTAATGATGACAGAGAAAAATCCCTCAGAATTAGTAATGTAAAGGCAGTCAGTGGTGTGGTATAATCAGAAACCAGATTCTAAGAAACTGAGTAGTGTATGGGTGGTGAGGAAATGGAGGCAACAAGTATAGACAACTCTTTCTAAAAAATTTAGTGGTGAAAGGAAGGAGATGGCTTATAGAATGATGATGGCTTAAGGAGATGGACTAAGAGAAGATTTCTTAAAGATAAGGGAGACCTGTTTGTAGGTCGTAAGGTAAGAGTCAGAAGAGGAGAGAGGAAAACAAACAGAGGAAGAAAAAACAGATACAGACAGAGATAGAGACAGTGAGAGAAACAAGCAGAGACACAGAGACAGAGACAGAGTGGCAGAGATAGAGACAGATAGAAGCAAAGAGATCCATGGAGCAAACTCCCAAAGAAGATGGAAGGGGATGGAGTAGAAGGCAAAAGTGCAGGGACTGGTCCTGACAAGGAGATGGGTCACCTCATCTTCTGGCAGTGGAATAAAGGATGGATAAGAATTTAGAGCAGTTTTGAAGTGTGAAGAAGATAAGAGGAAGTTTATATGATAGATGTCCTCATTAATCTTATCTGCTAAGAGAGAAGGTAGCAGAAGCAACATTAAGGACTTGAAATGGAGATTTGGACCAGGGAGTGTGATAGTGAATCAATGAGAGATTAATGAAAAGATTCCTATGCAGACCTAATCCATGTTGTTTAGTGACTTCCTCCTGGGACAATCAGTAGTTTAGAAGTAGGAACCTCTAAGGCACATGGTGGGAGTAATTCAGGTTTGAGTACTGGCAGAGCACAAATAGTGTAGGAGACAAATTATCTGAAGATGTAGTGCAGTGCTTCATTGAACTGGTACATTCAACCAATCTCTTACCCAGTTCTAAGAGGACACAGACCAAGATGGCAGCCAGGATCTGCCAAAACTTGCCCAGCATTGAGCATTCCCCCAAAGCCTCCATGTACCTGTATCTTCATCTCCTGTGGACATATGTCCAAACAAAACTCATTATCTTTCCATCCAGATTGTCTCATCTTCCTAATTTTCTTTTTCTTAAAGATATCACCATCCTTTTAACCACCTCGATTATTAAATGTTATCCTCAATTCTTCCTGTCTGCCCCACCATATTCTAACCAGTTGCCAAGTCCTGTTGACTCCACCTATGAAGTACATCTCATATCTATTTTCTTTCTTTTCACCCTGGTTTAAGTCATTATCACCTCTTATCTGGACTATGGCAGTAGCCTCCTAATTGGTTCCCCTGTGTCAAGTCTCTTCCTTCTCCAATCTATCCTCCTCACAGCTGCCAAATTGATATTTCTAGTGAAAAGGTCTGACCATGTCCTTCCCCTGTTCAGGAAACTCCAATGGAGTATCCAATGGATATTCTCAAGTATGGCTACAAACTCCTTTATTTGACACTGAAAGCCTGTCCCCAGACCATTTTTCCAAGCTGATTATGCAGTACTCCCCCTCACATACTCTGTGTTCCAACTGCAATGATTGGAGTGATGCCACCTGCTGGAGAGTTACTGTAGGAAAGCTCCACCATGAGGAGAAGGCATCTGAGGGTAAGCCATGCGGCTTTTCTTTGGCATCAGGAAGTGACATTTGCTTGTGGGTACTGTCTATCAAAGCTACCAGCCAATTAGCTTGGAGCTGTGTGTGTGTATGGATGGGATGTTCCCAGTTTCACAGGAGACTTGTGGGATAAAGAAGGAGTGGTTCTCTGTCTTTCGCAAGGACCTCAGCGGGGAGTGGAGCAGGAGGCATGGACTCCCCAGGATAGATAGCTGAATCTAGGCCTTTCTCTTTCTCTTCCCTAAATTCTTATTCTCCTTAATAAATGCTTAAAAGTCTATACTTTTGCTAAAGCTTATAATTTATTGGTGACCACTCATTAGTTATTTTAGATAGACTAGCTAGAATTTTAGCCCTTTACACAGCCAAACTGGTTTTCTTGCTGTTCCTTATACATAACATTACAGCTTTCTCTATACTTTAGAAGAGGCTGTCCCATGGAATGTCTTCCCTCCCACCTTGTCTCCACCTCTGAGAATTCTCTGCTTCCTTCAGGGCTCAACTTTAGCTACCTCCTATATGAATCTTCTACAATGCCCTCAGTTGTACTCTGCCACTACCTTCCCCCCAAAGTTAGTGTGTGTGTGCATGGAGTCGGGAGACAGAAGATTGTGCATCCAAAACAGCTAGGAGGTTAGATTAGTTGTAAGAGTTAGTTTTTTTTTTTAAAACGGATCTATATTTTTATTGGTTCAAGGTACTACCAACAAGCATACTACCTTTACCAAGAAGATCAACTACTAATATGCAACTTTTATTCTTAGAGAATTGCCTGGGGCACTGAGAGTTTAAGTGAGGTACCCAGGTTTACATAACCGGTAAGTGTCCAAGGTGGGATTTTAACCCAGATCATCCTAAAAGGCCAGTTCTCTTTCCATTATGTCCCTTCTAATCTGAGCTGCTTTGGATTTCACTGTGCAAACCTTTTTTTTTAAACGGGGCAATGGGGTTAAGTGACTTGCCCAGGGTCACACAGCTAGTAAGTGTCAAGTGTCTGAGGCCAGATTTGAACTCAGGTCCTCCTGAATCCAGGGCCTGTGTTTTATCCACTGTGCCGTCTAGCTACCCCCTGAGAGTTGTCAAGGAAATTTTTCTTCCAGATACCATGCTCTGGGATTCATGGCTCTTTTCTGACTGTATCTTCCTCTCTGTGGAGTCTATTCAAATGTTCAATTATTTTTACAAAAGTGTCAGAGACTCTAAGGAAGAACTCTATATAAAGGAAGTATGTTCTAAGTGTATAATCTAATTTTACTCAGTCAGTTTGGGTCTCCCTGTTGTTATTGCCTTTCTAGTAATCATGTCCTCCATGGGCTGCACTGGAGCCAATTCATATTAATTCCTGTCTCTTGAGGACTCTGTCCTGTGTCCACCATATTTACATTTCCAAGCCCTAGAATTCCTCTTTTTTTCCAATCTTTCAAATCCCAGGAACAATAGACCCCAGCATCATACTTGTCATCAAGTCAAAGCTGTTTTTCTAGAAGCCATCTAAACTCCGAGCCACTTATTTTCCCCTGAATCCAGCCCATAGAAATTCCCAGAATAACTGAATTTCCCATGAACCTAGGCTTTCAGCATCTTATTGAGGTCTTCGGACCTGAGTGTCCCATCTCACACATTCTAGCCTTACATGTCCCCATAATATTATTTCATTTTCTAAGAAAAGGTTTAATGAATCAAATTCACCCTACAATTTGGAGACTTTCATCAAATCTACAGTGACTTTAGGAGAAGAAGATTGTTACCCAGAACCCAATTTCTCAACCCAAAGATTGGGAAATAGCATGTAATGTAGCTTAGCTGGTTGCCCAGTGACTTTCCCTAACATATGTAGCAACAATAAAGGTGCACTGTGGTCCCATTCTTCATATTATATTAAATGACAATATTTCTCCTCCTACTGAAGGATGCTCAGGCATTCTGCCACAATATAAACCGACAGAGATCAATTACCAAACTATTAAACATCAATTAGCATCTTTGAAAAGTGAATATTAAATGAACCTACTAATACTACCTTGTTACAGTCCCATTGTATGTAAAAATTATGTCCAAATGTTTAATGAATGTGTGAAAATGTAATTACCAATTTATTGCTCTTGTAGTGGTGATTAATAATCTTACCATTGACTTTCCTACTGCACTGTTGAATTATTGAACTCTAATATTGCTCAGATGACATATTTCTCTCAGAAATAGCCAGGTTGGCAAAAGGGAAAGGACTCTTTAAAACCACTGTGCGTGTGCCACCTCACACTCAGAATTAGTGAGGTGTGACCCCTAAAACTGGGAAACTTGGTCTATGTAGCTCACAGTGGGTGGGCCCCATTGCTTCATTCATTCATTCTTTTGCCTCAGTTCAGCTTTATGTGTCTGTCTGTGAGCAGCAGGTGGGGAAAGAGGAAGTCCTGACCCTTACCAAGTGAATTGATTATAACAGGTTCTGTGGTTTTGATTCCCTGTGGCTCGTCAGGCCCATTTTATCTTGTGGTCCACACTAAGATCCAGTGAAGGCTGAAGCTTACATTTGGCTGGCAAAGTGAAGATACAAATTCTAGTCAACTCTAAAATTCCAGTGGGGGTGGATGGGCGAGGGGGAAGACAACAGAAAATGAGATTCCAGTACTGGAGGAGAACATTGTGTATGCATGTGTACTTTTGTAACAAGGGGCAATTTGTTCTTCCTGATGTTTTTACCTGCCCACTTGATTAGCTACGCTTTCAAGTGCTTTAACTTGTGTCAGTAGCTATCTATGGCTATCTGGAAAGGACAATGCTGGAGTCTAAAAGACTGCTGCTCATTGAGGGCAAATACCACATCTTACTTAACCTTGTATCTCACTCAGCACTAAGCACAATATTCAGAACATAAGAGCAAGACCTTAAAGTGTAGCAAAACATAAGGAACACTGGATATGAAATCAGAAGACCTATGTTTGTATGCTAGGTCTTCATCATACTAAAATGCCACCTTCCTCTTCTATGAAATGAGGTTGGACTAGGAAGTATCTAAGATTCTGTAAAGGCTAAAATTCTAGCTATACTGTCCAAAATATCTCATGAGTGGTCGCCAACAAACTACAAGCTTCAGCAGGAGTTAGACTTTTAAGCATTTATTAAGGAGAATAAGAATTTGATGAAGAGAAAGAGAAAGGCCCAGATTCATCTATCTATTAAAGGGAGAGAGCATTCCTAGCTCCACTCTCCGCCAGAGTCCACATGAAAAGAGAGCGAGTCAGAGTGCCAGCCTCCTCCTTCTTCCTCCCACAAGCAAACGTCACTTCCTGATGCCAAAGAAAAGACACATGGTCTTGCCCTCAGAGACGTTCACCTCATGGTGGAGCTTTTCGACAGTAAGTCTCCAGCAGGTGGTGTCATTCCAATCGTTACAATTCCTTACAGCTCTAAAATACTATGACCTTATTCAGTGATGAACTGTTATCTTCAACCATAGGAGGACCATACTGGGCCTCAGTTTCCACATGTGTAAAATGAAAGTAGTGGACTAAATCAGGAATCTACAAACTACCCAAGGGCCGAATCCAGCCAGCCATCTATTTATATAAAACCCATCAACTAATTTTTTTTCATTTTTAAGCACAATAAAGCTTTATTTAAAAATGTAAAAACTATCCTTAGCTCACTAACATACATACACAAGTAATGGACCTTATTTGATCTGTAGGCCATAGTTTGCTGATCTCTGGACTAAAAAGTCTCTGAGATCTCTTCCAGCTCTAGACCTATGACCTTATGTGTAGTTGCAAATCTTATAGGGAAAGACTGAGAAATCAGGACTTCCTTGATGAGAGAGATGTAAGACGAGGGTTCCATCTTGATGTTTGCTCTATTCTAGCAAACTGTGCCATTTAAGTGGGAGCTGTTTCTCTTCAGGAAAGTCTCAGGAAGCTGCCACATCACTCCTCTGCCACCTCTCAGCTCTTGCTCAGCCCAAACCTTCCTGCTCTTATTGGGTATTGAATCTGGTCCAAGGAAAATGTTTGGGTGGGGCACAAAGGTAAAGTTTTCTTTCCCCTGTGCCTCCATCATATGCCATGGAATCATCAAGGGAAAATGAGGCTATGAGTTTGTGACTAACCATGCTTGCCACTGTACTTGATACTAGACAAGAGAATTTTGTTCTAAAGAGATAAGGACAGTACCTGTGATTTAATGGATATAGGGAACTCTCAGATGAGGAAACTTTTCACCAATGCAGGTCAATAACTTCTCTGTAAGCTATGGTCTCTGAGAGTTACCTTGGGGTATTGAGGGGTTAGGTGACTTGCCCAGGGTCACAGAGTTACTATGTGTTAGAGACTGGATTTGAATAAAGGTGTCCCTGGCTCTGAGGCCAGTGGTCTGTCCATTGTGCCACAACTCATTGTCCTATAATAGGTTATTATCTCCCTCACAGGGGATAACTTCTAGAGTCTCCTGCTGAGCAAGAAGAGGTCCTTTGAGCTGGTGGCTAAATGAATTTAATAGAAAACAAACACACACACACACACACACACACACACACACATACCCTTCCAAAAAAAAATATAAGACTTGCTCACAGTTGCCTCAGGGCCCAGGCCATGACTCTCATATCAGTGGAGAGTGTTATTATAGAGAGTACCAGACCTAGAAGCAGGAGATAGGAGTCCAAATTTGGTGGATTAATAATTGATAATAATAATAGCTAACGTTTATGTATTGCTTACTAGTCACCGGACACTATGTTAAGTGCTTTACAATGATCATTTCTTTTGAGCTTCACAATTACCCTGGGAAGTAGGTGCTATTATTACCCCCATTTTACAAATTGGGAAACTGAGGCAAACAGCAGTTAAGTGACTTTTCCAGGGTCACACAACTAGTACGTGTCTGAGGCTAGATTTGAACTCAGGTGTTCCTGACTCCAGGCCCAGTCAGCTATCCACTGTGTCACCAACTGCTGGCTGCTACTTAATAGCTTTATCACCATAGGCAAATCACTTGATTTCATCAATTCTCAGTTTCCTTATAAAGTGGGAGTAATGATACTTATACTTATACCACCAACCTCCCAGAGTGGTCTTGAGGGAAGAGTATTTTATTAAGCACAGTCCTTATCCTGACTCCCACTTTCATTGACCAGTCAGGTCACTAGAATGCTATATAGATCTTCCCTATGGCTTAAGACCCACCATCAGAGTGCTTCCCTCCCTATCCTCCTACGTAATCATTAGTTGATATCAATTACTTAGGCAGACAATTAGTTTTCAGAAATCAAGGGCATTGTTGCTACAAAATATCACACACACACACACATATCCTCAAAAGTCTGTGACACTTTCTACTATTGGTACATACCAAGGGAGAGTTGGCTCAAGCTTAGAAAGCACATGTGGAAAAGGAATAACTCCCAGCTTCTAATTGCTGGTACTTCTTTCCTCCCCTTTCTGTGGTACCCATGGAGATCCCTTTAAACATAGTGTAGTTTTTCTGTAAAACTCATCTGTGGAGCCTTGAATCTGTTTTTCTTTGGTACATCCAATCTGTTCTGGGCTTTATGAGAAATGATTATTTCTCTCTTATATTTAATAACTAGTTGTTGTATTATGACTAAATTATTCCCCTTTTCTACTTCCTCATCCAGAAACCAACCAGTGTGAGAAATCTTTCTTAAAGATTTAGCCAGGCCAAGATCTAATAAAACAGTAAAAGAAATTCTAAGTTTAGACTAATGGATGCATTCCTGTTTTTTGTATTTGTTCAGACAAGTCTGGGAAAATATGGATCCTCCCCTTTGCCAGACAGGTGATATGGAAATTGATGTTTCCTTGGCCAAGACATGGGGTGATCCAAGTCATGTGCCCCAAAGACCCTCATTTTAATATAGCCCACCTCCCTTTATAATATGCATTCTCTTATTACTTATTTAGCAGAGTTGATTTTCACCTTCAGGTGCACCCCTTTTTCAAAAGACTTTATAGATACCAAAAGGTCGACAGGTTCAGTCTCTTTGGCTACTGAGGGGCCAATGAGCCTGTTTTTGTTGACTGCTTTCTAGACAGTGTCAATAAAACTGATTTTAAGTTACCCAGAAACTTGGTCTCTCGGAACTTTAAAAAAAAAACATCACAGCTTATGCATATACTAGGACCAGAAGCTGCTGTTCTGGGGACAATGTTGGGATCCTAATGGCTGAGGCTAAATAATTCTCTTCTCCCACATGCCCATCCTCCCCTTTCTCAGTGATTTTTCCTTTTCAGGGATTTGGTTGGAATGTTCTCCCTTGGTTTGCTACTTGTTGTAAATCTCTTGGGTTCTGACTTAGCTACTAATTTTATACAAGCTTCATAGCGTGTGACCAAGTCTCTCATACAATCAGAACATACTTACTGTCAATATCACTCCAGTTTACCCAATGCCTTTCAAGAAATTTTTGGACTTAGCTTTATTTTTGTTGTTGTTGAGTTGTTTCAGTTGTGTCTGACCTATTTGGTCATAACCCTATTTGGGGTTTTCTTGACAAATATACCAGAGTGGTTTGCCATTTCTTTCTCCAGCTTACTTTACAGATAGAGAAACTGAGGCAAACAGGGTTCAGTGACTAGCTCAGTCACTGAGCTAGTTACACAGTTAGTATCTGAGGTCACATTTGAATTCAGGTCTTCCTGACTCCAGGACCAATGCTCTATCCACCAACTCTCCCTTGGTATGTACCAATGGGAGAAAGTGTCACAGACTTTTGAGGGTGTGAGTATGTTGTGATATTTTGTAGTAACAATACCCTTGATTTCTGAAAATTTAGTGACAAAAGTTGGGAAGGAATACCTGAAATAATCTGGTGTAGTGAGTAGTACTGGACCAAGAAGATATGTGTTCAAATCCCACCTCAAATACTTACCAGCTTTGTGGCCCTAGGCAAGTAGCTTAACCTCTCTGAGATTCACTTTCCTCCTCTATAAAATGGACATAATAGTACTAGCACCTCACAGGTTGTATAGTACTTTGCAGACTAAAAGCTACTATATAAATTTCAGTCATTACTATTATTCCATAGAGAGCCAACATTCCTTCAATCTCTTGTGAAAAGATGAAAAATGTTTTTTCGAAGTTGATCACTAGCCAGGCTTCCTGATGTAACTTTCTAAAGATGCCAAGGTATTTCTAAGACATCTGTCTTTGGCACTCACTCATACAAGACTTAGACCTTGGATTGGTTTCCTTCAGGGTCCTTTAATTAGAATCCCTACTAAGAGAGATCAGGCCTATTTAGCTCCATTAGCATCCCTGCTGTTAAAGGGGAAATTGACAAATGGTATAACGCTCAATAGTAAGATTTCTTGTAGCTTTATTATTTTACTCACTGCCTGTTTCCCCGACAATAGCAATGAGCTTGCTTAGGTACAAAAAGGAGAGAGGAGAATCTATGAGGCTGCTTCTAATCAGCAGGGGGAAAGCGGGGCAGCAGAGAGAAGAACTCAGGAAGAAGAAAGGGTGACAGAAGTCAGAGGAGAGTAGATGGGCCAATCCCTGGAGCCTAAGGAAAAGAATTGGGATGATTTGGGAATCAGCCCAGGATAGAGAAGAACCCACAGTTTATCATGACAAGAAGCTCTGCACCCCCATGCTTTAAGAGAGCTGCTCACCCTTCATTTCTACAGTGACAGTGCCCTCTGCTGATTTCCATCCACAGTGAAGAGTCAGAGTAAGTGCTCATCTCCACATGCTTCTGGGAAATAGGGAAGTCCTCCCTGGTGACCCATACTGGATGGTCCTAAAACTTCTTCTGGAGAAAATGTCTCTATAAATGGCACATATCTTTCACTTTGGGTGGCAAGAGAAGTAGTCTATGGGACACTCCTGTAGATCTGATGAAGAGAAGAAAGAAAGAAGGGTATTTGAGTTAGAGGGTATCATTTGCCAATTATATATATGTATACATCTCCTTGCCTTCCAGAAGAGAACTTGCTAGCCTTCTCCTGGCTCTTTTTCAATAGGCAGATCTAAGGCCATTTCTTGGCCAAACACTTCCTTGGGTTGCTTTGGGGTTTGAGGCAATAGAATTCTAGACAGACGGTTCATTGCTTAAAAGCTTAACCGTTGTCCAAACATAAGTTGGCAATCCAGCAGCATGAGAAATGTTTTTCCCCATGATCTCAGCTAATGAGAGATGTAATAAAGTGTAACTAAATTTGACAGATGAAACATGCTCTCTGTGTTCAGAGTACATTTCACTGCCTGAAAAAAAAAACCAATAGATTGAATTCAATTCAATCGAATCAACATTTATTAAGCACCTACTATATATCTCCAGTGCTCACTAGAAGCCCTACAGAAACATAAAAGCAAGAAAGTCCTTGGCCTCTTTGATGAATTTACAATTTAAAGGGGAGAGCAAAGGGACGAGGCATGTGTACAAATAATTATAAGTCAGAATGTGATCATTGCATAAGAAAGGTCAAAGAGAAATGAGAATATGGAAGGGAGATGATTGGGCTCATTTCTAGCTGAAGGGCCATGTAAAATAATAATGTAATAGGCATGGCTGAAGAAAAAAATTGCTTGGATTTCATTTCTTATGATGCTTAGGGCCCAGAGAACATCAATCATGGGGATAGATTTTCTGCTATATTTCCCCATAAGAAATTCTTGGACTACATTTCCCAGAAGGCTGTGTGCCTGGATTATTGTCATTGCTATTACTTATACCTCACATTGAAGTGCTTTTATCCCAACCCTATGAGGTAAACAGTTAGTAAAAAGTACATAGGTTTTGGGGCAGCTAGGTGGTGCAGTGGATAGAGCACTGGCCCTGGATTCAGGAGGACCTGAGTTCAAATCAGGCCTGAGACACTTAACACTTACTAGCTGTGTGACCCTGGGCAAGTCACTTAACCCCAATTGCCTCACCAAAACAAAACAAAAAAAAGTATATAGGTTTTGGCTGTTGGACATAAGTAGGGCAAAGACCAACAGCTTCATAAATCCCTACCTTTCCATGTTACCACTATGGTAACATATATAGACTATGGGACTCCATGACAATGCTTACTGATAATTTTATAATGTGTAACTGGAAGTGATTTTCTGGGGTCGCAAATTCTTTACATGGGTGAGTAGAATACAGCAATATTGGTTGAAGTAGGGTAAGGGTGTCAGGCTTCAAGAGCTCCATCCAGCCCTTTTCAGTTTTGCTCCTTAGTTGATTTGCATGGCAAGCAGGTGATTCATGGGTGTTATAGAATATATAAATAATATGATACTTTTTCAAGAATCCAACCCCAAGAGAAGGGGTATATCCCCCCAGGGTATCCACTGGCCAAGGAGATAGGGAAACATATGTCCAAATGAAGTATATACTGTCCTTGAGATAGATAAATGATACATGTAAGAGAATGGAGTAGGACAAGTCACAATAGCTGGGTAAACAACAGATGTCTCTTGACACAGCCCACCACCTCTTCCATGAATCGGCTGGAGGGACTTGATCTGTACATGCTCACATCTCTCTCTCTCTCTCTCTCTCTCTCTCTCTCTCTCTCTCTCTCTCTCTCTCTCTCTCTCTCTCTCTCTCTTTTGGTGGGACAATGAGGGTTAAGTGACTTGTCCAGGGTCGCACAGCTAGTAAGTGTCAAGTGTCTGAGGCCGGATTTGAACTTAGGTCCTCCTGAATCCAGGGCTGGTGTTTTATCCACTGCACCACCTAGATGCCCCTATGCCCACATCACTTAACATGGAAAAGGTTCCCTTCCTATCCTGCATTTTCTACTACATGAGCAGGAGTGTGCTCCTTTAACTGGCTGCTTAGCCAGAAGAGGTGACATCTTTAAGGCTAGAGAGATTAGAACAGTCTGTCTCTTTTCCTTCATGCTTTTTCCTGTTCCTTCCAGAGGATAAAGATTGCAGTTCATCCATGGCATAGCACATGAACGAATCCAGGAGAAGGGATCCCCTCCCTCCCCCATCTCTCTCACTATGGCTCCAAGAAATAGGTCTGAGGTTTTTGTTTTGTGTTATTTGACCTTCTTAGTATCAGGTGCAGGTGGTGATCCCCACCAAACCATGCTTTGAGCCATGACAACATTGAGCCAGAATTCCAAATGGGATGTTGCAGGCAGCCACAGAGAAGAAGCCGAGGTTCCTAGGATTCTATAGCCCAAGAAGGTAGGGGGATGGCATTAGACTTGAAACTGGAACTGTGTACTCTATAGGAACTGAACTGCTAACTAATCTCTTTCTCTTTCCCAGAGATTTAGATAGTGTAAAAGGGGAGGAGGATTAGGCCCCACCTGTCAGGGAGTAAGTTTGCATATTTGTGATTATATTTTGGGGTAAATATTCCTGGTTCAAATTCACATAGTAGATATAAAATAACAGATAGAATAGCTATAGATATATTAGATATTATTTATTAAATATAGCTATGATGCATCTGTATAATATATCATAATATAAATATAAACATTTACCTCATAAACAAATTAGAGAGATAAGGATGAAGGTACTTTTCAGATCTATGGATAGAAGAGTTCATGACCAACTATAGGATAGCAGAAGATAAAAGAGGCAATTTTGACTATATGATATTAAAAAGGGTTTGCGGGGTGGCTAGGTGGCGCAGTGGATAAAGCACCAGCCCTGGATTCAGGAGTTCCTGAGTTCAAATCCTACCTCAGACACTTGACACTTACTAGCTGTGTGACCCTGGGCAAGTCACTTAACCCCATTGCCCCGTTTAAAAAAAAAAAAAGGGTTTGCACAGTGAAATCCAAAGCAGCTCAGATTAGAAGGGACATAATGGAAAGAGAACTGGCCTTTTAGGATGATCTGGGTTAAAATCCCACCTTGGACACTTACCGGTTATGTAAACCTGGGTACCTCACTTAAACTCTCAGTGCCCCAGGCAATTCTCTAAGAATAAAAGTTGCATATTAGTAGTTGATCTTCTTGGTAGAGGTAGTATGCTCATTGGTAGTACCTTGAACCAATAAAAGTACAGATCCATTTTAAAAAAAAAAACTTTAAAAGTCACTGTGTATTAAGACAAAGAAATCAGAGGGGCAGGTCTCATAGATGCTAAAATATTATAGTGGAACTTTTTGTAGTAGCTAAGAACAAGAAGCAAAGTGATTGTCCATCAATTGGTAAATGGTTGATCAAATTGTGGTTATGCTGGGAGAAATAATGATGAATTCAGAGAAACTTGTGAAGACTTGAATTAACTGATAGAGTGAAATGAATAGAACCAGGTAAACAATTAACACCAAGACCAAACTGATGTAAAGGAAAACAATACTGAAATACTTCAGAACTCTGATCAATATGGAATATTATTGTGCTAAAAGAAATGACAAGCAGAATGATTTCAGAAAGTCCTGGAAAGACTTGTATGAACTGATGTATAGTGATATGAATAGAACCAGGAGAACATTGTGCACAGTGACAGCAATATTGTTTGATGAAGAATTGTAAATGACTTAACTATTCTCAGCAATACGATGAT